>NC_091760.1:96152475-96455998 GCF_029378745.1 Bos indicus | reverse complement strand
TTTCATGGCACCACAGGATTTAAAACTATTTGCACATCTTTACAAAGAGATGTCCAGCTGGAAAGAGCAGAACCCACTGCTAATTTGTATCTTGACTAAAGTACTTGTACCATCACCTTGGAAATAGGAATGAAAAGCAAAATAGTCAAACTGTATTTAATGCAGTTCTACACATGGAACAAAGTGGGAGAACTCGGTTAACACTGGCCATTTTCAGGGTCTTCCATACTTGTTTTTCTTGCCCTAAAGTAGGTTCAGACAGCTCCAGCCTGCAGGAATTTCCTGTTACCACACCTAGCAGGGACTGTATTTAAATACTCTTTCTAGACCCAGGTTTCTACCAGGCTCCCCTCACTCACTGCCCACCACCTGCCCAACCAGTTTCCTGGCTCTCCTCAGACAAACAGAGGATGCTTCACGTGAATCCTATTCAGGGACCACACCCACTGTATGGCCTGCTGCCTAACCTCAATCACACCTCTGCATAAACATCACCTGAGTGAGGCCTTCAGCCCATGTCATCTCATCAATGTCCCCAAACACACTCTGTTAACACTTTCCATAATGTTTCATCATGGTGTGTGTGCGTTAGTCGCTCAGTTGTGTCCAGCTCTTTGCAACCTCATCGACTGTAGTCCACCAGGCTCCTTTGTCCATGGAATTCTCCAGGCAAGAATACTAGAGTGGGTTGCCATTCCCTTCTCTAGGGGATCTTCCCAACCTGGGGATCAAACCTGGGTCTCCTGCATTGCAGGCAGATTCTTTACCATCTGAGCCACCTGGGAAGCCCTTTATCATGGTACTTAACACTAACTGATATTTGATAAATTTTTTTCTCTGTGTTTATCAATGGTCTCCCACCCTAGAACATAAACTCCCATGAGGGCAGATCTTTGTATATAGCTCAGCAGCACTTGGAGATGGCAATGGCACCCCACTCCAGTACTCTTGCCTGGAAAATCCTATGGATCGAGGAGCCTGGTGGGCTGCAGTCCATGGGGTCGCTAAGACACGACTGAGCGACTTCACTTTCACTTTTTACTTTCATGCATTGGAGAAGGAAATGGCAACCCACTCCAGTGTTCTTGCCTGGAGAATCCCAGGGACAGGTGGGAGCCTGGTGGGCTGCCGTCTATGGGGTCACGCAGAGTTGGACACGACTGAAGTGATTTAGCAGCAGTAGCAGCAGCAGCACTTACAATAGTGCCTGACAATCAGAAGCTCACAATAAAAACGTGTTGAATTAGGGAACGCAACCTATAAACTTCCCTGTTTAAAACCTCTACTTCTTCAAATTTGAAACGATTCTTACACATGAAACTAAGAGAACAAGATTTAACCTCACAACTAAGATAAATATAAAGAAAAACAAGTGCAAAGCATGGGACACAGGACAATGATGCAGAATCCCTGGGATCAGCACGACCACGATTTCAACTGCTACAAACAGGTTACTCACTGGAGCCAAAGCCATTCAGTTGATAAGAAAAGATTAATGACCAACACACCTCTACCATCCCAACCAACTAATCCCTCATTGCCTAAGGCACTTCCATCACATGCCTCAAGCCATCCTTTTGGAAAGAGGTCCAAGTCATTTTTTTAATTTTTGCATATTTGACAGTAAATTGGCATTCATCAAGTGAGAGCAGAATAATGTTGACATCACATGCTCCAATCTGATACAATAAGAACAACTCAACACTGGCCATGAAGTATTCTTGCTAAAAATATTTAACCTGAAAACAACTATGAGACAATCATCACATGTCCAGAATACAGGACATCCCACAAGACTACTGGTCAGGACACCCAAAATTAATGTCAAGAAGATCAAAAGAGACAGAAAGACTCTCCCACATTTAAAAAAGAAAAAAAAAAAAAAAAAACTAGGTTGGGGATCCTGGTTTGGGAAAATTCAGCTATAAAACTGAGAAACTAGAAAGCTGAATATGGACTGCATAGATTACAAAAGCTTTATCAGCTACAACTATTTATTTAAAGCCAAGATCCAATTTATCATTTGTCACCCCTACAAGTAATTACTATGCAGATATTTTCCACATATATCATGTCCTTCTCCAGTTACACAGAGTTGGTGACAATAAGATCTATATCCTGAGTTCAACAGAGCTTAGACTCCATAGGCCATCTTTAATGCTAATCAGAGGAGACAGAGCTTACAAATCCTTATTTACAAGATGATTATGGAACACGTGTTTTCAAAGCCTGCCTGCCTTTCGTACTTCTATTATTCTTTTTGTGTATTTCTCTCTCTGTCTCTCTGATCATTGACATTTAGCATACTTTTTGTTAAATAGTACTTCAATCATTAAATCGTAAATTCCTGGAGTAGAAATGATCCCTGGTTAATCTTGGCATTCCTTGAGACTAACAGAAGGCCTCACATTGAGTATATAGCTAACGAGCAGTTGTTGAATTTTTTTAACTAATATTCTTTAGTTTAGACTGTAATGACTGTTTATTTGCTTGAATTTTTAAATGACCCCGAATCTCTCTGTGCTACAAAAGGTACTGAGGAACTAATACATCTTTCATATTTTGCAACTTTCATTCAATTGCCAAGCCTCTTACACATTTTGTGAAATGTTTAACAATAAACTACTCTTCACATCTCAAAAAATGTTTTATGAAGAAATTGGAAAATCAAGACATTCTTTCCATGTATAAAAAATTCAATAAGTGGCTCAGTAAGTCAGTATCACACCTTATTTCAAATTGAGATGATATTGGGAATATTTAGTGCCATCTTCTGAATACTCGCTAACAAGGCTTGTTTCACCAAATCATCCTCACATCATGATTTATACACCTTTTCCATTCACATCGACTGCATCTTCACTCACCCTCTTCAATGAGAAATTTTCCAGTTGCTTATTTCTTTAGTGCTTATTGAATTGATTTCGGTATTATGAAAAGTGTTATAACATCCAAAAATCATTTAACTTTCTGCTTTTCATCTCACACCTTACTTTTTTAATTTCCATTTGTGATTCTTGACATTTGTAAATGTCCTGGATCATCAGACTCTGAAACATTCACATTCTACTTTACCGAAATCAGACTGCTCACTGAACTTCAACAATTATTTGAATTTATTTTATACTTAATAACATTCTTTTGTGTCAGCCTCCAAGGCCAACCTCCAAAGTTTGCCCCACCACCTTTGCTGGGGCCTCTTACACCCCTTTCCTATAATCAAAATGCTTTGTAAGACAAGTTTTCTTCAAGGCCACACCACATATCCCAAAGAATTACAATGACCTAGTTCTATAATGTCATTCCAGATAGATTTCAGCCAGTGGCAAACAATATATGAAGCAACTTTCCTTCAGCAACTGAACCTCATTTCCAAGAACCTCCCCTCTTTGAGAAGCTAACCCAGTGGAAATCAAGCCCTGGGAGGAAAAAGAGACCATGTATTTGGTCTGGGTCCAGTCAGCTACACAATCTTGAGAAGTGAGTCTACGAGCTTTAGCCTTCTCATCTTTATAATAAAGCAGTTAGGAGACTAGGCCACCCTCACTTGCTTTCCAATTCTAAGATTCCATGATTCCACTGAGTGTTCCTATGTGGGACAGAAAAGGGAAAATGATGGTCAAACCTCAAAAATACTGCATAAATCTTTGGGTAGCTCTTCTGTATTCTGTTACCTCAATGTATTTGGGTACTTTGGCAATTTCCAAAATGGCCTATACAAAACCTTAGAGGTTAAAACATGGCCCAAACCATATGACCCAGCAATTCCACCCTTAAGTGTATAACCAAGACAAAGGAAAACATATATCCACCCAAAACTTGCACACAAATGATCACAGCATATTGCATTTATGTGCCCTCTCTTTCGATTACATTTGGTTAATTTGTGCTTTACAAGGCAATGAGATTAATGTTTGTTTTTAATATGCATGTACTATTGTCCATGAAGGCCACAATTTAAGTAACCTGCCAAATATCAAAACATGGTTATACAAACAAACAATTTTTCTCAGATAGATGTTTGTAATGTTATAAATAGTAACATTAACTCACAGAAATATAAATACCAACTTTTTAGCACCTCTTTGGCTAAGTATAGATAAGTATGCATAACTTGACTATCTACAAATTCTAATTCTAAGGAATTATATTTAACACTCATGATATGTTTATTACCCATATCTATAGAGTATTTACCCTTAATTCTATGCAGGAAAACATCTCATTGGTAACTTTTTCCATATTTTTTTTAAAAAGTTTTAATGCGAACAAGATAGGTTCTGCTTATCAAAACAGGAAGAAAGGACAGCACATGAATGTAAAAATGCCTATTTTTTAAACATCAAAATTATCTTGGAATAGATACAAACCTATTTTAAACAGGAATGAGTTTATTCAGTTCTATGTGGCCTCAAATCTTTCCCAACTTTGACTGGTGCTCCATCCCCTCTAGACCCTCCAGATCGTCCTCCCCTCCTTGGTATCTATCTGTTAACCTCCTCTCACCACACCCAAGTACTACCAACCCTTCACTGATTTCCTTCTAAGTCCATAGACTCTCTACGTTCAGCATAGATACCAGTGACTGAGGAGGGGAAAGGTTATGGTAAATGGAGTTGGGTAGGACAATGAAGAGCAGGATCCATGTGTTGAATAGTAGTTGACCTGGACAAACAATTATTCAAGAATGATGAGGACAGAGGTGGCCACAATGGAAAACAGTATGGAGGTTCCTCAAAAAATTAAAGATAGAACTCCCATGTGATCCAGCAATTCCATTTCTGAGTATAATATTCAAAGAAAACAAGGACATGAATTTGAAAAGATATCTGCACCCCCTTGGTCATCATGGCATCATTTGCAGTAACCAAGACATGGAAACAATCTAAGTGTCCATCAATGGATGAACAGATAAGGAAGTGACGGTATACATATACAGTGGGATATTACTCAACCATAAAAAAAGAAATCTTGCCATTTGTGATGAAATGAATGGACCTTGAGGGCATTATGCTAAGTGAAATAAGTCAGAGAAAGATAAATGCTATATGATCTCCCTTGTATGTATTATCTTAAAAAAAAACAAAAAAAACAAGTCCACAGATGCACAGAATAGATTGGGGATTACCAGAAGCAAGGGGTGAAGGGATGGATAAAGGTGGTCAAAAGATACAAACTTCAATTTATAAAATAAATAAGTCATAAGGATGTAAAGTACAGCATGGCAGCTACTGGTAATGATATTCTATTGCATAATTGAAAGTTATGAGAGTAAATCTTAAAAGTTCCCATCACAAGAAAAAAAAACTGTAATAATACATGGTGACATATGTTAACCAGACTTACTGTGGTGATCGTTTTGCACTATACACAAATACTGAATCATCATGTTGTACACCTGAAACTAATATAATGCTATGTCAACTATAACTCAAAGATAAAGAATGATGAAGATAATACACAAACCAAAAAACAAATGGAAAACTGATTAATTCAAGATCTTTAAAGATGAATGGGAGTGACCAATAGTCTCGGTAGATAGCAGACAAAGGGATACAGAGTGATTAAAGTGTAAACTCCTAAAATTCAGGAGTTACATTAAATGATCTCAAAGATGCCATTCATTGCTAACATCCTTTTGTTGACTGACTGGTTACTCTTAACTGGGCCATTAAGATATCTCAAGCATCCTACTGTTTGATCTTCAGTAGACCTGCAGCAGACTGCCCAGATAGATCTATTTTCATACTTTCCCTGCCCTCCTAAAATCCCCAGACATCTCCTCTGGATCCAAATACATAAGCTGGCTTCCGTCTTTACTACAAAAAAATCAAGGTCACAGAAAATAGATTGCTCATGCACCTTCCTTTCGATCTCAGCTCTTAAATTTCTTCACCTATCTTCTCTTCCTTTCTTCCTAATTTGAGAAAAGTTCTTCCTGACTTCTAAGACTAAATTCTCTGCCTTTGATCCCCTTTTCTTAGTCAGGTATATTAGAGTAGAGTGCCTCCACAATCTAAGAACTTGTACAAGTTTATTAACCCTGTGAAAGCTTTTTAATCTCTCCAATACTCAGCTTTCACAGCTATAAAACAGAAATATAATGCCCACTGTGTAAGCATTTGTAAGATCTAAATGCAGTAACACATTAACTGAGTGTTTTTGTAGCTGTTATCATTACCCTAAGGCCTGTCTCCCTCAATTACCATGCACACTTTCTCTCATATTAATTAAAAATTCACTTAGAGCCAACTTTCAGAGGTGTTCTAGCCACCAGAAATATAGTAATGTACCAAACCTAGGGACAAATCATTGCCTCCATGGAGTTTTCAGTCAAGTAGGCAGAAAGAGACAGACAGACAATTAAAAAAACAAAGAAGTAAATTATATAGAGTTAGAAGATGCTAAAGGCTTCCCAGATAGTGCAGTGGTAAAGAATCTGCCAATGCAAGAAACACAGGGGGTGCAGGTTCGATCCTTGGGTCAGGAAGATCCCTTGGAGTAGGAAACGCAACCCACTCCAGTATTCTTGACTGGAAAACTCTATGGTCAGAGGAGCCTGGCAGGTTACAGTCCATGGTGTGGCAAAGAGTTGGATATGACTGAGCGACTAAGTACACACACACGTATGGAAGATGGTAAGCCCCACAGAGTTGTAATTTATGAAAGCAGGTCCTGGGAGCCCTCACTTAAAAGATGGCATGTGCACAAGCAAAGACCTCACAGAGGCAAGATGCCAACCAGACACCTGGCGAAGAGCATTCCGGGAAGGGTTGAGGTATAGCTAAGAGGCCAGCCTATCTGATACCAGTGAGTGAGGGGGAGGCAGCAGATGAAGGCAGAAGAATGATGGAGATGGAGAGAGGGGTACAGATCAACTGCCAGGGCCCTGTAAGCCATTGTAAAGAAGTCAGCATTTACTGTGATCGAGTAAAAGAGAAGAAACCCCTGGTGAAATGTGCATAGCTTCATGATCCAACGTAACTGCTCTTAGGATCACTACAGCATGCGTGCAGACACTGTTGAAGACAGACTCAAAGTCAAGAAAGGAGCTGGGAGATGGGTTAGGAGACTATCTCAATAATTCAGGAGAAAAGCAATAATGGCTAGGGGTCGACAGGTTGAGATTCTGGATATTTTTGAGATTCTGAGATTTTTGAAGGGAATATAGTATCAGAAGGATTTTCTAACAGATTCAATGTGTGGTGCAGAAAAAGGGAAGAGTCAATGATGACTCCCAAGGGAAAGGACAGAGTAGCCATTTACTGAAATGGGCAGGACAGCAGGGTCATGCTTTTATCTCTCTTGCACGGGTGCTTCCTGGCCCCCATCAACCACCCAGAGGTCTTTCTCATTTTAAGAAGAGCAAGCACAGTTAGCTGTCTGCTGTCCTATCTGTTGGAATGCTTGACCCTACACTTCCTACACAATTGCACTATAATCACTGCCCTCCCTTAAGGACTCTCCCCCACTACAAAAGGCACCTCCTCTGCCCTTCCTCACAACACTCCTGCAGGGTCACCCGGACATTCCAGTCATCTGATCCAGCAGCTGGAATTCTCCTGCAGCTGCAGCATCTGGCAGTGTCTAACCCCTTCCTCCCTCAGATGCTCCCTCAGTTCGAAGACCTAATTTACTGTGGTGGCTGCAATCTTCTTTCCACATTCTCCTTTCTCTTTGTCTCCTCCTAGTATTGGGTTGACCAAAAAGTTCATTCAGGTTTTTCCATAAGATGTTTTGGGAAAACCCAAATGAACTTTTCGGCCGATGCAATACTTCTTTCAGATATCACAGCCTCTGGCTTTTCTCTGTCCCTCTGAAGCCACACTACCAGGATCTTATACCTACAGCCATTCGGACAGTTCCCTTCATTCCCAATTCTGAGCCTGGGACACTGGTGATTAAACAAGCAAATCAGACAATCCATCCATCAACTGTCTTATCCGTACACTTCGTTTTCGCCTGTTACCCAAGCTCCAGCTCTGTATCCATAGCCAGGAACTGGCACACTCCTGTAAGAAGTCACACTGCCCTGTCAGATTCCCCAGGCCCAAACCAAACACTCCACCTTTTCCTAACTCCCTTGTTCATTCTGAGCATCTGACAATCCTAAGGCTAGGATTTCTACAAGAGCCTCCCTTCTCCCCCTCTTCATTGATTTTACAATGTCAGCAGCTTAATTTTCTTAAACCCTGATTCCATCATGTGGCTCATCAGATGAACACTATATATGGGCTCCATATTGCTTCAGAAGTTGAGAGGGAGAGAGAAAGAAAAGAAAAAGCAGGAGAGTGAGGAGGGAGAGGACAAGAGTATATGATCTAGGCCTGATTATGGGTTATTTGGTTATTCCTTTTCTTTAAAAAAAGCTTCCTACTAGATATTCCTCCTGCCCCCTAGAAATTCTGATGTATTCCAAAGTATAATACGACCTTTTAACTCAGTATTAAAGACTTTAAAAAATCCAGTCTCTACCGACCTATCCAATTTTATTCCAATTATTATTACTATTACTAGTAGTGGTATTACAAATGTCCAGCAAAAAAAAAAAAAAAAAACAGTCTCTCCTTTCAGATGGTCTCTCCATCCTTCAAGTGAGCCTTACCCAGGCTGGCAATTTCCACCATGCCTTCTGGCAAATCCCAGGGCAGGTTCATCAACTCTTTTAGGGAAAGTATGAACAGAAATACAATAGCAATAATAGATCTGTGACACTGAGACATTAGTCTAATGGGTCTGTAACTCTGGGTCATTAGCTCCTTTTCTTTGTCTGCATTATGTTCTAATGACTCAAAAGAAAATATAGAAAACATTTAACACGTAAAAATTTTAGAATGTACCTTCACGGTGTCCTCAAAATGTAGAAATGCAAGAGGAGATGGCCTCCTTAAGACTAGAGCAAACAGTCAAAGGGAAGAAAAAACAAAGATGAGGACAGAAATGAAATAAGAACACAAAGAAGTCTAAAATGCAAATGGAGACGTGGGGGCAGTACAGACAGAACTGACATTGTGCAAAGTAACAGCCACCCTGGGAGAGACAAACATGAAATACTACACATGCAGTTTTATAAGGCAGATGCAAAGATGAAGATAGGAAAGGAGACGTAAAGGGATCATAGGAGACAAAGATCTAAACAAAGCAAATAGATACTTATTCCACAGGAAGAAATTCAATAGTGAATAATAAAAATGATAAAGGTAAATATTTATACATGGGCCAAAACCAGTTGCCAGAAACAAAAGTGCACTGATTTCCAAGCAAAATAACTAAAAACAGACCCCACCTGTGCCCAAAAAAGTGATTTTATTAAAGTTTTTCAAAACTCATACAACTAATTAGGCAGAAGGTCAGGTTAACTACAAAGCTATCACCAGCCTCAAACCTCTATTTCACAATATTAAACACACAATGAACTATTTCCAAAGTTTAGTGAAGAAAGGGTTGTAATAAAATAATTGTATTCCCAAATTATTGTTTTGTGAAAAAAAGGGAAAAGAAAAAACTGTAAGCTATGCATGAACTCATAAAATATCATACATACACAATGTTCCTTAGGGCTTCCCTTGTAGCTCAGTCGGTAAAGAATCTGCCTGCAGTGCAGGAGACGGGGGTTCAATCCCTGGGTTGGGAAGATCCCCTGGAGAAGGAAATGGCAACCCATTCCAGTATCCTTGCCTGGAAAATCTCATGGACAGAGGACCCTGGTGGGCTGCAATCCATGGGGTCACAAAGAGTCGGCCACAACTGAGCGACTAACACTTACTTATAATGTTCCTTAAAAAAGTGTATATTCCAGCTAATTAAAGATAAACCATAAAAGGGAACACAAGAATATAACAGAAAAACAACCAATTTAATATAACCAATCTAAAGCAAATCACAAAAAGCATCCTTGAAAAACAATACATTGTTTTAATATATGGTACTCAAATTTAAATTTAATATTATATCCTTATTTAAAAATAGAGGGATATAATATTAAACTGGGTTCAAAGAAGATCTCAATCTATAATATCAGACTGAATTAAACATTAGGAAGTATAGAAACATGGGATCAGGGTAGGGAAAATACGATGTCACTCTATCATTTAAATTGTACATTCAAAAACAGTCTACATAGAAAAACAAAGCAGACACAAAGGAAGGTGGAATTAAAAACATAACAACAGATCAAACATATCAATCAATAAAACCAAATGGTTTAACTCTTTTGAAAACAAAATAACAACAAAAAATTAAAAGAAAAAACTCTTAGATTAGGTTCAAAAACAAAATTTTACTATATGTTGCTTTTAGGACATACAGTGAAATGAATCAAGAAAATGTCTAGAAATAAAAAGGAAGATCAAATACATCAAGCAAAAACATAAAGAAGAAGGCAAGAAACTAAAAATAATTCCTTAATAAAGTCATTACCTGAGAGTGTTTTTATATTAATAATAGTCATAATCTAATACGAAGTTATAACTGTTAAAACTTTTATACAACAAATAACACCATATGGACATTTCTAACACACACAAATGACAGAAACAAGTTTATCAGGAGACTCAGGAGCTATTCTTATCTGATAATTCTTTCAGATGACATTTAGAATTATTTTGTCAAGTCCTAAAACAAATTCAGTATCTTTTCATCCTAATTAAGTCTGCTATCTGGGAAAATGGGGTACTCCACATTTACTCAAGTCTTCAGTATGCTTCTTGATATGATTTACATTGTCCTTCATACAAATCCTACAGAGTTCTTGGTAAATTTATCCCCATTTTTCCATTTTTTTGTCATTATTTAAAGGTATTATTTTTTTAATGTGTTTTATAATTGTTTATTTTGTCTGGTTTGGGTATACCTATTTTGTAACCAACTACATTGAATTACTATTGCTCTAATAATGTTTTTCAGTTGATTCTAAGTTTTAAGGCCCCATCCCCTGTTGGCTCAAATGGTAAAGAATCCACCTGCGACTCAGGAGACCCGTGTTTGATCCTTAGGGAAGGAAGATCCCCTGGAGAAAGAAATGGCAACTCACTCCAGTATTCTCGCCTGGAGAATTTCACGGACAAAGGAGTCTGGCGGGCTACAGTCCATGGGGTCACAAAGAGTCAGACACGACGGAGCAACTAACACTTTGTATGAAATGACAATATTGTCCCTATCAACTAATATTTATAATTCATGTTTCTCCTCTGTCTTGCTGGCTAAAATTTCCAAAACAATATCTATCATTATCGGTTCTTATCTTAACCCTAACGTCCTTCTATCATCCCTGACTTTAAAAGAAATATATATCAATTATATATATGTAGTGTTTGCATACATATAGTGTTTGCAACTGCAAATAAAAGAACACACAACTACAAGTGACTTAAACAATAAGGAAACTGTTGGCTAGTATTATCTGAAGTCTGGAGTCAGGCCAGTTCCAGGGTTGATTAATTCAGCTGCCCAACAATGCAGGGACCCAAGTCCATTTTTCTGTGACTCTCCAAACTCTCCCCTCATGGTTGCCAAATGGCTGCAGCAAATCTAAGCATCACAGTCTTACAAATGATTTCCAAGTCCAGGATAGGCAAAGTCTTATTTTTTTAAAAACCCATTTTTCATTGAAGTACTCTTTACAATACCCAAGACATGGAAGCAACCTAAATGTCCATTGACAGAGGACTGGATAAAGAAGATGTGGTACATATATGCACTGGAATACCACTAGGCCATCAAAAAGCATGAAATAATGCCATCTGTAGCAACATGGATGGACCAGAGACAGTCATACTGACCAAAGAAAGTCAGACTGAGAAGGAGAAATATTGTATGATATTCTTTACCTGTGGTTTACGTGTGGAATCTAAAAAGAAATGATGCAAATGAACTTATAAAACAGAAACAGACTCACAATTGTATATATAGTGATTTGGGTATACCTATTTTGTAACCAACCACATTGAATTATTATTGTTCTCTTACTTAAAGAACAAACTTACAGTTGCCAAGGGAAAGGATGGGAGGAAGGGATCGTTAGGGAGTTTGGGATTGACATGTATATACATGGTACACATCTTGGTCCACTTCCCCACCTTTCTCACCCCTAGGCAACTAGTCATCTACCCCAGTGCCCCTACCAAACATACCTACTTATAGTTGCCAGGGGAAAGGACGGGGGAAAGGATAGTTAGGAAGTTTGGGACTGACATGTAAACATTGCTATATTTTAAATGGATAACCAACAGGGATCTACCGTACAGCATACAGAACTCTGCTCAAAGTTATGTGACAGCCTGAATGGGAGGGGAGTCTAGGGGAGAATCTCCCATGGATACATGTATATGTATGTCTGAGTCCCTTCACTGTTCACTTGAAACTATCAAAACATTGTTTGTTAGTCGGCTGCTTTTCTGTTTCTAGTGCTTACTCTGGGCTTCCCGAGGGCAGATCCTATACCTTGTAAACCTGCCTACATACACCGAGTTGCCCCAGATCCATAATGGGCTTTCCAGTTGTTTCAAAAAATGATGCTGGTATTGAATGTGTTAAACATTTTATGCATGCATTTGTAACACGGCAAGCACTGTGCAAAGTACTTTATATGAAATGTATTTTTATTTTGTTAATTTATTTTATTCAAGTATAGTTGCTTTACAATGTTAACTTCTGCTGTACTATAATACATTTTTAAAATTCTTACAATATCCCGAGGTGTACTATTATTATCTGTATTTAACAGGTGTGAGAAAAGCCTAGAGAATTTACATAACTTGCCCTAAGTTGCAAAGCTTTTAAGCTGTAGGGCCGGGACTCAAATCCGGAGTCTGATTCCTGATGCAACCTCTAAGCCATTCTGCTTCCTGTGACTCAAACCAAATGAGATAAGCCCAAATTATGTCATGGTCACCTCACACGTAGATTACTCTCCGTGGAATTGCCAAAAATGTTCTGGCTGAATTCACTGCCAAGGTGTCATCTGGAGAATCCTAACCAGATGCCAGAGGCCATCATTATTCATTGACATTCCCTGATTTTAGAAGGACTGAGAACAAGTTGGATATTTAAATATTCTAGCACAAATCTGCATCGAAATAGGCAGTACACACTGCCTACCCGGCTTGGCCATCCCTTCCAGATCTCAGTCCTCTCACAGAGCCCTCCCTGCATCCACCCGTTGGGGATCACTTGGCCAGGTTCTCAAGAATCTCTGCTGCTGCTGCTGCTAAGTCGCTTTAGTCGTGTCCGACTCTGTGCGACCCCATAGACGGCAGCCAACCAGGCTACCCGGTCCCTGGGATTCTCCAGGCAAGAACACTGGAGTGGGTTGCCATTTCCTTCTCCAAAAGAATCTCAACACACCTCAAAAAGAATGAAACTGAGCGTGGCTGTGTCCATGCCAGTTCCCCTTTCCTTTTATTACAGCCCCAAAGCCTTTAAAAGCCTAGAATCTATTAATGCTAGTTTATAGCAGGAATTCCTACTCATTATTACCTGAGAAAGGAAGAGTCAATTTCATACACTTGATTTCAAAGATTTTATACAATGAAGCCAGAGTCTATTACAGTCATATTGGCTAATTACTGTGAAGTGCAACAGTCTGAAGAAAAAACAATCCAAGCTTAACAGGCCATACCCAATAGAGAACCTGGAGACGTGGGAATAGTTTTTGTCACTTAACTGTAATTTGCAGACCTGATGAATAAAGCTTCTCTTCTAGCTTGCTCTGTTCCCTGAATGCCATTCAACTGCCATGGGCCTTATCTCACAACATCTGTAAGAAAGGGACCACAAGAGCCAGAAAACACTCACTAAAGCTAATCAATATTTAGAAACTGAAAATTAAAAAAAAAAAAAAAAAACAGACAGATGTCAGCATAGACAAAGCAAAAGAGCTTTTTTCCTGTGCCCCCAAGACCTAGTTCTAGGCTAATACCTCTCAGTTTCTGGGATGCTCTGGGATTTAACAGCCACACGAGATACTCAGGCTACCTGGCTAATAAAGAATAGCTCAGTCCTTCCTGTGTCCCAGAGCAGATCAGCCCTGGGCAGAACTCTCTCCTACAGCAGTCAGAGAGGCCAAAGTGAGTCTACTGCCAAGACTGATGCAATTCCCATCATTCCCAGCTCTTCTTATGTCACGGAAACCCCCGTATCATCTGCTGACTACACCAAGAGGCAACCCTGGCACTTCACCTGATGCCCCTGGATTAGAGGGAGAATCTTTCTCTTTCATACACTTCTGCAAAGTAAACTTAGAAGGTTTTCAGATGACTTCATTCTGCAGATACCCGAGTGCCCACAATGTGCCACAGAAGACAGGTGCTGAGGAAATCCAGGCGATGGATAATGCTGATCAGGAGCGAGCTTTCCGGTACCACGATGTAACACAACGTCCTCCACCCCGCCTTCCTGCTAGTCTCTGGTGAAGCTGCCCCACAGGCAGTGCCTTTTAAATCCATGGAACAAACCCGTGAATATAACTGCTGTACCTTCACTGTGACTTGTCACCAATAAAAATTCACTCGTGTGTCATTTATCTGGCCTGTGCTTATAAAGAGGTTCATAGTCTGTTGTGTTAATGAACCACTTTAAAGTCTGAGGGGAGAGAGAAAAGCAATAATTAAAGGCCATTTCACCATCTCAGAACTTCTTTTCTGCTTCTTTCCACTGAACTTTCTAAGACCCTGTGCTAAGTCGCTTCAGTGTCCAACTCTTTGCAATGCCATGGACTGTAGCCTGCCAGGCTCCTGTCTGTGGGATTCTCCAGGCAAGAATACTGGAGTGAGTTTCTGTGCGCACCTCCAAGGGATCTTCCTGGCCCAGGAATCAAACTCGTGTCTCTTATGTCTCTTTCATGGGCAGGCAAGTTTTTTACCACTAGCACCACCTGGGAAGCCCTTCCAAGACCCTGAAAGTGAAAGCGTTAGTTGCTTTAGTTGCGTTGGACTCTGTGAGCCCCTGGACTGTAGCCCGCCAGGTTCTTCTGTCCATGGGATTCTTCAGGCTCCATTCTCCAGGGTTATCTTCCCAACCCAGGAATCAAACCCAGGTCTCCTTTATAGTAGGCAGATTCTTCACTGTCTGAGTTACCAGGGAAGCCCTTCTAAGATCTTCAGTTCAGTTCAGTTCAGTAGCTCAGTCGTGTCCGACTCTTTGTGACCCCATGAATCGCAGCACACCAGGCCTCCCTGTCCATCACAAACTCCTGGAGTTCACTCAGACTCACGTCCATCGAGTTGGTGATGCCATCCACCCATCTCATCCTCTGTCGTCCGCCTTTCTCCTCCTGCCCCTAAGCCCTCCCAGCATCAGAATCTTTTCCAATGAGTCAACTCTTCGCATGAGGTGGCCAAAGTACTAGAGTTTCAGCTTTAGCATCAGTCCCTCCAAAGAACACCCATGACTGATCTCCTTTAGAATGGACTGGTTGGATCTCCCTGCAGTCCAAGGGACTCTCAAGAGTCTTCTCCAACACCACAGTTCAAAAGCATCAATTCTTCGGCACTCAGCCTTCTTCACAGTCCAACTCTCACATCCATACATGACCACTGGAAAAACCATAGCCTTGACTAGACGGACCTTTGTTGGCAAAGTAATGTCTCTGCTTTTCAATACGCTATCTAGGTTGGTCATAAGATCTTATGTGGGTTCAAATAAGGCCAACATTAGTCCCACAGGTTCCTGAGACATGGGTTTTTCAACTTCTTTGGAGTCACTGCACTTTATTAAGGTTTCACTTGCCGGTATCACAATCTTTCCTCTAACAGACTAAAAAACACTAAATATAAAACAAGACCCCTGTCCATTCAGTGCACAGTGAAGCCGCGGGATCCATACAGGTTAACTCGAAGAACATACCCATCACTGAATTATGTGATAGGCGTTATAAGGCATCCAGAATGTAAGCCAACTAATCAACTGTCTTCAAAATCAGACCAACCTGAGCTTGAAATAAGGCTCCATCATTTTCAACCAGTTTTGTAATCTATGCCTCAGTTTCCACATCTGTAAAATTAGAATAATTATATAGTTTATAACACAAAAAGCAACCGCATTAATAAGACTAGACTTTCATAATAATCAGCCCAGTGTCTCACATGTGGCAAGTGGTCTCAAAGGGGAGTAGATATTAAAACTGATGTTATTATTATTACATGAATTATGTTGCAGATTGCTGTCAGGTGCATCCATGTATTTGTGTGACTTGGAACTTGGTACCCTGACTACATCACCTCCGGGTGCTGCAAAGCTGAGGACCAAATCTCTGCCCTGACCAAAGCATGAGTCACCAGCCTGCGCCACTTGCCTGCTAGCCCCTCGCTCAGCACCGGGCACAAGCGGCTGCCAAAAGCTAAACCTTCGCTCAGTTTCCACTGGTGTCATGAATATCCACCGTGTATTCCAGCTGCTCACAAGTCATACTCTCCCCAACCGCACTGGCGCACATCAGACTGTAGAGGCCTGCAGGCTGCCTCCTACAGCTTTCCTGTGCATAATATGATGTGTCCGTGGCTCCTCCTCTGTCTCTGTTTGATATCAAGGCTGTGCCAGCCTGAGGCATGACCAGTGAGAATCGGCTCTGAGCGCCCACCCAGTTCTGCTATTTCTGGGAAGTTCTCGAGCCTCGTCCTTTCCCCACATTTCCCAGAAGCTGCTCTCATAGCTGTGGTGGCTCCTGTCATTTTCAGCAACTCATTCCTCAGTGACAGTTGACCCTTTCAGTCCCCCACTGTCACCCCTAGAGCTCAGCTCCTCTGTTCTCAGGATCCCTTTCCTCAACTGATCAGCAGAGCTCCTTTCAGCATCTCGTCTTCCTCAAATCTCTACACAGACACCTATGTCATTGAACTCTACAAAGAGTAGCAGAGCACATGTTCAACTCATCTGAGTTAAATGTGAAAGATGAATAGCTGTCAATCACAGAGTTGGTGGAGCGAAGATGGGGGTTGGGATTCCCAAGCCGAAGAACCCACAGCCTGCACTATGCAGTCTTTTGGCTAGAGAGTAGCTCTTGTGTTCACCACTGTGTCCAGGGCCATAGCATTGCTCCTGTCACCTAGTAGGTGTTTCATAGATGAACAAGAGGCCTAAATTGGCTAGCAACTAGCAACTGCGGTTTGTTATAGTTTCTCAGCGTGCAGAACACCTGCATCTGCATTACGGGAGGGCATAGGAGTACAGATCAGTGGGACCCTGGTTTAACTAGTGAACTAGAACCCACAAATGAAAATCCCTCTAATCAATCTTATGCAGTCCTATGGACTGAGCTGGAGCAGCAAAGTTCACACTTCTAGTGCTAGTACCTTTAAAGAAATACATTCTACGCACACACTCATACACAATACAGTACGTACACAGTAATATTTTTCTACAACATTCTAATACATTTTTCCCCCAAAGCTGACTGCAACCCATTTAACTCCACCACGCATTACAATGTGAAAAACACTGGGTGAGTGTCTAGAGAGGGAGTGGGGTGGTGACTGCTGATATTGTAAAAAGTGGAAAATGTTTAAATAAATCATAGAAGCCCTTGCTAAATTAAAGAGCTTGGTTTTGTGTTGTAAATCATGAGAATTCATCTATCTCATTAACAATTAGATATGAAGAAAAACAAAACCTAGGTCCTGTTGTTGTAGAGATTAAAGTCTCCTTTGGGGGAGGAGTAGGGAGACAAATTATCTGTCAACAGTAGGGACTGGAGAAGGTAGACAGAGGGGACAGCACAGGGTGAGCCCCAGCCTAAAATATTTTGAAAGAAGTTCAGTAACGAATGGTTTCAGACAAGGAATGTAGTCGTCCCCCCTTCTCCACAGTTTCCATTTCTGTGATTTCAGTTACCCATAGTCTGAAAATATTACATGGAACATTCCAGAAATAAACAATTCATAAGTTTTAAATCCAGCACCCTTCTGAGTAGCATGATGAAATCTCGCCATCCTGCTTCATCTTGCCGAGACCTGAATCATTCCCTGCCCACTGTTATCCTGCCCCTTAGTCACTTAGTCGCCACCTCTTTATCAAATCAACTGTCACATTATCGCTGTTTTGTGTTCAAGTAACCCTTCTCTTTAAGAAGGCCCCACAAGGCAAGACTAGTCATGCTGGTCATGCACATGTGCTAAAGAGAAGCCATAAAGTGCTTCCTTTAAGTGAGAAAGTGCAAGTCCTCAACTTAATAAGGAAAAAAAAACTGTATGCAGAGGTTACTACAATCTACAGTAAGAACAAATCTTCTATCTCTGAAATTGTGAAGAAGGAAAAAGAAACTCAGGCTGGTTTTGCTGTTGCACCTCAGACTGCAAAAGTTACGGCCACAGTGCGCGATGAATCCTGCATTATGATGGAAAAGGCAATACATTTGTACAATAAGATGTTTTGAGAGAGAGACCACATTCACATAACCTTTATTATAGTATATTGTTATCATTTTTCTTTTATGATTTATTGTAGTTAATCCTTATTTGCCTAATTTATAAATTAAACTTTGTCATAGGTAGGTATGTATAGGAAAAAGGGTAGTACTACGATTGTTTCAAGTATTAACGGGGGGTCTTGGAATGCATCCCCCAGTGGATAAGGGGAATTACAGTAGTTACCTTAGTCCTGGCTCCAAAGTCTTCCTTTCTTTGAAAGGAGAGACTTATCTTGAAGGAAATTACTATAACAATTATAAAGGTCCAGAAGCCCTTCAGAATAAGGAATGACCTGAAGATAAGTAGAAAATAGAAGATAAGACCAGACCCACCCCTCAAGGTGTTGAAGAGAAGGCATTCCTAGAAATGCCAGAGAACCCTTACTGGGGAATTTGCCCTCATGGTGTATGGAGCTGGTCCAACTCTGAAGTAATATCTTGGGCATATTACACTTTAACAGCTTTATTGTGGTATAATTCACTCATGTTACCACCATCCAATTTTAGAATGTATCTCTTCAAAAAGATCCAGCACACCCATCTGCAGTTACTCTCTGCTTTCTTCTCCAGCGCTAACCAACCAGTAATCTACTTTCTGTCTCTCTCCAGATTCACCTTTTCTGGGCATTTCATATAAATGGAACTATACAGTATGCAGGCCTTTGTGTCTGGCTTCTTTCACATCCATGTCGTGGCATGAAGCAGTACTTCATTCCTTCTTACTACCCCAAAGTATTCCATCATCTTCCACCATGTTTTGTCTAACCTATTCATCAGCCGCTAGACATTTGGGTTATTCCTACTTTGGGCTATTATGAATAATGCTGCTATGTACAAGTTTTTGCCTGGACAGATGTTTTCCTTTCTCTTGGGTGGCTATTCAGAAGTGCAATTGCTAGGTCATATAATAAATTTATGTTTAACTTTTTCACAAACAGCCAAACTGTTTTCCACATGGCTTAACATTTTACATTCCCACCAGCAATGTACAAGTATTCCAGTTTTTCTACATTCTTAAGTATAGTCTAAAATCCAGACTCACATTTATTACGGCATGAAACATGGCCTGAATAAGGTTGGAACTAGCATTTCTGTGAACTGGGGAGTTCCTGCAGCCTTATAATTCATTGCATTCCAAAATTCATGAGAATTTAGAAAAGAAATGATCAAAGATGTTCATTTGAAACATGCCTGAAATCATTTAGTATCAAAATTCAATACCAAAAAAACCCTAATCACAGAACATTTGACCAAAATATTTGTCAAAGGAGAGTTATCAAAGAACCATGACAAATAAGAATGTGTTCTGGGAGGACAAAATCCCAACTGTGAACCCAACAAGCCAGCAGAAACTTGCAGAAGGCAGCAACCACAGCCAGGAACACAAAAGAAGGTCAGGGAACTATTTCTTTAAATCTGATGCAATGTCCTATATCAGGTGATGAGCTGCAAAGAGGAGACCCTGCTTCCAGAAAAGGAAAGAAAGAGACCTGGCCTCAAGGGGACACAGAACAGTCACAGGAAAGGGCCTGCTGCTTTGAAAACACCAGGTACCTTTTACAAATAGACTCACAAATTCAAAGAGGGGGTGGGCACCCAGAGGACTGGCAAGAGCTCTGGTTCAGAGACCACAGAGGGACACAAGCTCCCAGACCCTTTCCACAAACACATTTCCAATCTAGAAGATAACTCCCCTGTCTGGGGTGTGGATCTGTGTCTCTCTAGTATTTTACTGTCATATAAATTTCACTGAATGTCTACAATCACCTCTCTGCACCTACAGTTTTCCTCCTTTGGCGTCCGTGCTAATTCACTTCAGTCATGACTCTCTGTGAGCCTATGGACTGTAGCCCTCCAGACTCCTCTGTCCATGGGATTCTCCAGGCAAGAATACGGGAGTGGATTGCCAAGCCCTCCTCCAGGGATCTTTCCGACCCAGGGATCAAACCCACGTCTCTTATGTTTCCTGCATTGGGAGGCCGGTTCTTTACCCTTTTTGTTCCTAGAGATGAAAGCCTAGTAGGACCCATGCTAATTACCGACTAGCACCCTTTCTGGTGCAATCAGCTAAGTGGAGGTTTAGGTACCCAGCTGGGCAGGTTCCAGGAGATTTCCCCTGCTACTTTTCAGTCACTTAAGGAAAACAAAGGAGTAACCAAGACTGGGTTACCATGATTTTAAAGCAACCCTATCCCTCCTCCCTTTACCCCTGCCAAAATGTGTAGACTTCTGTATTTCACACTTTTACATCTGTTCTTCTCCAAAAATAAAAGCTGTTTATATTCAAGAAATGATGACCACAATACCAGCACGAGTTACATCTTTAAAATACTCACAGAGAGAACATACATACATATTGTTCAAACCAAAGAGTGCATGCAGTGTCTCTTCCCAGAACAGCATCTGGATATAAAACCGCAGAAGGGCTCAGCAGTGCTTTTATTTATTTGTTCGCATGGAAAGAAAATTGTATTCTCTCTCACTGGTGCTAGAGCTACCAGTTGAAAGAAGAAAGAAGAGGGAGTGGCCTTTTTGGAACAGCAAACACTTGACTTTGACCTTAGGACACTGAAGACTACCCAGTCTCTGGCCTCAAAGAGAGTCTTAGGAGTTCCAATAGAAAACCACCGTACTCCCAAACTCAAAGGGCTCTTTCAATCATGCAAATGGCTGCAAAGAAGCCATTTCAAATTCACAGTTACTTCAGAGCCTGAGATACCACCAGTGATAAAAACAGCGCTGTCCCAAACTTGATCCCAAACAGAACCTCTTGAATAATGCAATTAATTCACTCCCCCATCCAAAGAGCAATTAACATTTCTGATCTAAATACTACACAATTCCCCGATATTTTAATAATATTCAAACCCCTTCTGAGACAGTTGAGTATGCCCCCTTAACTGTCAATATTGCAAAAAACTCAGTCACCTTCATCCAGATATTTTTAATATCCAGTCTACCAATTATTATCTAATCATCTCTTTTTCCTTTAAAATAAGTCTTCCAAGAGGGGTCTTTGAAGTCAATTTTTCAAAAGCATCTTCCCCAGCAGTGAGTATGAAATAAAATTTTGATACATGCTCACTATCGAGTTGTGTACAAAGCTGCCTTAACTACCATAATCGTCATCAACCTTCTCCCAAATAAAAAGACATGTAATATAAACTGTATTATCTAAGAACTGTAGATTAAATAACACCATAGGGCATCTTTGTGGCTAGGTAAGAGTGTTACAAGGAATGTCTATGGGATTTCTCAATAAGGAAACTCTCTAACCTGTCTAGATTCCAAACATCCATTCCACTTTCCAAGTCTCAAAATATAAACAACCCAAACATTTCAGACTGCAAACAAAAGAAAGGCTGAAAGAAACTGTGAATACAAATCTTTTTTTTTTTTTTTTCCCAGCTTCTAGGCAAATGTCAAAACCTTCTGGGGCTATAAACTGAATCATACAGATCTATAGGGAAAAACAGGGCATGAACACCAAAAGGATGCATCCTGTTGACCGTGGGTGGTGGAACGGACTTCTTCTGCCCCACGAACATACTTGCTAACAACAACAAGTGACAATTCAAAAAACACTCCAAGATTATCAGTTGAAATGGCATCAGTTGATACTTTATACCATTTTAAGTATCCCTTTTCTAACAAACAGTTCATACAAATATAATACAGTATTAGTGTGAAGGGTTTTTTATTCAATTAGTGTTAAGTTTTAAAGTTCATATTCCTAGAAGTATGTGCTTTCCACAATTCGAAGTTATAAGCCTTAAAAAAAGTTGCAGTTACCTTACGTAAATCATTATTTCCTACTCTGCAACATTTTCAGGCAAACTCAAATTTCTGTGGATATATTCTGTGTTCTTCCAAAGCGACTTGCTTTTAGTAAGTCATTTTTATGATTTAACGTATACTCCCATTCATTAGGGGATAAGATTAATGAGGACAGCATTCTCGTGTGTCTTCATCACCATATCCTCCACACAGTAAACAGTGGATGCTCAATAAATATCAATATTAAATGAATGAATGAGCCAACATGAAAAAAGAAGGAAACTGTCTTCAAAATATTTAGGCCAGTGGTAACTGCATCAGAATTACCTGAAAGGCTTCTTACCCACCCACCACCCCCACCCCTGCCCCAGAGCTTCCAATTCCCACCTCCAGAGTAGGTCAGAGAGGCAGGACCTGAGATGATCCTGAAGCTGCTGAAACGAGGATTTCACTTTGAGAACCACTGTTAAGGCAATTAACCTATCAACCAGCTCTTAGAAAATCACAATGCACAGGGCAGCATTTACTGAGAATCTACCAGCTGCAGAATCCTCTAGCATCTACTGGATAAGCCACACTGGTCCTTGCTCCAAACACTCAAAATTGCCAACACAGGACACACATGCAAGGGGACAATACACAGACATGTGCCCAAAACAGCAAGAAGTCATTACTGCGGTGAGATTCAAGATGTTTCATTTCTCCAGTGCGTTTCTTTATGATGTATCCTACCGTGCAATTTAATGTATTTTTTTTTCAGATGGAAATTACTAAACCACAATGCATAGCCATTCTCCCTCACACTACCCCACTTCATTGCACTTACTAATGAGAATTTCATCTGAGACCAGGGCATGAAATGTAGTGAAGGAGCCCATTTTAAAGCTTATTTATATCATGAATATTTTAGGGTCTGTAAGGACCAGAGCAATGATCAACACAGTCCTTAATGGTCAGATATCAAGCAGAAGCATTGATAAAGTACTGATATAATCTGACTTTGCTATGAGGTTGAACAAACAGATGCACAAAAGCAATCCAACGGAACCCCAATCTAACTCACCAATTACCGTATAGGTTTTTAAAGCCTAGCAAGCATTAACTTTAAATGCATACTTTTCTCATGACCCTGTTCTGGATTTAAGTACATTTATATCCAGATTATAATCAGAGAGGGTATTTAATTAGATAATGTTTGCAAGTACTTTGAAGATATAAAGTGCTCTATAAATGCTAAATATTATTATTTAAATACAGTTAGCAATTACTGCTTACAACCTATTCCACCCACCACACTGCTATAATTTGATTACAGGCTGCTTAAAAAAAAAAAAAAAAAAACCTAGAAGTAGAAATGATGAAACCATGTGCATGTGAAGCTCAGGTTTTTATCTTAGGTATAAATAATTTACAGGCATTTTAAATGGAGGATTAGGTTATAAAATCTAGTAAAGAGAGACAGTTGGCCTCCATAAGACTGAGAACCACAAGGTTATGTCTGTTTCTTATAGACCAGGTGGAGAGTACACGGTGGGTGAGACACAGGACTCGACACTTTTGGCTGCCAGTTCCATCTTCCATTTTCTCCACCGTAATCTTAAAATATCTTTAGCCATGTAAAAAAAAGTTTAAGTCCAGATTTTGATTTTAATAATTATCTGGCAGATAAAAGCTTGAGAATGGTTCCTGTTCTAACATGTCTTCCTAGCTTGCCATCTTCTGTAATAATTGCAAACTCTGTGGTCTTCCCTGCTTTCAAAAATGGAGACCTTTGAGTCTGATTCCGTATGCCTTCCAGACAAGTGGCAGATACTTCTCCAAAGAAAATGGCAAATTAAATGGAAACATACCTTACACACAATGTAAAAGAAAATCACTGCTAACCCCCAAGGGGCTTGTACTTTATGCTTTTTAGACAAGAAAAGGCACATTTATTCTAAGCTAACCTTGGTTACTTAAAAAACAGACAATCACAAGGAAGAAATATTTTGGAAATAGCACTACAAAACCAACTATGCTCATCAAAGAGACCGTGTGCCTAAAATGAAAGGCTTCTAGATAATCTGTGAACCCAGGGAGATAATACATCAGATAAATGTGATGTCATGACAAGGTCCACGAGTCAAATTCTGGCCAAGTGAGTTAATATGGGCTCTGGCTTTGGGAAGATCAGTCGTAAGCTTGGCCATTTAGAGGCTTTATGACCTTTGAAAAATTAATTGATTTTTTCCAAGCCTCATCTGTTCATTTGTACACTTACCTCACAGGAAATTGGGGGATAATTTGACAACATCAGGAGCCTTAAAGATCATTTATAACTTTCACCGTAAGTTTCACTTCTAAGAAGTTATTCTAAGGAAACAGAGATGTCTAGAAATACTTATATATTAATATAAGGACTACTGCTGCTGCTGCTAAGTCGCTTCAGTCGTGTTCGACTCTATGCGACCCCATAGACGGCAGCCCACCAGGCTCCGCCGTCCCTGAGATTCTCCAGGCAAGAGTACTGGAGTGGGGTGCCATTGCCTTCTCCAATATAAGGACAAATAACTCTAATGCATAATGTATTAAAATAATGTGTACAAGGACATATATTTGGATGTTTGATTATCCAAGTACTACTTACAAAAGCTGAAAAGTTTAAAATAACCGTAAGTTTCATCAATAGGAATTGATTAAATATTTTATGATGTATCCTCACAGTAAAATGCTAAGTAGTCCTTAAAACACATGATTAGAAGTTTGAACACTCACTGAATATTTGAAGAAATTAAAAATTACATTCTAAATTTTTAGGCATGATAACAGTATTGCAGTTATGCATTTTAAGAGTATTTATCTTTTGGAAATGCATACTGAAATATTTACAAATGAAAGGGTATGATGCTTCAAACTAAGATGGGGGAGGAAGTGGAAAGGATGAAGATTAAATAAGATTGGATATATGTGGATGACCGTAAGTGGGGGCTCATTGTACTATCTGCCTAATTTTTAAATAACAATCTTACTTAGACTTAATTCAGACTCCATAAATTCACCCTTTTGAAGTATACAAGTGGTTTTTACTGTATGTGCAGAGTTGAGCAACCATCACCACTATCTAATATTTAATATTAGGACATTAACAGTCACTTTCCACTCTCCCTCTCCTCCAGCTTCAGCAACCACTAATCTACTTTCTGTATCTATGGATTTGTCTGTACTGAACATCTCATATAAATGGAATCATATACCATGTAGCCTTTTGTGTCTGGTTTCTTTTGCTTAGTCTAATGTTCATCCATGTTACAACCTGAATCAACACTTCCTTTCATTACCAAATAATGCCATCTTATGGATATAATGCATTTCATATATATATTCATCAATTAATGGATGTTTAGGTTGTTTTAATTCTTTGACTATTATGAATAACACTACTAAAAACAAGTTTTTGTGTGTTTATATGTTTTCATTTCTCTTTGGTATATACCTAGGAGTAGAATTGCAGGGCCACATGCTAACACTCTATTTAACATTTTGAGGAACTGCCAATCCGTTTTCCAAAGGAGTTGCACCATTTTACATTCCCACAAGCAATGTATGAGCATTCCATACATAAGTTTTTACATAAACTTTTACATAAGTTTTAAATTCAACATAATTTTTTAAACTATGGTATAGGAAAAAATTAATAGTGTGCAAAAAGGCTGATTATTTTTTAAAAGTTGCAGGTAATATATACAATATGATCTTAATTTTTAAAAACTACCTATTTAGCTATGCATAGGGAAAAACTGGGGCTTTCTGGGTGGCGCTAAGTGGTAAAGAATTCACCTGCCAATGCAGGAAACACAGGTTCGATCCCTGGGTTGGGAAGATTCCCTGGAGGAGGAAATGGCAACCCACTCCAGTATTCTTGCCTGGAAAATCCCATGCACAGAGCCTGGTGGGCTACGGTCCATGGAGTTGTAAAGAGTCAAACATAACTGAGCACACACACGGAAAAACTAAGCTATGTACTAAAACATACATGTGATTACCACTGGGAATCATGAATGATTTTTGCTTTTTTTCCATTTTCCAAGTTTTCTGCAATGATCACATGCTTTTAAAATGAGAACAGTGAAAACCTTTTCTTTTAATATTTATGTAAATCTTTTGGCCAAGCCACAAGGCATGCAGGATCTTAGTTCCCAGACCAGGGATCGAACCCTGGCCCCCTGAGTGGCAGCATGGAGTCTTAACCACTGGATCTCCAAGGAAGCCCCTTTTTTTAAGAAATGCTTTTTTAACTAAACAAACTTTTAACAATTTAGCAGTCTTTGCTCCATTAACAGCCTACATTATCCAGAGGTTGGAGAACCAGAGGTCATCCAAGTGGGATTCCTAAGAAAACCAAAAGTACACACTGCTTTCATGAAGCTTGCTGTCTAATAGTAAATAAAATCCAAGATAGAAAGCAGTGATCTAAAAAAAAAAAAAAAAAAACAGGTATAAGCTCAGTTCAAAGAGGATTTACAAGTCAGAGGGATAATTTCTATCTGAAAGAATCAGGGAAAATTTTGTGGAAAAGGTGGCATTGGAATGTTGGATGTTGGGGTAGCAGGTACAGAAAAAGAGAATAAAGTAGGCAATTGCTTAGAGAAATAGCAATAACCTCAGATATGCAGATTACACCACCCTAATGGCAGAAAGTAAAGAGGAACTAGAGAGCCTCTTGATGAGGGTGAAAGAGGAGAATCAAAAAGCTGACTTAAAATCCAGCATTCAAAAAACTAAGATCATGGCATCCGGTCCCATCACTTCATGGCAAATAGACGGGGGGAAAGCGGGGACAGTGAGAGACTATTTTCTTGGGCTCCAAAATCACTGCAGATGGTGACTACAGCCATGAAATTAAAAGATACTTGCTCTTTGGATGAAAAGCTATGACCAACCTAGACAGCATATTAAAAAGCAGAGACATTACTTTGCCAACAAAGGTCCATCTAGTCAAAGATATGATTTTTCCAGTAGTCATGTATGGTTGTGAGAGTTGGACTATAAAGAATGCTGAGCACTAAAGAATTGATGCTTTTGAACTGTGGTGTTGGTGAACACTCTTGAGAGTCCCTGGGACAGCAAGGAGATCAAACCAGTCCATCCTAAAGGAAATCAGTCCTGAATATTCATTGGAAGGACTGATGCTGAAGCTGAAGCTCTAATACTTTGGCCACCTGATGCGAAGAACTGACTCATTGGAAAAGACCCTGATTCTGGGAAAGACTGAAAGCAGAAGGTGATGACAGAGGATGAGATGGTTGGATGACATCACTGACCTGATGGACATGAGTTTGAGCAAGCTCCAGGAAAGGGAAGCCTGGCGTACTGCAGTCCATGGGGTCACAAAGAGTCAGACACGACTGAGCAACTGAACTGAAAATCACTGCAGACAGTGACTGCAGCCATGAAATTAAAAGATGCTTGCTTCTTGGAAGGAAAGCTATGACCTAGACAGAGTATTAATAAGCAGAGACATCACTTTGCTGACAAAGGTCTGTAGAGTCACAGTTATGGTTTTTCCAGTAGTCATGTACAGATGTGAGAGTTGAACCATAAAGATGGCTGAGTGCCAAACAATTGATGCTTTTGAATTGTAGTGCTGGAGAAGACTTTTGAGAGTTCCCTGGACAGCAAGATCAGACCAGTCAATCCTAAAGGAAATCAACCCTGAATATTCACTGAAAGAACTGATGCTGAAGCTGAAGTTTCATACTTTGGTCACCTGATGCAAAGAGCCAACTCACTGGAAAAGACGCCAATGCTAGGAAAGATTGAGGGCAGGAAGAAAAGGGGGCAACAGAGGATGAGATGGTTGGATAGCATCATCAACTCAAGGGATATGAGTTTGACCATGCTCCTGGAGATAGTGAAGGGACAAGGAAGCCTAATGTGCTGCATCCCATAGGGTTGCAAAGAGTCAAACATGACTTAGTGACAAAACAACAAACAACAAGCCCCTAAAGAGCATCCATGGGGAGAAGGAAGCTATGCCCTGTAGCAGGTGAAAAGGAATGGTTGTTAAACTGAAGGGCATGGTAAAGTGCCCAGTTGAATTTTAACTGGTCTTGATGTAAAGAGTTTAGTCTTTGGTCTGTAGACTGTGAGGAGTCAGGGAAGGCCATGAATAAAAAATACTCAGTCTGAAACTGTGCTTTTAGGAAGACTAACATGGCTACAGTGTACAAAGGAGACTAGCCAGGAGAGGGCTGGTGGTAAAGACAAGAGTGCTGCCTAGGAGAGAGGAACTGCAGCGGGAGTACTGGAGACAAGAGGACCCATGCAATAGATATTAAGGACAGATTTTTAAGGTTGGGGTAAAATAAAACATGTTTTGAGAATTTCCAGGCACCCCCTTGAGACAAGTGGAGACAGCCTGGGTATGCAAAAAAAAAAAAAAAAAAAAGTGGTTAGAGAATCATCTTTCTCTATAGGGAAATAAGCTTCCAACCAGAAGGGAAGAAATTATAAGCGGAATTCATCCAACATTTTCTATTTAAGTCTTCCCTCTCTCTCCACTAGGAACCTTATATTTATATGTGCAGAATAACATCTCATTCAAAAATATCACCCAGATTTTCTTGGAATTCTCAGCACACTGTTAGTTCAGGCCCTGTTCGCACAGAGCTACTTCCCCCACAGAAATGGAAAAACCTATCTGACGTGAAAGCATCTTTCAGACACAGGACATCCCATATTCTATGAGACACAGAGACTCAGCATGATTCTGTCAAGCTGGACATAGACGCCATGATTCGATCACAGTAGCTCAAAACTGGGTGAGTCTTAGAAACATTATCACTGAAAGAAGGAATGGTGTAGAACAAGAAGGGCAAAGAAAATTAACTGCAGGCCAGAAAGAAGAAAGGGCCAATGGGCAAGACTCAAAATTATGAGGTATCAAAGAGCCCTACAGATAAGGGGGGAAATATGATCTACCCATGAAGGAAGAGTGTTGGGTATTCTTTCAACAACAAAATGTTTCATAACCTCCTAACCCGCTAATTAGGCAAACAGCAAGCCATGACTTACATTAGGTTTTGTACAAAGATTACTCTAGCTAATAATGGACACTGAAAATGGTTATACATATTTCTCTGATGTTCTGATAACTACCAATACACCCTACTTTATTATGAGGCAATGTCATGGCAAAGAAAACACCTGTTTAATACCACAGTACATGTATCTAATTTAAAAACTGTTATGCTACTACCATTTTAAGATACTGTTACCTTACCAATTCATGCAACTTTACTAAATTCTCATTTAAGACCAAACGTAAATAAATACTCTGGGATAATGAATTACCAATGGTCAAGATTTCTCTGACCAAAAGGATTTAGATACTGGACTAGTGCTGTATCATTTCAGGCACAGTCTCCCTCCCCCACCCCACCCCCACACAAACTTTGAAAAGGCACAAGCACAATAAATATGTTTTTATTTGAAAAATGTTTAATCCATAAAGAGGAGAAAAAAATTTTTTTAAAGAAAAGCTTTTAATGAAAGATGCTGATACTTGCTACTGGTTTAGAAATATACCAATCTCCAAAAGCTTCTGGGCTGAAGTCACCTGGAGCAAAGGTCAACCCAGGCCATCAGGGGATCGGATTATAGGCCATGAGAGGTCAATATAAGGCCATACTAGTACATTAAAAGGAAAAAGAACTCTCAAAATTCCCTTATCTTTTTCTCAGGATCCCTATTACATACAATCATTGGGATCAAATGCTGGTGGAATCAAGTTTCCCATAAAATTCTATGTAATCATGGAATAGCATATTTGCGTAATGCTTTACAGTTTTCAAAGCACTGCCATAAATACTTTATTGATGAAACCGGTGTATGAGGAAGGCAAGCAGTTGTGATCATTCTCATTTTTAGTTAATTATGGATAAAGGACTCATCTAACATCACAGAATTCAGTAAGACATGGGCATAGAACCCAGCGCTCAGTCCACTTCACTCACTCACTCATTCATGCATTTATTCAACTAATTGGGACTATGGATTTTGAAACAAACAAAACCTAGCCTCTGGCCCCACAGAGTGTACAGTTTAGTGACCAGGTAGAAAGAAAACCCTATATGGTTTATAACACAAGTGCAAAAAGTATAGCAGGAAGAATGCATGCAAGTCTTCCAGATGAGGACAATTCTTAAATCTAGGTTTCGATGGAGAAAGAAATAGCTAGGCCTAGAAGGGAATGAGGGGTAAAGGGAGAAAGACAAGCAGAGGTCATCCAATTCTGTTCAAAGAGAAAAGTGAGTGCGAGTCCTGGCAGAAACTTAAGAGTATGAAGTCAGCAAAGACCAATCTTGGCCTTGACTGCCTTACTCTGTGGGCCAAGCTAAGGACGGCCAACGTGCTCAGATTCAGATATATGCTAATCTCCAAAAAGCTTTCTGGGCTGACCTCACCTCCTATGTAATAAAGCATACTGGTTCACATTTCATTTCTTTTAATACTGTCATATCTTGAAGGAAGAATGACTCAAGCCTTGCATTTGAATGATTGTTTTTTGTTGCCTATGTATGTATACACACATTTCATACACCCACATGGATCATTTATATCTGTAATACTATACAGAATATAAGTATCCACATACATTATACAAAACATACATAAAACCCTATAAACCTTGCACACAGAGACATTTGAATAATGTGTATTTCTAGACTGACCCCAAGAGATACGTTTAGATGGAAAAGGGTTACGGAGACAACCATCTGTCCTAGATGATTCAGTCATTTGCCTGCTGAGGAGAAACTGAAGGGAGGTTGGGCAAGATGAATTCCAAAGATACCTTAGGGCTCCATGGTTTAATGTTTTATGAACTTTTCTGCATGAAGCAGTTTCTCTAATTTTGATAAATAAAATCCCATGACCCTGGTGAAATAATCTCTCTCTGCCTCTCAGCAGAAAGTGTAGCCACAAACAGTGTGACCTATAGAAAAGAGCATTGAATGAGAAGTCAGGGAACCTAAATCCTCCCCAAACCATCCTTCTCCACCCCCACTCACTACACCTCCAAACAGGAAGGGGGCTGTATGACCTTGGGCAATGGACTTCACCTCTCAAGGCTTCAGCTTCCAGAGCATTAAATGAAAGGTGTGGTTAGGTGTTCCACAGTTCTCTTCCACCTCTAAATCTGTGAAGCCATTCCCTTCCCTCAAGACTTAGCTTATCTTTACAGCTCTAAAAATCAGGACTAATAAAACTGGATTCAGATCACCTCTTTTCTAACCATCCTCTCTTTTCTGACTTCTTAAACCATCCAAATCTTGCATAATTTAAGTCATCAAGGCTGTCGCTTGGTGCTCTGGTCTAAATTTGCATTGTTGCTATTTGGGGAAAATTTAGACTGGGTCCAATCTGGGATCACTGACTGAGAACAATAAAGGCTTCTCCAGACAGGATCTGCTTTTAATGCATTGAGCGCAGAGTTTACAAAAAGGGCACTGATTGTGTACATTAAAGAGCCACCAAAACAGCAAGAGACTGGTGAGGCTGCAGCAAATTCTCCTAGATGCCACTGACCTTGGCTGCATTTCAGGGGTCAGGCATTCCCCAGGAAGTTCTCAGCAGGCAGGCCTTCCTGAGGATTTAGAAACAAATGAGACCTCTCATCTATACATGAACCCATCTCTCCTTATCTAGGAAGACAGAAAAAGATGGTCTGGCCTCTGATTTGAGATTACCTCTGTAGCCTCTGGACTCAACTCTGGATCTGCCCAGCTCACCTACCACCAGACCTCCAGAATGCAATTGTCCCCACATCTACATTTAAATCCTCCAGCCAGCAGTTCCCCATCTTCTGAACGAGCTGGAAGCTGGAGCCCTCTCTCTTTCCACACCTCCTGCAGGCAGAAACACAGTGTCAAAGCACTGAAGCCCAAGCCAGGAAGAGAAATTTCAGTGAATTGTGCGAAATATCTTTTCTTAATAGTGATCTAAGGAACACAGGTCTCCCATGTGTGAATCACACTCCATGTCGGCCGTGAGCAAGGTGAGCCCTTGTGGTTGCTCCTAAGCCTGCGAGCTCTGTGCCTGGCATCTGAGAAAACCTTCCCTAGGAAAAAGCCCACAAGAAACACCTCTAGATCAAGTCCAACTTAAAATCACATCACAGCGCTATCCGTTAGAGAAGCCGATGCTGAGATTCCGGCTCAGGGAAATCTCAAGTCTTGCCCATTGTTCATACTCCCCCTCCCCATCCCCTCCCCTGCTTTGCCACTCTCCTTTACCCAGAAGTCTGGGCCATCCATCCACCTGATTAACCCGCTGGCAGCAACTCCCAGCGCAGAAAGTAGGGCAAATGAACACACAGTCTATAAAGCAGGAAGCCACACACTTGGCCAAAGCACCCACCCTGTTACCCAACCCCCACCCCTACCCCAGCTGCCCAGGGGGCCACGGGTTCTCACTGTGGCATTTCAGTGCCAGGGAAATAGACAGCTTACTGTAATAACGCATGAATGAGCTTTTGCTACCCAACTATCAAAAAAAAAAAAGCCATTTCCAATGGCATCTCTGTTTCTTCTCAGCCCCTTGACTGCCTCGAAGAAACCTCACCTCTGAGATGGAAGGATTAAGGAGAAGAGGAGAGGGAGTTAAAAAGAGGGGGGTAAGCAGAGACGGAGAATTAACGAGACTAAATAAAAAGTACCACTTTGACCATAAAGATAGTTCTTAAAAATAACCGTGGAGAAGGAGGCAATGTCAAGCAAAGTACGGAAGATTCAAGTACATAATCCCAAGATTTAGCATCCATCTAACAATGTACTCCTCAGGAGGGCGTGTGAACTTCCAAGCTTCACCCCTTCTGTGTCTGTGTTCAGAGCCACCATCAGTTCCGTCTCACCGACCCTCCTTGCCTCAAGTATATACAATCGCTTTTTTTGGTGGGGGGCGGGGGGGGAGGTCAAGAGAGGAAAAAGCCCTTTTAAGATGGGTAGACAATCCTTCTCAGACCCCCGGTGCCGCTGCCACCCCCACCCCTCACCCCTTTCCCGGCAGGCAGCATCTAATTAATATGGCAAGAAAGCTCAGCCCCCTTCCCCGAAGGAGTGTGCTGGGATTGGGGGGTGGGGGTGGGGAGGCATCGAGGCGGCACTGGGATTCCTGGTATTCCGATCCCAAAACAACAGCAAAATGGATTCTCTATCAGTGATGTCTTAGTCAATACAATGAAACGGCGTCTGAGGCAATTCACGTGAGGGTAAATTAAACCAGGGGGGCTCGGGGCGGAGGGGGGAGGGGAGGGGCGGTGCTTTACAAAGGACTGACCACAGACACAAACACACACACACACACACACACACACACACACACTCCCCCAGGAGTTCCGGTCTGATTGGGGAAAAGCAGAGCACAAACACATCCCTTTCACCTGCTTAAGTTCATCCATAAAACTGAAATGTCACAGCCACAAAGTCAGAAAGCACAGGCAGGGCTGAGTTAAAACCATAAATAAAGGTGAGTGGCAGACCGGCATTTCAGAGAGCGCTGAGAGGGAGTCCGGGCGCGAATAGCTGAAAAGGGGGAAGGGGAGGCAGTTGCCATCTACAAGACTGGCACAGCAAGAGCTGCCCCCGTAGAGCGGCAGGTTCGGCTTCGTGGAGCCAGCCAGGCTCACAATGTCCTCTTGCAGGCTGATGGAAAACGTGAGGCGCCAGTGCCTTTATTCACGCTGTTGTTATTCTTTTTACAGAAAAGGACAGTGGGGTCTAGAGCCTTGGCACCGGGGCTTATGCACACACACACACTCACACACTCGAGCCTTTCATTTAATGCTCTTACACCGGTCTAAGATGAAACTGGCATAAGCTCTAAGGGTTTTCGGGGGGAGGTCTGGCTCCCACCAAAGGAGGACACGTACCGCACAACCTCTGCGGTGGGGGCTAAGCCTAGAACACCTCGGCAGCCCTTGAATCAACACGAGAATCCAGGTTCCCTCGCGTGGCATTCGCCTGTCTCTGCCCACCAGCCCCAGCCCCAGTCCACGCACCGAGCCCACTCACTCTGACCCAAAACACTGGAAAGAAATCAGAAAGCATGTTCCGCTCACCCTCAAAGCAGAGAGATCTATTTCATCCAAGCTGCGAGCCGGGGAGTCGCTCGCCATGTCGACTTCTTCGCGGGAGAGATGGACCAAAACCACCCCGAAGCTATTCCCTTGGAAATTCCACCTTGGTCTATTTCACTCGCGTCCTCATGCGGCTGTCGCGCCAGAGGCCCGGGGCCCAGCCTCCTCCGCCCACCCCGGCTCCCACAGCGCCAGATCGAGATCCTCCGAGCGTCGGTCCTCCGGGTCCGGGAGCCCAACCTGAGCGGATCTCCAAGCCCTGGAGCCGCGGTGCGTGTGGGCTGCGCGCCCTGATCGGCTAAGGGCGCTGGGGCTGCGTGGGTGTATTTAAATGGGACATGCTTCTTTGCTTGTGCGTGGATGGCGGCTGCATTGGCTGTTATAATGAGACACATCAACTCCTCCACTCAGCTGGGGGGTGGGGGTGGAGAACCACACAGAACTGTCTATCACCGCTTCCTGGGAGGAGTAAAGCGAGGTGGGGGGGGTGGGGGGAGGAAAGGCAGAGGAGGCGTGGTCTCCGACTGGGGAGAGGCCGCGCTTCCTGACCGGGTCCCTCTGCACCAACGTGGATGGGGGAGGGGCGCACACCCTTTTAGCCTAGGCTTTTGCGGGGTAACCGCGCTGCATCTGAAGACCTTTCCTGAACCCTGCCGTGCTTCTCGTAGGGACAAGGGGGCTTTATTGTGTGTCCAATTCGTGCGCTGCAGCAAAATGGCCCTTCAGTCTCATTTTGAGGGATTTTCGGCAGGGTTCAAATGCTCCAGTGGTGAAAGAAAAAAAAAAAAAAAAAATCCAGAAGGGAGGAAAAAAAGAGCGACGCCCTCCCTCCCCCATTAATTATTTGTGGGGCTGGAGTAGCGCGGGCTGGTGCAACCGGTGCATATAAGGACTTGTGTGCAAAGAAGGGGATCCGCCTCCAGCCGCGGAACGAATGAGGGAGAAGCGCACTCCTGTGGGCGCCCAGCGCCCCCCCATCCCCCGGGCCTCGGAAATCTACAACTGCCGCGGGGTCGGGTCCGCCAGCAGCCCCGGGAATCCCAGATGGCAGTTCTGGACGGGTCACTTCCCGCCTCGAGGTTGGGAAGGTTTGCCAGAAGCGGGAAAGTCGGGCGATCTGAGCTCCTTCTTGGCCTCGCCACACCCCGGACCTGTCCATGCCGCAATTCCCCCACGGAAACGACCGAATTGAAACGAGAATTGTTCTCCGGGTGCAGTGGTTTGAATGCTTCAGGTAACTCGGAAGGCAACGTGGGTTAAGGCAGCTCACGCAGCCGCCGGTCCCGGCATTTTCCTTTGCGGCTGCGTTTCTGCTGCTCGTCTACCCAGATTAATAGAGAAAGTTTGGCTGGCGGATAAGATGTAACCCAGAAGATGTACGGCGTGAGAGCGATTTCAGTGCACCGGCTTTCTAATTGAAAGGCTGAACGTTTACAGTGTAAACCTGATATTCTGTAATCCGGTGTATGGAGTCACTTCCCCCAGCCGCGTCTTCGGCCTTGGCCACGCGAAATACCTAGGAAAAAAGGCTAAAATTGAGCTTTTCCCCCAAATACAGTTGTAAATTTGAAGGCATTATCTCCATCTCTGTTAAGATCAGAATTTTCTCCTTGCCAAGTGTCCTGAGGAATTTTTAATTGTGCAGTATGGATATCAGCTTCAGAATGATGCTTTTGAATGAATGAATAGAAGCCAATGCAGTTAGTTCCTCAGGACTTTGGAGCAGCATTCCATATGCACTCTGCTGTTCTTATTAATAATATTGTCTTTATTTATATGCATTGTGCATCAAGAAACTTGAAAACTGTTCCAACATTTCAGTCACCACAACAGTTTAGGAACTTTTGCCATTAAAACGTCAGATGTGTAAATGCGTCATAATTCCAAACATATGATTTGATCTCTCATTTTCTAGTAAAATCGTCCAGCTCAAGGTAGTAACCTACAGTAAGCCACTAAGTAATGTCGAAATGACATTTAAAAAAAAAAAACTATCGTTTCTCATCGTCCTGTTTTTTCCCTTCTCTGTGCCTTTTTTACCCTAAATCTAGATGACAAGTTAATGTATTTTCTCAGTGTTGAAAGAAAATCATTAAGATCAGGTATTGAGATCTATGAACTGAGCTATTTTTAAAACTCCAAGCACATGAAAAATGAGAAAAACATTTTTTTTCAAGAACCTTCATTTTATACCCCCAATTTTATTTGAAACATCACAAATCGTTCATTTCTTTTAGCGTTAATCAGCTGTTCAGGCCATAATGGTGTCATGATACAGGTATTAAATTCTACCATTGGTTTTAGAATCAGTTTAGAAAACCATATATACAGTACAGTGATGTGTACCAAGAGGAGGAGGGCTTCCTAGGAGCCTGAGAGGCTGATGAAAGTCAGGTGGAGGCAGGGATGCTGGCTGCAGGAAGTACCATAAAAGGAGAGGTTACAACAGCCAGGGCCCTTCCAGCTGCTAAGGGAAGGAGGAAACTCCAGGCTGAAGGTGAAGTAATTCTGGTAACTGGGCTGAGAAGGAAAGTAGAGGTCAGATCAGGTAGAGCCTTGCATACCCCAAAAAGGAACTTGACTTAATTTTTTTTTATGTCAAGTGTATATCATATTTCATCAATTTCAGTACAAACATCTAATTTTTTTGTCATATATGTATGCCTCCTGCACAGTTATTTAACATTTTCTTTAAATCAACACTTTTCATTTTTTCTTATATTTAACTTAAAAGGAAATATATGTCACTACTGTGGATGGAAAACTAGCAGCACCTGCTTAACAAAAAGAAGGAAATCATTAAAATGAATACAGTGGAAAATAAAACAGTATTCTTAAATTCTACCTAACTATCTATCCTGAGGCTTTAATTTATTAAAAGAAAAGTTAGCAAAATGCCAGGAAAGACATTCAAAATTTGACCAAAGTGAGATTTTCTTCTTGGTGTAATGTGAAGGGTTGAAAGAATTGTTATTATTAAAGTGCAGTTTGAAAGCCTGTACAACATTATGATATGCTGTTTATGTCTGTCTAAATATGTAAATGGAGATCCCCAGTAACGCTAAGGCCTAGCGCCGCCAAATAAGTAAATATTAAAAAAAGAAGAAGAGGAGGAAGAAAAGAGAATGGATTCAAATCCATTTACTTCATACTTTGGGACTTCCCAGGTGGCGCGAGTGGTAAAGAACCCACCCGCCAATACAGGAGACATAAGAGACTCTGGTGAGATCCCTGGGTTGGGAAAATCCCCTGGAGATGGAAATGGCAACCCTTTCCAGTTTTTTTGCCTGGAGAATTCCAGGGACAGAGGAGCCTGGTGGACCACAGTCCATGGTGTCGCCAAGAGGCAGACTCGACTGGAACGACTTAGCACAGCATAGCAAATATGTAGATAACCATAAAAAGCATGAACACAGGCAGGAAGGATATAGAGGTATGAACTTTGGAGTGAGAAGGGAAGAAGAGAGATGGAATGGGAAAGCACAGTGGAGGCTCCAACAATGGTACCTAATTAAATTTTTCAAAGATCTTAAGCACGGATTGTTTGGACTTAAGTCTGTGTTGTCACTAGTGGGCGCTTGGGCCAAGGAAACACGATCACCCCAAGGGGCTGCCCACCAATTTCCAGGAGAAATAAGACCACACACACACACAGTCTGAAAGTAAACTACCTACAACCCCTGCCCTGCACCATGTCCTGCCCTGTCCCCCTTCCCACCACAGTAAGCAAAGCAAACACTCAGAATTAGCAACGCAGATAGGCAAGTGAGATTTCCAAACACTAAGATGAGCAGCCTGCATGCCTGCTCAGTCACTCAGTTGTGTATGACTCTTTATGACCCCATGGAGTGCACCCTGCCAGGCTCCTCTGTCCATGTCCCAGCGAAAATACTGGAGTGGGTTGCCATTTCCTCCTCCAGGGGATCTTCCTGACTCAGGGATTGAAACCACATCTCCTGCGGCTCCTACATTGGCAGGCGGATTCTTTACCACTGAGCCACCTGGGAAGCCCCAAGAAGAGCAGACCAATCACCAATTATTTGTGAAAATCTATTAGTATGAAAGAGAAGCACTATTTCAATCAATAAGCAAATTGAAAATTCCAAGATATTTGTATAGGAGCAAAAACAAGTTTTGTAACATACAGATTGTTTTCACTCTCAGAAGGATAATGCAGGACCTCACATACATTGAAAACAGCCAAGTTATTGTGAAAACAAATCGGTTAGAGGACTTATTAAGAACATATTTATTGAAATTGTTTAAGTGAGTTGAACAGTAATCAGTGATACTATGCTGCGGATACTCATAATAGTCATATATTAACATATTTAATCTTTATAACCTTACAAAATAGGCAACATTATTAGCATATTTTTTTTACAGATGATGGACGTGAGTCTAAGTGAACTCCGGGAGTTGGTGATGGACAGGGAGGCCTGGCATGCTGCGATTCATGGGGTCGCAAAGAGTCGGACACGACTGAGCGACTGATCTGATCTGATCTGATCTGAAGCTGAAAAATAGAAAGATTAATTAATTTACTCCGGGGAGCACAGTCATAAATGGCTAAAACAGAATTTGAACTCAGGCTCTTACTCACCATGCTATATACTGACTCAGGCTGAACTGAAGGACGGTTTAGTAAGCTGGAAGACTGGGTCGTCTTCTCCCGGACTACAGAGAAAATACATGAATACAGAGGACTTCCAAAACTGGGTAACAAAAGGCATTTTAGCTTTTACCTTGTTTTTGGGTCACTTGCTCTAAAGCAGGGTTTCTCAGCCTCAGCACTATTGACATTGTGGTTCTGAGAACTCATGCTGTGGAGGGCTGTCCTATGCAGTGTTGGATGCTTAGAAGCATCCTCACTCCCTACCCACCAGATGCCAGAAACACTTTCCCATCTGGGAAAGCTAAAAATGTCTCCAGACATTACCAAATGTCCCATAGAAAGCAAAAATCACCCCCAGTTGAGAACTACTGCTCTAGGGCAAGTCAGCCACCATGACCTGTGGACGTTCATGCAACCTGCCAGCCGTGTCAGCTGCCTTGAAGTGGAACCTCCACGCTAGTCAAGCTTTTAGATGATTACAATCCCTGCTTGCCCTAACTGCAGCTTCATGAGAGATCCTGAGTTAGATCCATCAAACCAAGCTCCCGATACCTGACCCACAGAAACCCTGTTAAATAAGAAATGTTATTGTTGTTGTAAGCCACTTGATTTGTTATGCAGCAGTAGATAACCAATACACTGTCTCAGACGGAGTTCTGTGTGGCTATATTAGCTGGAGCTATAGCAGCCATCTTCCTTCCCGAACTTGAGGAAAAAAACCAAAAGATGAAAAACACTTCGATCCTTAACCACATTGTTAAGTCACTAAATTAATCCAGGAACAACCTATCTCTGAACTTCTTCCCATGAGACATGAAGTTTTTCTCTTTGTTTAATCTGCCTTTAGTTACATTTTCTGTTATTTGCAGTCAAACACTTCCTATTAACAGAAAATAAGAATTAAAACTTTTAATTCTTTATTATTGCTGATTCATAAAGTAATAGGAAATAATGATAATCTAAAGCTAGAATAATTTATCATGAGGATAAAAGTAAAGGAGAGAGAAAAAAGCATGTTAAGATTTTGGTCTTATTTGGAAATGTATATAGATACTTCGGAGAAGGCAATGGCACCCCACTCCAGTACTCTTGCCTGGAAAATCCCATGGACGGAGGAGCCTGGTAGGCTGCAGTCCATGGGGTCGCTGAGGGTTGGACACGACTGATTGACTTCACTTTCACGTTTCACTTTCATGCATTGGAGAAGGAAATGGCAACCCACTCCAGTGTTCTTGCCTGGAGAATCCCAGGGACAGCGGAGCCTGGTGGGCTGCCGTCTATGGGGTTGCACAGAGTCGGACATGACTGAAGCGACTTAGCAGCAACAGCAGCATATAGATACTTACTCTAAACACAGGAAAAATGTAAGTCAGTTATACAAAATAAATATAGAGGTCACCATGTAGGCAATTATAAATTAGATGTGTAAGTCATAAACTACCTGAATCAAAAGAATGGAACAGGGATAATTTGATGAATTCAATAAAATAAATAAAAGAAAAAATATATAAATCAGACTGAGGAGTGATGAGGCCCTCTCAGCCTCTATTCTGCTTCTGTATACTGCAGTAGGTACACTAATGCCTCAACCCCTGCCGAAGATGTTCATGTTCCAGTCCCCAGCACCTGTGAGTATGTTACCTTACATGGCAAGTAGGTCTTTGCATATGTGATTGAAATAAGGAATTTGAGATAGGGAGATACCTGGATTAAGCAAAGTGGGCCCCAATGTAGTTCCAAAGGTTTGCTTTTTTTTTAACTTATTGGCTGCACTAGGTCTTCATTGCTTTGTATGGGCTTTCTCTAGTTACAGAAAGCAGAGGCTACTCTCTAATTGCAGTGCACAGGTTCTAGGGAGCACAAGCTCAGTAGTTGTGGTGCTTGGGCTTATTTGCTCCAAAGCATGTGAGATCTTCCCAGACCAGGGATCAAACCCATGCTCCTGCACTGGCAGGTAGATTCTTAATCACTGGACTGCCAGGGAAGTCCCCAAAGGTCTCTAAAGGTGAGAGAGGAAAGCAGAAGAGGAATCAAAGCTAGAGGAAGAGATGAAATGGAAGAAAGGCACAGATATGTGCAACATTGCTGGCTTTGAAAATGAAGGAAGGTGCCATAAGCCAAGGAACATGGGCAACCTCTAGAAGCTGGAAGGGCAGAGACATGGATTCTACTCTAGAGCCTCCAGAAAGGAAAGCCACCCTGCAAACACCTTAATTCTAGCCAGTAAAACAGACTTCCAGACTGTAAAATAATAAATTTGTGTCGTTTAAAGTCACTAAGCTTGTGAGAATTTGTCACAGCAGTGATTTAAACAAACATACACACACACGCAAAACTAAACTTCCTGTATCTATATTTCCTTTGGAATGATTCTCTCTTTCCCTCTGGTTACAGATTGTTGGAGCCGTAACTTGGGTTTTCTGCCCGTCAGTATCCAAAGGGTGATAGGTGTCTGAAATCAGAACAGAGAAACCTGGAAGTTAAGAAGAACAGCAACAGACTGAAAATGGTTAGTGACCATCACTTCCAATTGCGATGCCATTACTACAGTCCTTTCCTCTGTGTTGTGTCTCAGAAGTCGCCTTTTTCCTGTCTGTTTCCAAGCATGATCCCTATGCTAGTTATCTGTTGCTAAGTAACCAACCACTTCAAAGCTCAATGAGTAAAACAACAGTTATTTCTTTTGCTCACAAATCCGTCATTTGAGCAAGGTTTGCTGGGAAAGGTTCATTTGCTCCACAGACTATCAGGTAAAACTGAAGGACCCATTTCCAAAATGGCTCACTCATGTACTTAGCAGATTTGGTCCCGGACTATGTGCTGAGGGCTCCTCTCCAGGCTTGTCTCTCTATGGGCTGTTAGGGCTTCTTTATGGCATGGTGGGTGAGTTTCAAGAGCAAGCATCCCATGAGCAGCAGACAGAAGCTGTATCACCATTTATGACTTAGTATCAGCAGTCATGTGATGTCCATTCCACCACTGTTACAAATCTTCCCAACTTCAAGAGGAAGACACATATATCCCACCTTTTGATGAGAGGAGTGTCTAAGTCACACTGTAGAAGAGCCCAGAGGACAGAAGAAATTTTTGCAGTAGTTTTGGAAACTAAAACCTAGCACATCTTTCCAACCATATTATCAATTCTTTGACCTCAATATCTTTGCCTTTTGCTCATAGTTGGCTTCTGCTATTGCTTTCAACCAAAGAATAATGTCTCAGACATAAGCACAAACACATCACAATAAGAATAAGTAATTTAAATTCCCATATTAGAATCAAAGGGTATAAAAAGCAAAGCAAAACAACCCAAATAAACTAAGAATACACAGTTCTGCCACAGGAAATTGATAAAATCTGTCCAGAGTACAAGGTGCAAGGTTTGATCATTTCCAAAAAGCAGGAGTTATGGATTGGAGAAGGAAATGGCAACCCACTCCAGTATTCTTGCCTGGAGAATCCCAGGGACTGGGGAGCCTGATGGGCTGCCATCTCTGGGGTCGCACAGAGTCGGACACAACTGAAGCGACTTAGCAGTAGCAGCATGGATACCAGTCTTAGACCACATTACTAAGAGATTCTAATGTTCATGTTACAAATTTTTCTAAACAGATTCACAGTTCTTAGATTTGTCTTCACTAGAATCACTTTTGTCTTTCTCTGCAATTAAACTTATTCCTAGGGACCCAGTCAGAAATGTATCATCATCTTAAGCAGCTCTGCCTGTAAAATTCCAGTTTTCCACTGTCTACTTACACACCCGATCCTTCTAGCTTCCTGGTGTGTGTGTGTATGTGTGTGTGCTAAGTCCCTTCAGGCACGCCCAACTCTTTGTCACACTATGGACTGAGCCTGAAATTCAATATTTTGAATTCCATACAGTATGATCTGAAGTGAAGAGCATGGTCCCTGGAGTTGGACTGCCTGAGATCAAATCTCAAAATAGAAAAAGAAAAACAATATGGTTGTTTTAAAAATCTCATTTCTTATTTCAGATAGATATATTGGTACAGATAGACTTTTTTAACCTAATTACCTTGGCATAATACTGCCAAGTGACTACATTTCTTTTGTATTAAATGGGTTCAGAGCAATTTTCCTAATTAACTAGCACTTTTTAATCCAAGAGACAAACACAACACTTTATCTAAAATACCAGTATTACACTTTCCCCAAATATGGAAAACTATTTTTACTAAAAATTTGGCAAGCCCTTTCAAAACAGCATTTTCTGTTTTCATTCTCTGAGAAATTTCTAACAACAAACATGTATAGAAAATTTTAATATGCAGCTGTAAGCTTTCACTATTTACTATAAAATTTGTTTATAATTTTTTGAAAGTTGCTTGATCTTCTTAAATCCCAAAGCAGTTTTAAATTTAATTATGTTCTAGTCAAACAATGGAGTTTCCAGCCTGTTTTTTCTTCAGTGTTTTTAAGACCTACCCTACTGTCTTTCAACAGCATTCTATACATGTCTGGTCAGTGACCAAACGTACTTTAATAGAAATGATAAAGAGACATCTCTTCTGACCACCAGGGCTTGGCTGGGCCATGTCAAAAGCCGGTGGTATGTTATTTCCTGCTGGTTATCTCAATTAGTTTTCACTTTTTCTATAGCGCTTTTCTCCTGTTTAATTTCAGATTCTAAGCCTGCCTTACCCTAGCATACACAAAATAATTTTCAACTTTTTAGTTTGTGTCCATATATTTGAATGACATAGCCTTACAGGTTAGCCTAGAGCTGGGAGAAGGAAGGAGTTGCCCAACTGATCTTTACATGAAGTCATAAGGTGCATAAACGTTTTTATCAGACTTTAAAGCTGGAAGGAACCTTTGAGATAAGGAGTCCAGCCCTCTCACTTTACAGATAAGGAAACCAAGGTCCAGAGACACTATGTGACTTGCTCAATGTCACAGAGTTACTGCAGGAAAAGGCTTCTTGTTTTGTTTTTTAAAAAAGAAAAAAAACAAGGCTGTTTTTGCTGTTATTGTTTTCCCTGAGATTCCCAGTCCTCTGTTTCCCTTCTACCATACTCTAGCAGTACTACTACTGTAAGAAGTACTACTACTTCTATTGCAACATTGTGTTGTGGGTGGTATCTACAGTGCAATATGCATATCTAAAAGAGACTGTAAGGTACACAGTTGATCCCATTTCCCTTCATGTGTGAGCCACCTGAAATCTCCAAGCTAAATGAGTGGGTGTGCCGTGTTTGGTATTGCCTCTGGTGGGGGAAGAAGTACCAAAAACAGAGCCCAGCAGTTGGTCTCAGAGGTTTTCTTTAGTCCAGAAAACTGAGACAAAACAAGGAATAGGGAGTTGTTTTGGTCAATTGGCCAAAGAAGGCAGAGGCCAAACCCCTCAAGAGATTTAACATACTTTCTTTGTGCAATTACATAGATGACTTGTGAGGTCTACACTGAAAAATATGTGTTCTCTCTCTTATAACACTTAAGATGCTATATTGTGTTTCATTGCTTTTCTTATCCACAATTCAGCTGTTGAGCACAAGCAGCTTTTCTTGTTCAGCTCTATTTCTCTCGTACCTGGCATAATGCCTGCAATGAAGTGATGCTTATAAGATTAATCAATAAATCAGTGTAAAGAAGTAGCTAATAAAAGTGGACAGAACTGGCCACTTTGAAGACAGAAAAATCTGGACAAGTCTTTTCAATCCTTTAGGTGTCAACATTTTTATATTTAATAGATTTTGCATGATTGATTGAGTCTGAGAGCAAACCAAGAGTCCCATGGCTATGACTGTGTCAAAAGCTAATAATAAGAATCAGTTGTAGATCTTCGTTTCTCATGCATTCACTAAGAGTGTAAATTCATTTACTTATTATCAGCTTCCCAGGAGGTGCTAGTGGTAAAGATCCTGCTTGCCAATGCAGGAAACATAAGAGATGCAGGTTTGATCCCTGAGTTAGGAAGATCCCCTGAAGTTGGGCATGGCAACCCACTCCAGTATTCTTGCTTGGAGAATCCCCATGGACAGAGGAGCCTGGTGGGCTACAGTCCATAGGGTCGCAAAGAGACACAACTGAAGCAGTGTAGCATGCACACACACACATATTAATATATGTATTCACTAAAAACATGTATTGGATACAAGGATCATCAAAATGGTCTCTGCTTTTATCATTTAGGCATTGTTTCTGAATGTGCTGTCTATGGGTGGACTTCCCTGGTGACCCAGTGGTTGAGACTCCACACTGCCAGTACACAGGGTGCTGGTTCACTCCCTGGTCAGGGAACTAGAATTCCACATGTTACGGGGCTGAAAGAATAAATAAAAGCATTGTTTATGGGTACTGGTGTCAAAAAAAGAAATAGGGCTTAGTTAATATATAGATTCCGAGAATATGAAGGAGCAGGACGCAAGAATCTTTACTTTTAAACAAGCACCCTCCAAGATCATTTTTTCCCATTCCCAAATATTTATCTAACATCTTTGGTGGGCAAGGCTTTTAGTTAGTCGGACCAAAGGAATAATGAACATTGATTATAGCTTTTAGTAAGTATCTTAGTCTGTTTGGGCTGCTATAAAAAAAAAAAAATCAGAGATTAGATGGCTTATAAACAACAGAAATTTATTTCTTACAGTTTCAGGGGCTGGGAAGTCCAAAATCCATATGCTGGCAGATTCAGGATCTGCTTCCTCATGGACAGCCATCTTCTCGTTTGTGTCCTCAAACTGCACAAATGGCAAGCTAGCTCTCTGGGGTCTCTTCTGTAAAAGGCACTAAGTTCAATCATGAGAGAGCTGCCCTTATGACCTATCACTTTCCAAAGATCCCATTACTCTGGAGATTAGGATTTCAACATGGAAATTTGGGGAGGTTGGACAGGGGACACAATATTCAGTCTATGTACAATATTCAGTCTATGTAAACATGAGACAAAATCCAGTGTCATAAATGAGCATAATGAAACTTGGGTTAACTGCACTGCTGTCAGGAAAGCTGAAAAGAGTGGAAGGAATTCAGGACAGAGTTTAATTTATGAAGAAAAAAAAAATTAGTATCCTGTAACTGGTTGGACAGAAAGTCTAGACATTTATTGATGTTGTTGATGATCTCTCAGTGAAAAAGGCCCAGAAAAGCTGCTTAAAATTCTTTGTCTTCTGGTATATACGTCACCAGCTTCTACAATCAACAGCATATCACCATAGTTATTTTTATATTTCTCCCTATCCACTATGCTTTTTGGGCTTCCATTGTGGCTCAGCTGATAAACAATCTCCTTGCAATTAGGGTGACCTGGGTTTGATCCCTGGGTTGGGAAGATCCCCTGGAGTAGGGAAAGGCTACCTACTCCAGTATTCTGGCCTGGAGAATTCCATGGTCCAGTCCATGGGGTCGCAAAGAATTGGACACGACTGAGTGACTTTCACCATGCTTTTTCTTCTATTTTGTTTTGCTTTGTTTGTTGGTTGTTTGTTGTTGTTTTTTTTGTTTTTTTTTTTGCCACATCAAGGAGCATGTAGGATCTTTAGTTCCCTGATTCTCTGACCAGGGGTGAAAGCCATGCTCCCTGCGTTGGAACCGCAGAGTCTTAACCAATGGACCACTAGGGACTTCCCCTGTTTTTATTTGCTGAAATATTTAAAAACAAATCTTTGACATCATTTCATTTCACCTCTAAATATTTCAATTATGCTTCTCACAAAAAAATGGAAGGATTTGAATGTGGCGTGTGCTTAGTAATGTGCTTCTGAAGCATAAAGTATAAAAGAGGCAAAAGTACCTTTACAGTAGAGAAATTTAGCAAACAGCAAACACTGTTTTGGTCAAGTAATCAAGGTTAACATGATCAGTGATAAGTCATATTGATAGAAGGCACCCCTGACAAGATATAATGAGAAAGGCATTAGTAAAATTTTAATAAAATGTGTTGTTTAATTAATAGTAATGTGCTGATATTAGTTCTTTAGTTGTAACAAAGTTATCAGAATAATATAAGATATTCACAATAGGGAAAACTTGGTATGGGATATATAAGGACTATGTACTATCTTTACAACTTTGGGAAACCTAAAACTATTCTAAATTTTTAAGTTTATTATTAAAAAGGGACAAGTATAACAAACTGAATAACCTAGAAGAAATGGATAAATTTTTAGAAACATACAAGTTTAAATCATAAAGAAGAAAATCTGAACAGACCAATATGAATAAGAAGATTGAGTCCGTAATCAAAAACCTCCCAACAAAGAAAAGTCCAGGACCCAATGGTTTTACTGGCGAATTCTACCAAACCTTTAAGGACTATCATAAAAACAGGCACAGAGACTTATGAAACAGAATCAAGAATGGGAAAAGGATAGTTTTTTTCTATAAATTGGTGCTGGAAAAACTGTGTATAACATGCAAAATACAAAATTGGACTTTATACTATACTACTCACAAAAAGTAACTCAAACTGGATTAAAGACTTAAACATAGGCCTAAAATCACAAAACTTCTAGAAAAAAATATAGAGAAAATACTCCTTGACATTGATCTTGGTAATGATGTTTTAGATATAACATCATAAGCACAAGCAACAAGAGCAAAAATAAAATAGAACTACATCAGACTAAAAAGCTTCTGCATAGCAAAAGAAATGATCAGCAAATAAAAGGCAACCCATAGAGTGGGAGAAAATATTTGCAAACTATCTGTCTGAAAAGTTGAACATCCTAAATATATAAGAAACTCATGCAACTCAATAGCCAAAAAGAAAAAAATGTGATTAAAGGAAATGAAATTTCTGCACGTTTGTGTTCATTGAAGCATTATTTACAATAACCCAGATATGGGAACAACATAAGTGTCCATCTTCAGATGAATGGATTAAAAAAAAAAAGAAAAAAAAATGGAGTATGATTCAGCCATGAGAAAGAAGGAAAGCCTGTCATTTGTGACAACATGAGTGGGCCTTGGGGGCATTATGCTACGTGAATATGTCAGATAGAGAAAGACAGGCAAGCACTGTATGATCTCATGTATTAGTAGAACCTAAAAAAGCCAAACTTGGGGCTTTGCTGACAGTCCAGTGGTTAAGACTCTGCACTTTCACTGCAGAGGATACAGATTCAATTCCTAGTTAAGGAACTAAGATCCTACATGGTGCAGCCAAAAATGTTTTTTTTAATTCAAAAAGCCGAATTTGCAGAAACAGAGTAGAATGATGGTTGCCAAAGGTTGCAGGATGAGGACATGGAGAGATGCTGGCCAAATGGTATAAACTTGCAGTCATAAAATGAATAAGTTCTGGGGATCTAATGTACAAAATGGTGACCATAATAATATTGTGTTAGATACTTGAAAGTTGTTAATAGAGTAAATCTTAAATATTCATGCCACAGATACACAAAAAAGCAATTATAAGAAATGATGGAGGGTTTTTTCAAATATATATTCATTTTAATTAAAAAATTAAATTATAGAAAAATTGCAAGAACAAACAATGAACGCTATAATACCCTTTGCTTGCTGCTAAGTCACTTCAGTCGTGTCCGACTCTGTGCAACCCCAGAGACAGCAGCCCACCAGGCTCCCCCATGCCTGGGATTCTCCAGGCAAAAACACTGGAGTGGGTTGCCATTGCCTTCTCTGACCCTTTGCTTAGATAAATCAATTTAACATTTTGCCACGTTTGCTTTATCTATTTTTGCTAAACCATTTGAGAGCAAGTTGCACATATCAAAACTTTTATCCCTAAATATTTAAGTGTATATCTCTTCTAAATTTTGTTTATTTTATTGGAGTGTAGTTGCTTTACACTGCTACGTCAGTTTCTGCTGTACAGCAAAGTGAATCAGTCACCTGTATACATATATCCCCTCTTTTTTGGATTTCCTTCCCATTTAGGTCACCACAGAGCATTGAGTAGAGTTCCCTGTGCTATACAGTCAGTTCTCATTAGTTTTCTATTTTATATATAATAGTGTCTCTATAGATTTTTAAATGTTTCATTATTGATCCATTCAAATGCATAATTAGGTTTTAATCTACCACAAATACATCTTCTCAAATGTCTTTGAATTGATCTACCTCTACCTCCATAAAATCTTTTTTTAAAAAGCTTATTTAGAATTTCTGAACACTTTCAGATATGATTTTAGGTTTTTCACACTTTTAAAATATTATTATAACTTTCATTGGGGACTGAACCTTAATATCTGGGATTTCATGAGCAGCCCTATCTCTAGTCATTCACTTGGTGACTTGGTGAAACCATGTCGGACTCCACTGTGATGGCTGTAACAGCAGAATGGCCTCCAGGGGTCTGTTGAAACATTTAAAGCCTAATAATTCAAAATCAATGGAGAAATCCACCATGTGCTGAGCTAAATTGTGGGTAGAAATAACATCCATAATTGAACTATATATGTTCCATTTCTAATTTTTTTAAAAAAACCAAATGGTGAAAAAAAAAAAAAAAAACTACTACACAAAGAAAATTCCCCTTATTTGTTTTACACTTCAAAAACAATATCACTTTCATTACTGAGTCATGGAAACTTCCTGAGTCTTGCTTTTTTAAATAAAAAGACCGGTTGCTGATTTGTTTTCTTTTGCACCCTGCCATCTACATCTATAGCAAAATTGACAACTCAGAAATAGTCTTTGGTGAAACTGCAAAGTGGGTGAGGTTCTCCTGTGGCTTTCTTCTCCCTCCTCTCCTGATCTCCCAACTCCTGGAGCTCCCAGCTTATCTTATCCCAGCCCTTCTGAGCCCATGGACCTGTAGGATATTTTATTCCCCAAGCCTACTTTTCCTCAAAGTATCCACTTTTCCTTCCTTTTCTGACAGTCCCAACCCCCATCTTTTACTGCTCCCAACCTCAGCCGGCTGCCGCAGTCAGCCCTTTCCTTTATTTCTAGTTTGCTTCTTATCACATTCACCAGCTTCTGGTCCCAGTGTTTTCCTGCCTTCCAGCCTCCCCCACACACTCACCTTGCTATCTATGGAGGCAGGTCACCGACTTCTGCCGTTCACAATGTGTTCTGTGTAAACGGGGTCCCCTGGAGTCATGCCCAGTGGACACATTGTGTATAAATGCCGGAGGTATGGAAAGTCACTGTCCTAGATACAGCCTTACAAAGGGAAAGTCCATAACTGAACTCAAATCCCCAAGTTTCATCTTTGTCTTCATTTCTGGCTCCTCCTTGGCAGCACCCTCTTTTCCTTGTAAAGCACCCACAATGGACTTAGGAAGACCTAGGTTTGGCAGGTGACACTGCCACTTCCTAACTGTACAACCCTTGGAAAGTTACTTAGTCTTTTAAGTATTCATTGTTGTTGTTGTTTTTTCTAATTTATCTTATTGAAATAATGTGTTAATTACTGCTGTACAGCAAAGTAATCCATTTTACATATCTTTTTCATACTCTTCCATTATGGTTTATCACAGGATATTGAATAGAGTTCTCTGTGCTCTACAGTAGGACCTTGCTGTTTGTCTATTCTCTATCTAATAGTTTGTGTCTGCTAATCCCAAACTCCCAACCCATCCCTCCCCTGTGCCCCTCCCTCTTAGCAATCACAAGTCTGTTCTCTATGTCTGTGAATCAGTTTCTATTTCATAGATATAGGTTTGTTTGTGTCATAATTTCCGTTCAGTACAGTCGCTCAGTCATGTCTGACTCTTTGCAGCTTCATGGACTGCAGCACGCCAGGCTTCCCTGTCCATCACTAACTCTCTGAGCTTGCTCAAACTCAGGTCCATCGAGTCAGTGATGCTATCCAACCATCTCATCCTCTGTCATCCCCTTCTCCTCCTGCTTTCAATCTTTCCCAGCATCATTTTTTTCCAGTGAGTCAGTTCTTCGCATCAGGTGGCCAAAGTATTGGAGCTTCAGCTTCAGCATCAGTCCTTCCAGTGAATATTCAGGACTGATTTCCTTCAGGATAAACTGGTTTGATCTTGCAGTCCAAGAGTCTTCTCTAACATCATAGTTCAAAATATCAATTCTTCAGCACTCAGCCTTCTTTATGGTCCAACTCTCACATCCATACATGACTACTGGAAAAACCATCTCTTTGACTAGATGAACCTTTGTCAGCAAAGTAATGTCTCTGCTTTTTAATATGCTGTCTAGGTTAGTCATAGCTTTTCTTCCAAGGAGCAAGCGTCTTTTCATTTCATGGCTGCAGTCACCGTCTGCAATCATTTTGGAGCCCCCCAAAATAAAGTCTGTCACTGTTTCCATTGTTCCCCATCTATTTACCATTAAGTGATAGGACCAGATGCCATGATCTTAGATTTTTGAATGTTGAGTTTTAAGCCAGCTTTTTCACTCTCCTCTTTCACTTTCATCAAGAGATTCTTTAGTTCCTCTTTGCTTTCTGCCATAAGGGTGATTCCACATATAAGTGATATCATATGGTATTTGTCTTTCTTTTTCTGACTTACCTAAGTATTCATTAGTATTCATTTTTGATTAGAGAAATGAGATAAAAATAACACTTTCCTCTGCTTTATCATGTGAACTAAATGAGATAATGTCTATCTGAGCACTGAACCAGGAGCATGCTCAATGGAAATTCCTTGTTGATATAAGTCTTAAGGGTAATGCCGAAGTTCCACCTGTAAAGTCCACAGAATCCCTCTGCAAACTGTTTAGAAAGTATCTTTATGCTCGCCTTAGTTCTCCAGACTAATTCTACTTTTTCTCCATACTTCTGTGAACACATTTTATGGTATTGATAATTGAAATTCAAGTTAAAGCAATCCTTGATGCTTTAAATGATCAACTTATTAACACAGACAGTCTAGCTCAAAGATTCTGTCTCCACTCTCAACTGAGCTTTTGTATCTCTTATCCTGTGCTCTATTAATCCTGTATTCTTTATCCATAATAATAATAATAATAATGACTATTTACTAAATGTGTTTCATGTCAGATACCTTATTACATTGCCCAACTGAATCTCCACAAGAGGTTGACGTTATTATTCCCTCAGCTGAGGAAACTGAGTTTTTAAATACACCACCCAAGATTTCAAAATTTGTAAAATTGAAGCCAGGGATGCCTTTTCTAAAACCTATTCCTACCCCTTGCCCCCAGCAACCACTGGCCTACTTGTCTCCATCTGTAGAATCTTTGTGCATGATACTGTGGATTTGCCTATTCTGGACATTTCATATGAAGAAAATCATCCAATCTGTCACCTTTTGTTACTGGCCTTTTTCACTTAGTATCATATTTTTAAGGTCTAACCTTGTTGGAGCATATACCAGTACTTCATATTTCTTGTATGGCTGAATTTTGCAGGCAAGAATTCTGGAGTGGCATCTTCCGTTCTGCAGGGCATCTTCTCAATCCAAGGATCAAACCTGGGTCTCCCACATTGCAGGAGGATTCTTTACTGTCTGAGCCACCAGCGAAGCCCATAGATATACTATCATTTGTTTATCCAATTATCAGATGATGGACATTTGACTTGTTTCCATTTTGCCTATTAGGAGTAATTCTACTGTGAACATTCATATAAAAAGCTTTCATGTGAAGCTATGTTTTCAGTCCTCTTAGAAGTGGAATTGCTGGGTGACCATCTGTAAGTATAAGTTTATGAAACCACCAACCTCTTTTCTAAAGTGCTATATTATTTTGCATAATATATGAGGGTTCCTACTCCCTCACATTCTTGTCAACACTTGTTATTGTCCATCTTTTTCATTATAACCATGTTATACATTCCAAATTTAATATAACATTTAAAATATTAATTTGCTTTTCTGCACTAGCTGGGGCTTCCCAGATGGCTCAGAGGTAAAGAATTTGCCTGCATTGCAGGAGATGGGGGCTCAATCCCTGGGTCGGGAAGATCCCCTGGAGAAGGGAATGGCAACCCACTATAGTATCTTGCCTGGAGAATCTCACAGACAGAGGAGTCTGGCGGGCTACAGTCCCTGGGGTCATGAAGAGTCAGACACGACTGAAGCAACTTAGCGCTTCAGTGTGTGTGTGTGTGTGTGTGTGTGTGTGTGTGTGTGTGTGTGTTTGGCTGGGTTTGTTTTGAAATGAAGACATTTGGTTACAAAAGTAATAGGTATAGACACCAGTGCTCTCTGAACCACATGCTATCAGCCCACTTGACTTCAGGGAAACTGCATTGGCCAGTCCATGTATGTATTTCCTGTGTGTGCCTTGAGTACACAAGCTTTGCAGGGTCTGTGTTGAGCCTTGGGGCTTTTTCCACGGCCACAGAAGGTTGCTGAGTCAGATCCTAGAGCCGAGTTGCCAGGGAAGGAGAGAGTAAGAAGGCGGAACTTTCAGTCATAGAGCTGGAAGTTGACGGACAGTCTCCAGCCTCCTGTGCCCTGTGCAATTCCAGGGCATTCTACTCCATCCTTAGAAACACCCGGCAGTAGTGAGCCACAGTTGCTCACAGCAGAAACCCACTTCTAATAAGCACTTAATTGGCGTTTCTTCTTTCCCAACTCCCACACTTCTGCTTCCTGGGATCACTTTGCAAATAAGCTTCCTGCTCACAAGTCCTCATCCCAGTCTCTGGTTTCATAGAAACTCAAATTAAGCAAAATTATGTAAATGAAAATGTCAAAAAGTCAGCATTAACTGGCTGGAAAGTTAGAAAGTCAGAAACTCTTTGCTTTGAAAAATCCCTTGTGTTTTTCCACTCTGGACTTAATGTTTTTTTTTTTTTTCACACACAAAAATTATACTTATAAGTTATTGTTTGAAGTTCAAAAGATAGTCTGCTTTATTTTTAAAAAATGTTATTGGATTGTAGTTGCTTTACAATATTGTGTTAGTTTCTACAGCAAAGTGAATAAGCTATGCATACATACATATCCTCTCTTTTTTGGACATCCTTCCCATAGAGCATTAAGCAGAGTTCCCTGTGCTATGCAGTGGGTTCTCATTAGTTATCTATTTTATACATACTATCAATAGTATATATATGTCAATCCTTATCTTCCAATTCATTCCAGCCCCACCGCCATACCCCATTGGTATCCATATGTTCGTTCTCTACATCTGTGTCTTTATTTCTGTTTTGTAAATAAGATCATCCATACCAATTTTTTTCAGATTCCACATATATTGTGTCAATATACAGGATTTGTTTTTCTCTTTCTGACTTACTTCACTCTGTATGATTGTCTCCTAGGTCCATCCACGAAAGACAATCTGCTTTAACTATTAGGGTTTTCCCACCAAGATAACATCAGTGCGGCCAAAAAGCAAAGATGACTGGAATTTTAACTAACCTGCCTAATCTTACTGTGTCTAAATGTCTGTGGTATCAGATTTGTTCAAAACAGTCCCCAAAATAGGATCATTACTTCATGATAATAATAGGATTATTATTCATGATCCAGTTGCACATAGTACATGGGTGAGCCGGCACGTTGTTCACGTGGAGGACTTTTGGGGGCTGGGAAGTGGGGCAGTGCCAGTCCTTATGTCATAGCTTCCTTCAGAGCTTGTTACAGCCTAGTCACTGCCTGCCCTTGCTTTGACCTGGGGTATTCCAGTTTGACTTGCTGGCCATGAGCATTTCACAACTCCGTTGCCTGTGTTATCTTAAGTCTGCACTCTTCCCCCTTAATCCAGACTTGGCAGCTCTGTTCCGCCATATCTCCACACGTGCTTGTTGTCCCTTGATACTCCATTCTATCCAAACTGCCATCTCTGCTAAGCTGAGAAATGGCGAGACTGTCAGAGACAGGATAGAACAGTCGAGTGGACTTAGAGGCCCTGGACACCAGGTCCAGCTCTCCCCTTCCTAACTCTGAGACACTGGACAACACAGAATCTCTATGTGAACATTATTTCCTTGTTTTTATTAAGGTAATTTTAGAGTGATTTTAGGCTTATATGAAAATTGAGGAGAAAGTATAGAGATTTCCTGGATACCATCTACTCCTACATATAACTTCTCCCATTAGCAATATCCCCCATCAGAGTGGGCTTCCCTGGTGGCTCAGATGGTAAAGAATCTGCCTGCAATGCAAGAGACTGGGTTTGTTCTCTGGATTGGAAAGATCCCCTGGAGAAGGGAATTTATTACAATTGATAAATGTCCATTGACACATCACACATCATAATCACTCAAAGTCCATAGTTAACATTATAGTTCATTCCTGGTGTTGTCCATTCTATGTATTTGGACAAGTATATAATAACATCCGTCATTATGATATCATGCAGAGTAGTTTCACTGCTCTAGTATTTCCTCATCCTAAATGTGGCAGTAACATGATTGATTCTGAATCCTCTTAGGCTTAGAGAAAATAAAAACTGCTTAACAAACAATAAGGCAAGAAAGTTCAGTGTATTGTGTTGAGAGTGAAAAATTAGAATTGGACATAATCTAAAAATCTTAACACAGGAGCCCAGTTAAATAAATTATGATGTAATCAACCAGATATATGCAATAATTAAAAATTAAGTTGTACAATAGTTAAAGGTGTGGGAAAATTAAGTGAAAACAATTACAATGTGTTCAAGTTACCAGGGGCTGGGAAGGGAGGAATGGGGAGTCACTGTTTAATGGGTACAGGGTTTCTGTTTGAGATGATGAAAAGTTCTGGAAATGGACAGTCGTGACGGCTACACGGCATTGTGAATGTACTTAATGCCACTGAACTGTGTACTTTGAAGTGATTAAAATGGTAAATTTTGTGTCATGAATATTTTACCACAATAAAAAAAAAATAATAAAGTAGCTAGAATGTTGCAGGAAGTTCTTCAAAATGCAAAAACAATTCTCCTGTGAAGCCATGGTGGTTTCTTACAGTTTGCTACTGTTATGATTATGAGGAGCATATAATTGGATGTTTATTAAATTATTAACTAAAACTTTAAACACAAATAAAAGTGTTTGGTTTAAAAATATATATGTACAGGATGGCCCTCTTATTTAAATCTACCTTTATCTATGTCTATATGTCTATATCTATATGTCTATATATATCTATATATCTATGTCTATCTACATATATAAACACAACATTCATATATACTTTTCTCAGTTTTCTGGGATGAATATATATTACTCCTACACCGAACTACCAGGCTTCCCTGGTAGTTCAGCTGGTAAAGAGTCAGCCTGCAATGAGGGAGACCTGGGTTCAATCCCTGGTTTGGGAATATTCCCTGGAGAAGGGAATGGCTACCCACTCGAGTATTCTGGCCTGGAGAATTCCATGGCCAGTCCATGGGGTCACAAAGAGTCGGACTCGACTGACCGACTTTCACTTTCACACCAAACTTTATTTTTATAAAAAAGGTATGAAGTAGTACATCAGTATAAACCATAAGGAACTTCTATGATTAATAAAAGAGGCTTTGGCCTATCATAGTGTAGAATATACAATAATTTCTAACAATTTTAAGACAGTGTTTGACGTTAATCTGCAGACAGAGAAAACTGTATATCCAAAGTTTGAAAAGTGACCAGGTAGCTCATTTGAAGCATTTAAGTAAGGACATTGTGTCTGGAGCATTAAGTCTGTGGGTGGGTGGTGCTGAGAGCAAAGGGCTGTGATGAGTCTGGAGAGGTTAGCAGGTAATAAAGGGACAGCTGTCCAAGTTAGAGTTTGGACTTTATTCTAAGGATAACAACAAACCATTGATGGGTTAGATTTGCATAGTGGAAGGATTAGGGTGATTGCCTCCTGTCAAATGGACTAGAGAAATATAAGACTGGAGGCAGAAAGGTTGGTTAGGAGGCTGTTGCAGTCACACGGGCATGTGGGCAGTGAGTATTAAGTATGTGGGACTGAGACACATCTAGAAAGTAGAGCTCTTGTAGAGCTTGGTATCAGTTGGAGACCCAGAGTGAGATTGAGGACTATCTAGGATGTCTCCTGATTTTAGCCTTGGGCAATCAAAACGGGCTAGTGTCACTCATGGAGATAGAAAGCAAATAGGAGCTTGTGTGAGGCCCAGGTAAATACAGGGACCCGGACTTAGCGAAACATCAATCTGGATGATTTTTCTGCAGCAAATCACAGGATCTTTGGTGCAAGTGAGAGAAGGGTAACAGTTTAAATCTTCCAAAGCTATAGATTTGCAAAGAATTGTGAATAAAAGACACGGCGTGGGGCAAAGAAAATGAAGAGTCAAATAAAAATTAACCATAGAGGGACTTCCCTTGGTTGTTCAGTGACTTGGGACTCCAAGCTCCCAAGGCCAGAGGCCCAGGTTCGATCCCTAGTCAAGGAACTAGATCCCACATGCCACAACTAAGAATTTGCATGCTGCAACTAAGATCCAGTGCAGCCTAATAAATAAAAGAAAAGAATTAAACGTAGAATGATGTACCAGTTGTCAAAGCTATATATTTAAAAAAGTGAGGGAGGAAATGATGGAGAGAGAAAATAAAAGTATCTAGAGATTGAAAGTACTAACGTGTACAGCCAGCCAATCCATGTGCTCCATGGTTTTGTTTTTTTTTTTTAAGTGAGTTTATTTTTTTTTTTTCTAATTTTATTTTATTTTTAAACTTTACATAATTATATTAGTTTTGCCAAATATCAAAATGAATCCGCCACAGGTATACATGTGTTCCCCATCCCGAACCCTCCTCCCTCCTCCCTCCCCATACCATCCCACTGGGCCGTCCCAGTGCACCAGCCCCAAGCATCCAGCATTGTGCATCGAACCTGGACTGGCAACTCGTTTCCTACATGATATTTTACATGTTTCATTGCCATTCTCCCAAATCTTCCCACCCTCTCCCTCTCCCACAGAGTCCATAAGACTGTTCTATACATCAGTGTCTCTTTTGCTGTCTCGTACACCGGGTTATTGTTACCATCTTTCTAAATTCCATATATATGCGTTAGTATACTGTATTTATGTTTTTCCTTCTGGCTTACTTCACTCTGTATAATAGGCTCCAGTTTCATCCACCTCATTAGAACTGATTCAAATGTATTCTTTTTAATGGCTGAGTAATACTCCATTGTGTATATGTACCACAGCTTTCTTATCCATTCATCTGCTGATGGACATCTAGGTTGCTTCCATGTCTTGGCTATTATAAACAGTGCTGCGATGAACATTGGGGTACATGTGTCTCTTTCCCTTCTGGTTTCCTCAGTGTGTATGCCCAGCAGTGGGGTTGCTGGATCATAAGGCAGTTCTATTTCCAGTTTTTTAAGGAATCTCCACACTGTTCTCCATAGTGGCTGTACTAGTTTGCATTCCCACCAACAGTGTAACAGGATTGGTTACACTGGAAACGAAAATGGAGAGATCACAACAGACAACACAGAAATACAAAGGATCATAAAAGACTACTATCAACAATTATATGCCAATAAAATGGACAACGTGGAAGAAATGGACAAATTCTTAGAAAAGTACAACTTTCCAAAACTGGACCAGGAAGAAATAGAAAATCTTAACAGACCCATCACAAGCATGGTTTGTTTTTTAAAGGGACTTTGTTTTCATTTTTGTTATTTTTTTAAAATCACCAAGAGTCTGATTCAACCATGCCGTAATTTGATCATGAAACCTTGACCAGAACCCTGAAGGTAAGAGAAGCCATTTGAAATCAAATATCTTGTCCAAACCTAAACAAAAACAACTATATAATCATTGATTTCTCAGATATAGGACCAAAATTAATCAGTAAGTATATCTTCCTTTCCCAGACTCAAAGACCAGTACTGCTTTGTACAAGTAGCCTGTGGACTGGGTATTAGATAATATTGGAGATTTCTAAATATTCATGAATGTGTAATGGTAAATTATGCAGGTCAAGATTCTTAAATTTAGGAAATGCCTGCTAAAGTATATGGAGGTAAACTGCCAGCATGCAACTTATTTTCAATGTTTTTTAAAAAATTGCATAATAAAGCAAATACAGCAAAATGGTAACTGTTTGATCTAAGTGATTCTAAATGGGGAGGGAGGCAGGGGGAAATGATTTTGCTTCCTAGGAAATATCTGGCAGTGTTTGGAGACATTTCTGGCTGTCAAAGTTAGGGGTGGTGTTGCTATGGCATGTAGTAAGTAGAAGCCAAGAATTCTGCTAAACATCTACAGTGCACAGGACAGTCCCTGACAACAGACAATTATCTGGATGCAAATGTCCTAGTCCTGAGGCTTCGAAACCCTTTTCTGGGTAGTAGATATATGGATGATCATGGGGCTGCTGCTGCTAAGTTGCTTCAGTCGTGTCCGACTCTGTGCAACCCCATACACAGCGGCCCATCAGGCTCCGCCGTCCCTGGGATTCTCCAGGCAAGAATACTGGAGTGGGTTGCCATTTCCTTCTCCAATGCATGGAAGAGAAAAGTGAAAGTGAAGTCGCTCAGTCGTCTTCCGTCCTCCGTCCATGGATTTTCCAGGCAAGAGTACTGGAGTGGGGTGCCATTGCCTTCTCTGCATGGTGCTAGTACTAGTCTTTCAAATGTCACAATATTTTAAACTTTTATTTAAAGCAGTTTGAAATGAAAATTAAAATATAAGATAAAAGGAAAATCAATCTTTTCTAAGTAGCCAGCAATAAATTGTTTTTGATGATGGCGGAGCCTTGTTTTGAGTGTGGTGATGCACTTGGAAACCATAACTTTTAGGTAGATGGCTGGAAATCATTCTTTACCTTTCTTCAGTGAGTCAAAATAGATTGATATTGCTGATATTTAAAAAAAAAAACCCACACTCACCAGTTCCAAGGTAGTGCTGGCATTAGACACCAACAGCCAGGTAAGAGATGTATTGTTTTCTTTTCTTGGCTGATCTGGGTCTTCGTTGCTGTACAGGCTTTCCTCTAGTTGCAGGGAGCGGCAGCCTCTCTGTCATTGCAGTGCACGGGCTTACTGCAGTGACTTCTCTTGTTGCAGAGCACGGGCTCTAGGTTGCTCAGACTTCAGTAGCTGTGGCACAGGGGCTTAGTTGCTCTGCCATGTGTGGAGTTTCCTGGACCAGGGATCTGATCCAGGAAACCTGCATCTCCTGCATTGACAGGCAGACTCTTTATCACGGAGCCACCTGGGAAGCCCCCACTTTTTTTTTCTTCCTTATGCACATATGAATACACACACCAATAGGCTTCCAAGAAGTGGGTTCAACCAACACCTCCCTCCTCACTGCCACCACCCCCCTCAACTTCTGGGAGAGGGCTCCTGGCTTGGTCTTTATTTGGTATTTGAGTTTTTGTGCAAAATGTTTTAAGAGAGAAAGGAAGCAAAGAAGAGAAGAACAGACATTTCTATATCACTTAATATGACCCAGGCATCATGCTGGACACTTTTGGTATATACATAATCCTATCTGGCTTGGAGTCAGCTGATACTCATGTAAGTTTTAATTGTGCCACACAATGACTAATTAGATTCATTCATTTAATCATTTATTTCTCCATTCAACAAACCTTTATTAGATACCAGCTGTGTTCCAGATACTAACTAGGTCCTAGGAATATAAAATTGAAGTATATTCCTTGATCTCAGAAAGCAGTGTGGGAACGAGGCCAGAGTTGGAGTTTGAGACAGGACCGGAGGGTGGTCCAGGCAGGTGGGACAGTGTGAGGCATGGCCTAGAAGTTAAAAGAGATGGGGTGGGATGCCTTAGTTGGCATTGTTGTTCAGTTGCTAAATCATGTCCGATTCTTTGAGACCCCATGAACCGCAGCATGCCAGGCTTCCCTGTCCTTCACCATCTCCCAGAGTTTGTTCAAATTCATGTCCATTAAGTTGGTGATACTATCTATCATATTATATTCTCTGCTGCCCTCTTCTTTTTTTGCCCTCAATCTCTTCCAGCATCAAAGTTTTTTCCAGTGAGTCAGCTCTTCACATCAGGTGGCCAAAGTATTAGAGCTTCAGCTTCAGCATCAGTCCTTCCAATGAATATTCAGGGTTGATTTCCTTTAGATTTGACTGGTTTGATCTGCTTGCAGTCCAAGGGAGTCTCAAGAGTCTTCTCCAGCATCACAATTTGAAAGCATCACTTCTTTGGCACTCAGCCTTCTTTACGGTCCAAATCTCACATCTGTACATGACTACTGGAAAAATCATAGCTTTGACTAGACAGACCTTTGTCAGCAAAGTGATGTCTCTGCTTTTAAATACACTGTCTACGTGTGTCATAACTATTCTTCCAAGGAGCAAGTGTCTTTTAATTTCGTGGCTGTATTCACTGTCTGCAATGATTTTGGAGCAACGTTATGTATATAAATTTAAATCACTATATAATAGGCATAACTATTATATTTAACTCATTTATGTTTGTCAATTATGCCTCAATTAAAGCTGAAAAAAGCAACTCATTTAGAGACAAAAATTTTGTCATTTTCCAGGTAACAAAACTGAAGTCCACCAGGCAGAGATGGTACCAGGCAAAGTGTCCCAGGCCTGACTCCTGCACACTCACCGCTGCACCACCCTGCCCCTCCCTGCCATACCAGTTCAGAGGAAGTGTTTCCCAGAGTCATAAAATCCCTCCTCTCCGTCATCATCAAAACTTCCTCTTGGCCATCAAGTGAAGTAGATGACAAAGCTGACTGTCCCAGTTTGGAGTCTTAGAGAATGACTCACTAAGAAGTTAAATATATACTCTCATTGAGCAAAGGCAGCTGGTAAAGCTGGGGTCAGATGGTCAGGCTCGTGAACTGACTGTTCTGCCCACTGGCCCATACCTGAGGTCCAGGAACAGCCTCAGAAATGGCTCTGCCTGGGGGAAGAGGCCATGGGGCTGACTCAGTCAGCAGTGTAAACCCAGAGAAGAATGCAGGCGCTTCATTCTTGGGAACTTCTGTTATGGAAAGTAAAATCATTTGGACAATTGGCATCTTTTACATCTTCCTATTATGGCTACAGGGAACTTTGCTTTTTTCACATTTGTGTATCACTTTAGAGTTTAGATTTGCTTTTGCTTTCACCTTCTCGTGTAGTGCTCATGGCAGTATTTTCTGTCCTATTTTACAAATGAGACATTTAATAATTTATACAGGATGACACACCCAGCAGGTCTTTAGTTTCCAAATCTTCTGCTGAACTCCATCAAATATTTATGTGAAATAAGTGTGATGTGTGTCAATTGTTTTCTCCAAACAATGGTGATTATATGTATACTATATGTGTGTATGTGTGTGGGCTTAGTGACTAAACAACAGTAAAGAAAGCATATACCATAATATGCATCATGGGATTCATTTGCGGGGAGAAAAAGAGAATGCCTGTGTGCTGGATACAAAAAGGCTGGGGAGATGCTAGCAGGCCTGACATTTCTAGGTGGGGCAGTTAGCAGAATTTGCTCCTTTCCTCTTTGAGGGTTGTTTTTTTTTTTTTTGGTTTTATTTTTCAGATTTTTATAATAATAAAATATTACTTTGGTAATCAGAAAGGAATTAATGTTATAAACAAAGGTTTAAAATCATCCAAGAAAGGCCAGACAGGTACATTTCAAGAATATAGAGACAGGAAATTCTCTGGTGGCCCAGTGGTTAAGACTCCATGCTCCCAGTGCAGGGGGCACTGGTTTGATTCCTGGCCAGGGAACTAAGATCCCCAAAGGTTGCAAAGTGTGGCCAAATAAGTAAAGAGATGTTATTTTAATAAAATAAAAATAAAAAGAGTATAGAGACAATTAATATTAAAACTCATTTTTCTAAAGGGGAGGGAATAAGAGAACTGTATCTATAGAGGCAGATATGACCATATCTATAGAAGTTGAAAGGCTCCCATGGTGGCTCAGACAGTAAAGAATCCACCTACAATGCCGGAGACCTGGGTTCTGTCCCTGGGATGGGAAGATCCCCTGGAGAAGGAAATGGCAACCCACTCCAATATTCTTGCCTGGGAAATCCCTATGAATAGAGGAGCCTGGAGGGCTACAGTTCATGGGGTTGAAAAGAGTCGGACATAACTGAATGATTAAACACAGCATAGAAGTAGATAATTGACCAGATCTGTGCTACAGGACAGCAAGAGCAGATGGCTAAATGGATACCTCAGAGCCAGTGCATGGTCCACAAAGCAAACATTTAGGGTGAATGAAGGAGTGGGAGCCTCCTTTTACTGGAGAAAGTCAGCTCCCTTTATACTTCCCATTGCTACTAACAGCTAAAGGGTTCAGTTCAGTTCACTTCAGTCGCTCAGTCGAGTCCAACTCTTTGAGACCTCATGAATCGCAGCATGCCAGGCCTCCCTGTCCATCACCATCTCCCAGAGTTCACTCAAACTCACGTCCATCAAGTCAGTGACGCCATCCAGCCATCTCATCCTCTGTCGTCCCCTTCTCCTCCTGCCCCCAATCCCTCCCAGCATCAGAGTCTTTTCCAGTGAGGCAACTCTTCCCATGAGGTGGCCAAAGTACTGGAGTTTCAGCTTTAGCATCATTCCTTCCAAAGAACACCGAGGGCTGATCTCCTTTAGAATGGACCGGTTGGATCTCCTTGCAGTCTAAGGGACTCTCAAGAGTCTTCTCCAACACCACAGTCCAAAAACATCAGTTCTTCGGCACTCAGCTTTCTTCGCAGTCCAACTCTCACATCCATACATGACCACTGGAAAAACCATAGCCTTGACTAGACGGACCTTTGTTGGCAAAGTAATGTCTCTGCTTTTCAATATGCTATCTAGGTTGGTCATAACTTTCCTTCCAAGGAGTAAGCATCTTTTAATTTCATGGCTGCAGTCACCATCTGCAGTGATTTGGGAGCCCCCCAAAATAAAGTCTGACACTGTTTCCACTGTTTCCCCATCTATTTCCCATGAAGTGGTGGGACCGGATGCCATGATCTTCGTTTTCTGAATGTTGAGCTTTAAGCCACCTTTTTCACTCTCCACTTTCACTTTCATCAAGAGGCTTTTTAGTTCCTCTTCACTTTCTGCCATAAGGGTGGTGTCATCTGTATATCTGAGGTTATTGATATTTCTCTTGGCAATCTTGATTCCAGCTTGTGTTTCTTCCAGTCCAGCGTTTCTCATGATGTACTCTGCATGGAAGTTAAATAAGCAGGGTGGCAATATACAGCCTTGACGTACTCCTTTTTGTATTTGGAATCAGTCTGTTGTTCCATGTCCAGTTCTAATTGTTGCTTCCTGACCTGCATATAGGTTTCTCAAGAGGCAGGTCAAGTGGTCTGGTATTCCCATCTCTTTCAGAATTTTCCACAGTTTATTGTGATCCACACAGTCAAAGGCCTTGGCATAGTCAATAAAGCAGAAATAGATGTTTTTCTGGAACTCTCCTGCTTTTTCCATGATCCAGCGGATCTTGGCAATTTGATCTCTGGTTCCTCTGCCTTTTCTGAAACCAGCTTGAACATCTGGAAGTTCATGGTTCACATATTGCTGAAGCCTGGCTTGGAGAATTTTGAGCATTATTTTACTAGCACGTGAGATGAGTGCAATTGTGCGGTAGCTTGAGCATTCTTTGGCTTTGCCTGGTTAGGAAATATTAAATTATGCACCTGTGTGTTCACTTCCCTGGAGGCATGGAATATTCCTCTGGAACTGATGTTTTCTGAAGGAGGCTGATTCTTTACAGTGAAATCTCTCATGGCTACTCCATTTCTTGTTTGTAGCTTGACACTGTTAGCTGTTACTCAAATCTGGCAAAAAGCAGGAAAAGGGGATTAAAAATAAATAAATGGATAGTTGGATGGACCACCTTCATTTACAGAGCATCTCCTATTTTCTTGCCAGATGCTGATTTATGTGCTCTATAATTTCTGAATTTTGACTTTGTAACATTATCTCTAATCTCAACAGGAAAGAATTACTGTTCCATTTTGTCTGTCTGTCTGTATGCTCAGTCATGTCCGACTCTTTGTGACCCCCTTAACTGTAGCCCGCCAGGCCCCTCTGTCCAATTCTCCAGGCAAGAATACAGGGGCAGGTTTCCGTTTCCTTCCCCAGGGGATCTTCCCTACACAGGAATCAAACCCACCTCTCTTGCATCTTCTGCATTGGCAAGTGGATTCTTTACCACTATGCCACCTGGGATTCCCATAATTCCATTGTAGAGGTGGTAAAACATGCTGAGACAGGTTGAGTTACTGCAGAGAGCAGGACTAGAATCTAGGCCTACCTGACTTTAAGGCCCTTGCCCCTTTCCAAGGCCATTCCCTCCTCTGCACCCTAGCAGGGGTGGCCCAGGCTTTCTCAGTGTACCTAGCAGACATCTGTTAAAAAAAAAAAAACACACACACAGATTAGGAATCTGCTTCTGGGTGCATGCAGGCATGGACAACTATCTAAATGATCTCCAAATGGCCCATGGGTGACTTTCTCCATCCTCATGATTTTTTTCCCACACAACAGGCATTCTTTGCCATAGTCATTTCATTTTGTTTTCCTTTTTAATGTGTTGACCCTACTCAACTTACGGAGACAGAAATTCTCCCGCTTGAATAAGAAAAGATGGAACTCAGAATGAAGTCTGTTTCAGAGACAGGTTTATGTAGAAGGTAAATGATAAGGCAGATTTTCTGAAAAGTGAACCCAAAATGGCAGTGCCCTGCCTGCTGAACTTCATTTCCTTTTCTCATTTCCTTTTTGTTTCATGTCTCATTTCACAAGTGCTCCTCTGTCCTCTGTAAGCCGACTAATGTTGGTGGCATAGAGAACCTCATAGGACTTCCTCAGAACTCTTTTACAGGGGACCAACCGAATGTGGTTTTGTCTAGCTCTCTGCTAGGCTCTTGTTAAGTAAACAACCCAACTTTGATAGCAGAGAGTTTGTGGTTCAGGGCGGGGGTTGAGGCTGAAGGGAGCAGAGCAGGCCTGAGAGAAATTTGAAGTAGGAGGTTTCTCTTCAAAATGAAAATGAAGCCCTGCTTCAAAACAAGTTGTTCTCTGATCCACCAGTTGAGACCCATCCTCAAGCGCTCTGCACAGACCACTTGCTACCCTCTGCTCTTTGTACTTGCCCTGCCCTCTACCCTTGACCTTGGGCTATAGACCTATAGAGAATGATGTCATAATAATTCATTTTCTTATTTCCTACAGGAAGGTCATTGAGAAGAGGGCTCACTAAACCACACAAGAGAAATTATTGGTTCTCTGTTCAGGAAGAGCTGCCCTATTACTAGTGACTGGTATGCTTTATCTTATGAAGCATGTAGCTGGTTTACTTTCTTTGTATTTGCTACAAGGAAACTTACAGCCAAATTTGAGATTCATTTCTAGTTGAGTGAGCTGGACTTCATGTCATAGCTTGGAGCACTAATTCTACCTCTTTTTCATCTGGCTCCTCTTATGACTTCTTTTCGAATCCACTAGATCTCTTCATGCAAATGATGTTTTAAAAAAGTGTTTGCATTGCTTTGGTCTTTGGAAGCTACTTTAATTTATTCTGAAACAAGTAGAAACAACTCTGTATATTTGTTGCACCACAATTTTAGGTATCTGCCCAACTTACAATAACACCCTTCATTTTCTTGAAGAATTTCATGGACTATCACAGGAATGGTGATATCATAGGAATTGGTATCCAGAAAATCAATTTGAACAATGTGTTCTTGCCTGCCTGGTCACCTTGAGTGGAGTTGAGGTAGCTACCTGATCCCAGCTGAGTTATACAGATTCTTTCCTCTAGAAATTTGAAATTGGGATTTGACAAATGCCATGAACCACTGGGCTAGGTAGTCAAACACGTAATGTATCTACACATTGAGTCTCAATGCTGATTGTTTCATAGACTCACTAGGAGCATCTCTAAGAAATACTGATTTCATCTCTGCTTATCAAGGAAGGTGAAGATACACTTACTGTAATATCAATGATGTCTGCTCACAGACTTTTGGGATATATAGCCAAATAGATCTATTGATTGGATTTATTTACTGTCATTTCTCTAAAGAGTTTGTGATTGGAGAATATGATACCATACCCTTAAATATCCCACCTCTCATTGAAAATTGTTCTATAGGGAGCATGAGAAACTGAAATACATTCTATTCACTTGCATTCCAACCACCTTTGTGTGGACAGAATTTTGAATGAATTGAAGGAACTTAAGCTACATTAGACTTTATTTTCTTATTGCTGGACTAGGTTTCACTCCCCCAGATAGATTTATTTATTTCACATTCATTTGTTGAACACATCCTGTGTTTGAGGCCCTCTGCTGGGTGCTACGGGAGAAGGTGGGTACCTAGATGGACCTGATCCTAAGGAGGCAGGTGACAAGGAATGTGGCAGAGGATCAAGGGTCGTGTTCTCAGAACATAGCAATAGGAGGCCCTGGAAGCTTTCCCCAAGCAGCATTAGTGAGTTCTGCTTGCCTTGTGTTATGTACAGTGTCTATTATTCTTTTCATTTGTGGAAATAATCAAGAGTTGGCTAAAGTGGCAGTCGTATTATGCCCATGAAGAGGCTCAATGCAACCAGCCTTCAAGAACGGTCTCATTTGAATCTAGATAAAACTTATCAGATATTCTGCGTATTTCAACTCCTATTTGGATTCCACGCTCAGCACCAATTTTCTCAGCTGGCCTTTCTTGCCCTTTCTTTTTATTGTTTATCTACCTTTGAAAATAACAAAGAAATGGAGTGGGAAATGGAAAATTACTCTGTTGGAAAAGCTCACCTTTGTAAATGTGAGTTTCCAATGCATTTAGAAATATTCTATAGAATTTCTGAGAACTCCCAGATACCTCCACCAGCAAACATAACTGATAAGCTCTCATGTTGGAGAGAAAAAAATAACAGTATTATTTAACATTTATTGAGTGCTTATATGCTAGACAATTCTACTAAGAGCTTAGATTTCATACTCAGAACAACTTTTCAGTAATTCTTTCTTTCTGGATTACAGAAGAGCAAACTAAAGGAATGTGCCCAAGGTCATATAGGTCATTAGTGGCAGAAAATGGATCAGAACCCAGGCCAGTCTGCTAGGATTGGAGGACTTTGTTTTTGATCATTGCTGTATCTATAGCCCTTCAAGCAGTGCTGGGCACTTGAGGGATTCAATAAAATTGTGCTAAATGAATGAATGAATGAATATCTTACCCACAGAAGCAAATCTCTGGCGAGTAATTAGAAAGAAACACACAGCTACTGGATGAGGCCCCACATCATGGATTCTGGCACAACGGTGTCCTCTTTCAGAATTTGAAAGTGGTGGAACAGAAATAGTATCCCGTGACCCAGAACAACTATCTGTGTGCTAATCTTGGCTCTCCTGTTGTGTGACCTCAGGTCCATCAGCCTCATGCCCTTCTGAGCTTCAGGTGTCTTTTTTGAAAAACAAGACCCCTAAGAATGTGTGTGTGCTTAGTCATTCAGTTGTGTCCAACTCTTTGCAACCCCATGGACTGTAGCCTGCTAGGCTCCTCTGTCCATGGGGATTCTCCAGGCAAGAATATTAGAGTGGATTGCCATGCCCTCCTCCAGGGGATCTTCCCAACCCAGGAATTGAACCCAGGTCTCCCGCATTGCAGACAGAGTCTTTACTGTCTGAGCCACCAGGGAAGCCCTCTAAGTTATCTTCCAAATCCAACAGACTGTCACTCACAAAAATTCTACACAAGAGAAATTTATCTTCTGGATGAACCACTCCAAGGACAAACCTCAAATGGTATCATGAGGTGTGGGAAGAGAAACAGTCTCATTTTCCATTCCTTATTTGGTACCACCTGCCATGTCTCCTGAGATTCCCTGATGGAGTGCTATACTGTTTTAAAAAAAACATTTTTTTTCTTTTTTACATTTTTCAACTTTTAATTTTGAAATAACTTTTGACTTGCAAAAAAAAAAAAAAAAGAGAGAGAGAGAGAAAAATAGCATCAAGAATTTCTGAGTACCCATCACCTGGTTTATCCAAATTTTGTCATTTTTTTGCCACAGAGAAAGGATGAAAATCAGAAAGTTAATATTAGCAAACTACTGATCCACAGTCCTTAAGTTCATCAATTGTCCTTAAGTTCATCAGTTGTCCCACTAATGTTCCTTTTCTGGTTCAGAACCCAGTGCACGTCCACGGGCTGCTGCTAGTTGTCTTATTCTGTTTCCCTTAATATGGAACAGCTTTGCAATGTCTTTGTCTTCCATGATCTTGATGCATTTGAAGAGTACCACCCAGTATTTTTAAGACTGTCCCTCAGTTTGGGTTTGATCTTGACTGACTTCCAGCTATGCACCTTGAGCAAGAATACCATAGAGGCGATTTTAGTTCCTTCTGAGTGTGTCTCACCAGGAGCTACATGATGTCAATTTGTTGTGTCATTGTCTGTGAGCTAACTTTGATTACTCTGTTATTTCACTTTCTAGACATTTTATCTGAAAAAAGAAATGGAATAAAAATAGGATCTGCTTCACAGGGTTGTGATGAGAAATAACTGGGGTTGGGGTGGGGAATGGCCTATAAAGCACTTAACATGATTCCTAAGACATAGTAGGACTTTTAGTAGTAGTAACAGCAATATAGTAGTCACAGTACATCTTCATCCTTTTTCTTTTAAAAGCATATCAAACCATTAGGAAATTGTTTAGGTAGAAGTGGGAATTGCTGATGGAGCTGGGTTTGGGGTATTTGCAGACACACATTCCGCCTTTGCATTTGCTGCTGCAGCTGTGCACCCTGAAGTCAGGAGGATTCCAGTGGGCCAGAAAGATCACAGCCCTCAGTGTTTCTCTGGATGGGCAGCAAGTGTTGTTGAATGTTTGGCTATTGTACACTCAGTGGCAGGGGACATGTCTATTCAGCCTTGGATCTGGCCTACAAGATGTCAGGTAACCTTTTCAAGGCCATGGGAGATTTTAATAAAATCTGAAGTGAAGTTAGTAGATATTACGCTTTTGCCTGGGTAAAACATACAATTAATGTATAAATCTGGGTTTTACAAGTGACATCTGCATAGTGCTTATTTCACTAACCGCACAGTGATTGACATATAGGCTATTCTGCAATATTTTTCTATTAGTCTGTGAATAGGCAGTCCAATGAATTATTTATTGGGCTAACACATCCTGATGCTTTTTTTTTTTTCCTCTTTTAAAAATAACATTTTCTTTGGGAAGTCCTGGCCTTGCTTAGTCAATTAACCACACCCACACCCACACCCACCCCACCTGGTCCAGATCTCCTCTCTGGAGATATAAACCTTCAAAATCCAAAGCAACATTTGAATGTGCAGAGGAAGGGATAAAACCTGATCGAGACCATAATCCCCTATCCTTGTAATCTCCCTGAAGTCAGATGTAGAATCTTATTGTCAAATCAATGGTGGGGTGTGGAGGGGTGTTGTACAAGCATTCAGTTACTGTGCTTTTCCAGAAATGGGCTAAAACCCATTTTTATAGGTTTTAGAGAGGGGGGAAAGGGGAAATGGGTTTCTGGAAAAGGAAAAAGAGAAAAGGGGAAAGAGAGAAGGCAGACCTCTCTTGCTGCTAGGTTTCAGCCTCATTTCCCTGAAGATAACCAACAGTGCTAGAGATGGGGATGGCGGGGCATTGACAGCAAGAGCTGTTGACTCTGAAGGTGTTGCTCTGTCATCTCTTTTTCCTTTTCCCTTGGCTCTCTCTATTGCTGTTTCCCCACTAACCCTCTCCTGCCCAGATGCTATGGTAGCAGTTCAAGGCATGATGGTAGCCAGCACAGGAATGGTTAAGGAAGATGTGATGACCAGTAGGGTCAGTTTGAGAGAACACTTTGAAGTTAGAGTAGACAGGACTTGATACCAGATTGGTTGAGGGGTATGAATCAAAGAAAGAGGTCAATGATAACTCCACATTTTTTTTTTTTTCCACTGTACTGAGCAGCTTGTGGGATATTAGTTCCCTGACCAGGGATTGAATCTGGGCCCTGGCAATGAGACCACTGGGGAATTCCCAATAACTCCAGTTTTTTGGCCTGAGCAACTGGATGGGTACTGGTGCCATGTACAGAGGTAGGGAACCCAGAGAGAGGAGGCGGAGGACCTCAGTAGTCACTTTGGATTTGAGATGTCTATTATTCAGCTAAGGAGACGTTTAGATATCCTATTTTGAATTTAGAGGAGAGCATAGTGAAAAGGACTTGAGATTTTATGTGATGTATTTGGAATTGACATTGGTATTCTAAGACTTTGACAACTATATTTAAACTCTCTGAGTCTCAGTTTCTATATTTTTCAATTATAGATTACACTACCCACATTTCCGTTACTTATTGTTTTGTAACAAATCACCCCGAAATATAGTGGCTTAATATAACAATTATTACTTTTTTATCATTCTACAGGGTGGGGCTCAGCTGAGTTGTTCTTCCTCTGGTTTTGCTTGAATAACATATACAGCTGCATTCAGCAGGGAGCTTGGCTGGGGCTGGAAGAATCTAAGATGACCTCTCATCCTCCAGAGCCTCATTTCAGATGGCCTGTCATCACTGAGTAATTTAGCCTGAGCTTTTTACATGGCAACTAGATCTCAAGAGGGCAATCCAATGTTTAAGCTCTTATCCAGCCTCTGCTTATACCATGCTTGCCAATGTCTCATTAGCCAAAGCAAGTCACATGGCCAAGCTCAGAATCAGTACAAAAAGGAATACATAAGACTGTGAATACTGAGAGATGTGGCTAACTGGGGACTATGGTGTAAGAGTCTACCACAGCTGACTTGACTGTGTTTTTGTGAAGATTAAACTGTCTGCAGTGTGGTAGATACTCAATAAATATTAGTTATTATTATTATGACATAATAACCTTCAAAACCAATCCCTGTGACCATAAGGATTATGCTCATTTTACTTATAAATGTACAAGGGAAGAAAATCAACCTGTTTTCTACTTCTCCAGTAGAAGTAGATCTGTAGGGTTTTTTTTTTCCCCTTTGTGCTCAGTTGTGCTGCTTAATAGATGTTTTGTGATTACTTAAATCCAGCAAAGATATAGTCTAACAGTCTGATTTTGGAAAAGTAAAATTCTTCTATATTCTCACTTTAAAGTCAAAATTAAAAATATGAACATTAATGATCCTCCCCAATATAAGAATTGTTTGTTGATTTTGTGGTTGTAACCTATGTTCATTAGAAATCTTTGTTTCTAGCTATAATTCTCCTCTTATTTCTTTCTATTTGATACTTTTTCCCTCTGTATCAGTTACATCAAGGTTACTATAAATATTCCAATAGTAAATTAAGAAAATCCCTCATACTTTACCAATATCTCTTCTCAACAAGCAAGCAAATAATCAAACTAACAAACAAAAACCCTCAAAGCAATGCATTGTTTAACAGAGACATGGGGATGAATAGGTGCTGTTTATATATTGTTTTTCCCATTCTGGGCACTAGAATCTTGACTCTAATAATCATGTAAAGAATCCACCAGCCCGGATATCTCTTTATAGCAATGCCCAAAGCATTCTGAAACTTCGGGCATTTTAAAGATAGTAAAATGATTTTTGAGAATGATTATACTCAGACTATGAATACATATGTATGTATATATGTATACATACACATATGACATGTTGTGTACAACAGCGAAAAATACTATGTATGTAGGAGAGTTTTGTTACCATTTTGTAGGTGAAAATACTTAGCCCGTGGCATTTTTCATTTCTTTTCTTCTTGCATTTTATGATCTCTGTGGATCCTGTGTAGATTCTGGCCCTAAATATCAGGCTTACTTGTACTGACAGGCTACTTCTTAGGAGCCCTTAATACCTAGGCAAAACATTTCTGATCTGTCTGCCGATACAATTTGCAAAGTATCATCTCCTTGCTGACCACGTGAGTCTCTGTTTCCCCAGCACTGGAGCTCTACCTGACCTTCCACATCCTGTGTGTGTTTCTGCTTATGTGGCCTTGGGAAAGATCATTTATTGTCTTTCCTTTGACAAGAAAAATGACTTCCTGTTTGAGATCCAGACACTAAACGCTCCATCCCTGGGCAGCGGCTTGATTGTTATAACATGTCCTGTGTACCCCTCTAAACACTTCTCATCAAAGCAGCATGGGGCGCTTCTATGAAATCACAGTGTTGTCTGGGTTACAACAGTAGGACACAAAACAAATTAGACATGGATCAATTTAAAGTCCCAGAATTGATTTTTTCCCTTCCTTACTGAATTTTTGGAGCCATTTTCATAAAAGCCCATGATTTACTTTATTCCTGTGAACCAAATAACTTCCTTTCTTCACTCTATTTATAGAAGTGCATTAGGAAATTATTTTCAAATTGAAACGTCATTGGCTGTGTGAAGACATATGGTTTACTTTGTTTCATAATTACACAATCTTAGTACCAATTTATGCATTTTTCCTAAAGTGGAAAGACTTTGGTCAATTTTTCACCTTGTTATCATTCAAAAATACATGAGACAAGGCAATCTCAATTGTGCCATAGTAACAACTAACTCTGAATTTCAGTGATTTACTAAGGTTTACTTCTCACTCTTGCTACCTCCCAGTGTGAGTCGGTTGGGGACCCCCGGTCATGGGGTCTCTCAAGGACCCAGACCGACAGATGCTCCACTGTAACTGATGCTTTCATGGTCATACAGGCAGGGAATAGGGAATATGTGGCAAATTTTGCACTAGCTCTTGAAACTCCTTGCCAGAAGTGACATGTTACTTCACTCACATTTCACTGACCAAAGCAAGTCACATGGGTAAAGCAAGCCTATTTTCAAAGGGGGAAAAATGAAAATCTATCCTGTTCCCAGTGGGAGAAGGACTGGGATGTGTATAAGCAGCCACAGGGAAAGCCACAGCACTTAAGAACAAATCAGCCTCACCAGAAATCAAAGCAATCTGAAATCTTTGAAGAAACAGAAAAAGAAGGAAACAGTGCTGACAGAGAGGCAGTAACATGGTCTCTCTCATGCTGATTACACGCTGTTTCTGAAAGAATCTCAGATAGTTTAAAATATCTATCGAGAGCCTTGGAAACTATCTATAACCTTTGGCACCTTGCGGCTCAGCAGGTAAAGAATCCGCCTGCCATGCGGGAAGCCTGGATTCGATCCCTGGGTTGGGAAGATCCCCTGGAGAAGGGAAAGGCTATCCACTCCAATATTCTGGCCTGGAGAATTCCATGGACTGTGTAGTCCATGGGGTCGCAAAGAGTCGGACACAACTGAGCAACTTTCGCATTCACTTTGGAGCTAAATTATACTTTCAGAGTCTAACTTTACAAGAGTAAAATATGGAAACATCTCATAGTCTAACAACAGGGAATGGTCAGTAAGTCTACTACTATAGCACACAAAACAGACTTTTCGAACGGCCAAAAACTGTTTTTGAAGAATTTTGTAAAATGCTCAAGATTTAACATTAAGTGAAGACTCTCAGGGTACATTATTTTTTTTAATCTTGACTCTTCAAAAATGTTAATAGTAGTTATCTCTGGTGGGTAGGCTTAAGGTTTTGTTTTCCATTTTTATACCATGAACATTTTCTAAAACAAATATGCAATTTTGAGAAAGGATAATCTTGCTGGACTTAAAAAATATACACAACACTTATGTTTCATGACTTTATTGAAGTGTAGTTTATACACTTGAACTGTATATTTGTATAAGTTTTAGCAAATTTATGCAGTCACATAACCATCACCACAATCAAAATTTAGAATACTCTCAAATCCCTCGAAAGTTTCTTCATGTTCCCTTATAGGCCATCCTTTCTCCCCACGACCCCAGGTCCTCAATCTATTTTCTACTGCTATATAGTTTTGCTAGAGATTTCATATGAATGGAAGTTGTTGTTTAGTTGCTAAGTCATGTCAAACTCTTTTGCAACCCCAAGGACTGTAGCCTGTCAGCCTCCTCATCCAAGGGATTTCCCAGGCGAGAGTACTGGAGAGAGTTGCTATTTCCTTCTCCAGAAGATTTTCCAGAACCAGGGGTCGAACCCACATCTCCTGCATCGGCAGGTGGATTCTTTACCACTGAGCCACCTGGGAGCTCTCTTTTTTTTAAATTAATTAATTTTTAAATTGAAGGATAATTGGTTTACAAAATGTTGTTGTTTTCTGTCAAACCAACATGAATCAGCCATAGGTGTACATATGTGCCCTCCCTCTTAACCTCCCTCTCATCCATCATCAACTTAGCAACTAAGCAACTCCCTCCCATTCCATTCATCAACTTAGCAACTAAACAACGGCAACAAAACTATAACTTAGGGAGTTTTCAAGTCACACAGTGAATTTGTTGTGAAAGAAAGACTTTGAGTTCCCAGTCAATAGGTTACTATTTGGGGTTATAATTCTTATATGTTTTATGTTGTGCTATAACTCTTAATGTTTTAATCAAAATGTGGATAGATGAATGCATGTGTGCTCGGTCATGCCTGACTCTTTGCAACCCCATGGACTGTAGCCTGCCAGGCTTCTCTGTCCATGGAATATTCCAGGCCAAAAAAAAAAAAAAAAAAAATAGTTGAGTGGGTTGCCATTTCCTACTCCCAACCCAGGAATCAAACTCGTGTCTTCTGTATCTCCTGCAATGGCAAGAAAATTCTTTACCACCATGCCACCTGGGGAGAAACCATGTTCAATCCTTTTGTGTATTGTCTGTGACTGCTTTTGTGCTGAAAGTGCAGAGTGGAGTGCAAAGAGACCATATGACCTGCAAAGCTGATATTGTTTACTGTACGGCTCTTTAAGAAAGTGTTTGCTAATCCTTGCTTGAAGTGTTTCTTGTATGTATGAACTCACTTAATCCTCCTAACAAACCTGGGAGGCAGATTATGTTAGTGTCCCCATTTTACAGTTGAGGAAACTGAGGCATACAAAGGTTAAGTAAAGAGATCAAGGTCCAAGAGTGAGTAGGCAGAAGAGCTCAGGTTCAAACCTAGGGAATCCAGATTCAAAGCCGATAATCTTAATGCCTTTTCTTTATTGGCTTATTTTATTCCTGCTGGGCTGTATTCCATTTAGTCAACAAATATTTGTTGAGCAACTATGAAGTGCTAGATACCACACGAGACTTTGGGGAGAGCATAGAAGAAGTTCTCACTGGGCACACATTCCAGGGAGGGAGAAAGACAATGATCGAGTAACAAAGAAAACGGCAAAATTGTTTCAGAAAGTGAGAATACTGTGAAAAAAGTAGGCCAGAATGACAAGGATAGGGAAGTGGGGGGAGGGGGGTGGGAAGAGAGAAGTGGCCAGAAATTGGCTGCTTATGTTGTAGCTATTTTGCTTTAATCTTCCCCAAGGCAAGACTCTCACTTATTCCCAGTGTCTCCAGCCCCTGGCACAGAGTAGGTGCTCAAAACCAGGTGTGTGATCCCTACTCTACCTGCCTTCTCACTGGCCTTTACGTGGCCCTTCATCTGGCTTCATCTCCAAAGGCTCACGTGGCTCCATCTTCCACACAGAATTATGAGCCTTCAATGGTCATGATCTCTGAGTCCTGAGACCCATAGACTTAAAGTCTTGCACAGAGGGGACCCTCAAGAATAATTTTTAAATAACATTTACAATCAACCATTGGCTTGGGGGGGGTCTCTCCAAAATAGATGTGTGCTTTGAAATTTTAGTTAACATTACACACTGGCCACAGTCTTCTCCCCCTTATCAGAGGTCATGGGGAGGGAACCACAGTTATTTGTTTCAACAGCCCAGGCACCAGTCCTCTGTGTGTCTCAGTGAGTGGCCGGTGGGTTCCCACAATGCTGCTCCCTTTATCTGGCCCTGAGCCCTGGTGAACTCAGCCTACTCGTGGGGGTTTGGGTTCCCATCTCAGGATACAGAAGGTGGGGAGGAGGGGATGACCCAAGTCCCCGTAGGTGATACACACATAAGGGGATACCCCAGCAGCTGATGAAAGGTCCATTACAGACTGAGACCATTAACTCATAGGAAACACAGCTTTCCAGGAATGATTTAAGTCAGCCTGCGTGCCAAAGTAGCCCTTTGCAAGCATAAGCAAACCCAGAGCCCCCATGATGTAGGATGGAAGGAATGCTCGAATGCCCGACATGGGCATTTCCAAGCCTGGCGTCTGGCCTGACCTTGCATGACTTTTGCAATTGTCCCGGGCAGGCTGACTTCACGGCACCTGTCTTCTGTAACAACTGGCAAAGCCGGCCCCACCTGGCCCTTCTCGGCTGAAAGCCGGCTCTGGCTAACACTGCCCGCTGTGGCCCTGCGGATGCCCACATTTGCCTTGATCTCCTTTGCCACCTCCTCTTGATGACCCCTTGGTTACCCTTCTTTACTCCTCTGACTATTGATTTCACATGTCTGAAAATGTCCTGTGACCGGAAAGTGTTTTGTTCTGGGTATGAAACTTTTTCCAGGAAAGGCTGGGAACGAATCCTAAGGACTTAAAAAAAAAAGAACGCTGTTTGTATGTGTATTAGTTTGCTAGGGCCACCAGAACAAATTGCCACAATTTGGGTGACTTAAAGCAACAGAAATGTAGTCTCCCACAGTTCTGGAGGCTAGAAGTCTGAAATCAAGGTTTTGGTAGGGCTTATTCCCTTTGAAGGCTCTAGGGGAGAAACTTCCCTTATCTCTTCCAGCTTCTGGTGGTTGCCAGCAATCCCTGGCCTTCTTTGGCTTTCAGGTATTGCTGTTACTGCTGCTGTTTGGTTGCTAAGTGGTGTCCAACTCTTTTGAGACCCCGTGGACTGTCCATGGGATTTTCCCCTCTGTCCATAGGAATTTTCCAGGTGAGAATACTGGAGTGGGTTACCGTGTCCTTCTCCAGAGGATCTTCCCGACCAGGGATCAAACCCATGTCTACTGTATCTCCTGCGTTGGCAGGCAGATTCTTTACTACAGAGCCACCTGGGAAACCTAGCTTCCAGGGACATCAGTCCCATTTTTCTCTCTGTTGTCACTTGGCCTTCTCTCTGTGTGTCTCAGAGTCTAAATATCCCTCTCCTCTCCCTTATAAAGACATCAGTCACTGGATTTAGGGCTCATTCTAATCCACTATGACCTTGTCTTAACTTGATTATGTCTGCAAAAGACCCCATTTTCAGATAAGGTCATGTACTGGCAGTTAAGACTTGCACCGATCTTTTGGGAGGCACATAAGAATACCCCCTGCAGTAGCTATTTGCTGTATTTAGTAATGGGAGTTCATGTTTAGTCCATGTCATGCTGCCATCTGACATATGGACTGCACTTCAAAAGCCTACCTCCAGATGAGGAAGGGAATGGCTTTGGTGAGATGGCAGGAACCCAGAAAGCAAGAATAGTCTCATGACACTTTCCTGCCAGCTGCAGATACATCGAATTGGTTTGCTCCATATGTCTCTTCTGCACATTTTGGAGAGCACTCCACCTTGCCAGAATGTGGGGCTTTTTCTTTTTCCCACCTTTTGTTTACTGAGCATCCACCATGGAGCTGAACCTGTATGGGTAATTTCTTCCCTGAAAACTTTGAGGTAGAGCCTCTTATCACCGCCTGACATGTGATACATCTGAGGCTTAGGAAAGCTAAGCAAGTAACCTGCCCACAAAAACACAACTGGCACAGGTGAGTACCGTGTTTGGCTCCAATATTCATTCATATATTCATTCAACTAACAAACACCCTCTTCCAACAACACAAGAGAAGACTCTACACATGGACGTCACCAGATGGTCAACACCGAAATCAGATTGATTATATTCTTTGCAGCCAAAGATGGAGAAGCTCTATACAGTCAACAAAAACAAGACCAGGAGCTGACTGTGGCTCAGATCATGAACTCCTTATTGCCAAATTCAGAGTTAAATTGAAGAAAGTAGGGAAACCACTAGACCATACAGATGTGACCTAAATCAAGTCCCTTATTATTATACAGTGGAAGTGAGAAATAGATTTAAGAGCCTAGATCTGATAGATAGAGTGCCTGATGAACTATGGAATGAGGTTCGTGACATTGTACAGGAGACAGGGATCAAGACCATCCCCATGGAAAAGAAATGCAAAAAAGCAAAATGGCTGTCTGGGAGGCCTTACAAATAGCTGTGAAAAGAAAAGAAGCAAAAAGCAAAGGAGAAAAGGAAAGATATAAACATCTGAATGCAGAGTTCCAAAGAATAGCAAGAAGAGATATGAAAGCCTTCTTCAGCGATCAATGCAAAGAAATAGAGGAAAACAACAGAATGGGAAAGACTAGAGATCTCTTCAAGAAAGTTAGAGATACCAAGGGAACATTTCATGCAAAGATGGGCTCGATAAAGGACAGAAATGGTATGGACCTAACAGAAGCAGAAGATATTAAGAAGAGATGGCAAGAATACACAGAAGAACTGTACAAAAAAGATCTTCACGACCAAGATAATCATGATGGTGTGATCACTCACCTAGAGCCAGACATCCTGGAATGTGAAGTCAAGTGGGCCTTAGAAAGCATCACTATGAACAAAGCTAGTGGAGGTGATGGAATTCCAGTTGAGCTCTTTCAAATCCTGAAAGATGATGCTGTAAAAGTGTTGCACTCAATATGCCAGCAAATTTGGAAAACTCAGCAGTGGCCACAGGACTGGAAAAGGTCAGTTTTCATTCCAATCCCAAAGAAAGGCAATGCCAAAGAATGCTCAAACTACCACACAATTGCACTCATCTCACACACTAGTAAAGTAATGCTCAAAATTCTCCAAGCCAGGCTTCAGCAATATGTGAACCGTGAACTTCCTGATGTTCAAGCTGGTTTTAGAAAAGGCAGAGGAACCAGAGATCAAATTGCCAACATCCGCTGGATCATGGAAAAAGCAAGAGAGTTCCAGAAAAGCATCTGTTTCTGCTTTATTGACTATGCCAAAGCCTTTGACTGTGTGGATCACAATAAACTGTGGAAAATTCTGAAAGAGATGGGAATACCAGACCACCTAATCTGCCTTTTGAGAAATCTATATGCAGGTCAGGAAGCAACAATTAGAACTGGACATGGAACAACAGATTGGTTCCAAATACGAAAAGGAATATGTCAAGGCTGTATATTGTCACCCTGCTTATTTAACTTCTATGCAGAGTACATCATGAGAAACGCTGGACTGGAAGAAGCACAAGCTGGAATCAAGATTGCCGAGAGAAATATCAATAACCTGAGATATGCAGATGACACCACCCTTATGGCAGAAAGTGAAGAGGAACTACAAAGCCTCTTGATGAAAGTGAAAGTGGAGAGTGAAAAAGGTGGCTTAAAGCTCAACATTCAGAAAATGAAGATCATGGCATCCGGTCCCACCACTTCATGGGAAATAGATGGGGAAACAGTGGAAACAGTGTCAGACTTTATTTTGGGGGGCTCCCAAATCACTGCAGATGGTGACTGCAGCCATGAAATTAAAAGATGCTTACTCCTTGGAAGGAAAGTTATGACCAACCTAGATAGCATATTCAAAAGCAGAGACATTACTTTGCCAACAAAGGTCCGTCTAGTCAAGGCTATGGTTTTTTCTGTGGTCATGTATGGATGCGAGACTTGGACTGTGAAGAAAGCTGAGCGCTGAAGAATTGATGCTTTTGAACTGTGGTGTTGGAAAAGACTCTTGAGAGTCCCTTGGACTGCAAGGAGATCCAACCAGTCCATTCTGAAGGAGATCAGCCCTGGGATTTCTTTGGAGGGAATGATGCTGAAGCTGAAACTCCAGTACTTTGGCCACCTCATGCAAAGAGTTGACTCATTGGAAAAGACTCTGATGCTGGGAGGGATTGGGGGCAGGAGGAGAAGGGGACGACAGAGGATGAGATGGCTGGGTGGCATCACTGAGTCGATGGACGTGAGTCTGGATGAACTCCGGGAGTTGGTGATGGACAGGGAGGCCTGGCATGCTGCGATTCATGGGGTCACAAAGAGTCAGACACAATGAGCGACTGAACTGAACTGAATAATCAGTAAGCACTACTTAAGTGTTAGACCCTAGTGATAAAGCAGGGAGGCAGATGGCCACAGTCCTGGGTTCATGTTGTCAAGGCAGAACTCTGGAGGATACATAGGAATTAATGACAGAAAAGTGGGGAGAAGACCATCCCACATTTCCTCTTAAGAGAGCTAAACTCTCGGAAATGCTGCCATTTTTAGCCTGAGAGATGGGACCTGTTTTGTCATGTTGAAAAAAAGTGAAAGTGAGAGTTGCTCAGTCGTGTCCAACTCTTTGTGACCCCATGAACTGTAGCCCACCAGGGTCCTCTGTCTATGGAATTCTCTAGGCAAGAATACTGGAGTGGGTTGTCATTCCCTCTTACAGGGGATCTTCCCAACCCAGAGATCAAACCCAGATCTTCCTCATTGCAGGCAGATTCTTTACCATCTGAGCCACCAGGGAATGGGCATTTTGTCATATTGGTACACCTTAAAGATCAAAGCAAGGAGTTTATCCATAGAGGGTAAAGACTTGTCATTTAAGATGGCTTAGAATTTCAGCCTATTCACATGCCAGGGATCCGGCTTCTACTTCTCCATGGCTAGCCTTTCTTTGGTTGAATTCCCAGCACAGCACAGCAGAGAGAGCAAACCCCCGAGTTAGTTCAAGGGTTGTGCAAGGGGGTATGTTGAGTTTACTTAAAGTTTAAAAGAGAGAGTGGTTGGGCTTTGAAAATAACCCAATTGCTCTACCACCAGGTTTGGTATTTATTCCCCACAAATATAAGAGATTGTTAATTGCATTCACTTTACAACCAAAATACTTCCAAAGAAGAGGAAGTAGTAGCTAAAAATTAGCCTGGGCTGGCAAACATGTTGTAAGTTGTTGAGAATGTTGTAATCTTTACTCATGTGGTGGTCTCAGTAAACTTGGACTGGCTCCTTATTTGCCTTTTGGATTGAGTCCAGTTGCCACCTGGGGAGCACTGAGCAGGGAGAAATAATGGAGAGACCCAAAGAGAGCCCTTACTGCTCTATGTGCTTTTCTCATAGCTGTAATACACAGCCCACTCCCAAATGACAAACATCAAGGGCTAAAATGAGCTCCCCCTAACCTCCCCTAACCTCTCACATTGGTTGAGGTTTCTTCTGATGGTGTCATTTCCTATCACAAAAACTTTTGAGAGCTGCCCAGGCAGTGGAAAATACAGTCCAAACATCCTCAGCCTGACCTTCAAAGCCCTTTGTGGTCTGGCTTCTACATTCTTATCCAGCTCAGTCTTTTTCTATGTGTTCCTAGCTCCCCACCCACCGTTCCCCCTAGCCTGCCTGTGAGTGATGACAGGCTGTCATTCCATGCTGTCCTGATGATGCCATTTCCTTCTCCAGGGGATCTTCCCAATCCAGGGATCAAACCTGCATCTCCTGCGTTTCCTGCATTGCAGGCGGATTCTTTACCACTGAGCCACTGAGAAAGCCCAAAGATCCTTAGTACAGTCCAACTTCCAACCCTGCTCTGCCTCTTCCTTCTGCCTGTGTGATAGATTATAAACATGGCCGCAATTCTTTTCCCCACAGTACCCACCTCCCTTTGGAATGTGACGTTCTATTTTCTTTTATCAAGAAGTGGTGTTTTTCTCTTCCTCTGGAATCTGGGCTGGCCTTGTGACTTACTTGGGCTGCAAGAGGCAACAGAAGTGATGCAATTTTTGTAGGATCTGAGCCTAAGCCTTAAGAGGCCATGCATGCCTTTGTTCACTCTATTGGAACCCCAGCGCCACCATGGGAATAAGCCCAGGCTAGTCTACTTAGATACTAAGACACATGTGGCTCTCAGTCACCCTGTCTCTCAACCTGACAGCCTTCCAACCACTAACGAACCTACCAGAGGACTGCAGATGCTTGAGTGAGTGATGGCTGCTGACACTGAAGTCAACCAAGCTGGGCCCAGACCAGCAGAGCTGTTTGTCTACTCTGTAGACAGGCAAACAAAAATGAATGGTGGTTCTTTTCAGCCACTGAATTTGGGAGTGTGTTAAGAGATAACTAACACATCCTGGAACTCATTTTTCATTCATCCAACAAGCAGACACTAAAAGGTTGCCATGTGACTTGATCTGTGCTGAGCATTGTGGGTTTAGAGTCAACACAGACTATCTCCAAGCAGTTCATTTTTTTTTTTTTTTTTTTGGCCATGCAGGGTCTTAGTTGCAATGTGTGGCATCTTTGCTGTGGCATACAGGATCTAGTTCCCTACCCAGTGATCCATCGAACCTGGGCCCCCTGCGCTGGGAGCAGGGAGTCTTCACCACTGCACCACCAGGGATGTCCCCCATTTTCTTCTGTTTGTGCCTTTGAAGTTCAGTTCATTCAGGACAGTCAAATCCCATTTCCCAGAGATCTTCCCAGATCTTCCTTCCCAGGCAGAAGAAATCTCTCCCCCTTCCAACCTTGATGGGCTTCATCTCTATCATAGCCTGGCTTTGTATTCTCTCTCACCTGGACTGCTGCAAGAGCTGCCTAGTTGGTCTCTCTTTGTCTAGCCTACTCTATCCTCCATGGCCTTACAGTATGAGCTTTCTGAATGCAAATCATATTTTGCCTCTTTGAGTAAATATCTTTGTTGGCCCATGCCAAAGTCCCAAGTCCATCTCCTTCCTCTGACTGCTGCCCTCCAGCCTAATCGTTCACCTTCCCACACTTTTTACAGTGGAACTGTGAATGGTTCACTTTTTTCTGTTCTCTCTTCCAGGAATATTCTCTCCACCCTAGTCTGCCTGATATGATGCTACTTGCCTTCTTAGGCAGGGCTTCCCTGGTGGCTCAGTCAGTAAAGAATCTGCTTGCAATGCAGGAGAATGGGTTCGATTCTTAGGTTGGGAAGATCCCCTGGAGAAGGAAATGGCTGCCCACTCCAGTATTCTTGCCTGGGAAATCCCATGGATAGAGGAGCCTGGTGGGCCACAGTCCATGGGGTCACAAGAGTCAGACACCATGGATTCCCGAGAGTCGGAGACAACTTAGTGACTACGCTACCACCACCACCACCTGCTTAGATTCAGTTGTCATCTCTTCCAGAAAGTCTTTATTGAACTTTCCCCCTGCCCCACCCCCCAAAGACCGAATCGATCACTCCACAGCTCTGTGCTTGTAATATTACTATTGTGCACCATTGTAATTTCCTTTGTTTACATATCTCGAGTCAAATATTTGTTCACTCAAGAACTAGGCATTAATTTTGTTAATTTATCTAGCTAGCCCTCAGGCAAAATTTTTCCCCCTTAGGAGATACTCAGTAAATGTTTTTTGAATGAATGAACAAATAAATGAACCAAGGAATGAATAAAGACAGTCATTAAAGTTACTTATTCCAACTGCAAAGGATAATTATTTATATTTATATGTTATATGCATAGTGTCCTGTACAAATACAGTTTCTTTAATTCCTAAGCAAAAGTTTTGTGTAGGAGATAGAGGAAGAGAGTCAAAGTGTCTTGGAGAAGAGAAGAAATACCAGTTGTAATGGGAGATTGATGGTCTTAAAGCTGGACATCAACTACTGTTCCATTTTGTATAACCTTTGTGAATCTCGAATCATGAAGTCCAGTTTCTGTATTTTTTAAAAAAGAAATTCCAGGGACCTCCTTGGTGGTCCAGTGGTTAAGAATCCACCTTCCAATGCAGGAGGAATGGGTTCAATCTTTGGTCAGGGAACTAAGATACCACATGCCTTGCGATCAAAAAAAAATAAAATAAAATAAACAGAAGCAATATTGTAATAAATTCAATAAAGACTTTAAAAATAGTCCACATCAAAAAAAAAATTTTTTTTAAGGAATTCCAGTCTCTTGTAAAATATTTCTGAAAAGCAGTAAAGAGGACCTACTTTATCTCAGCAACATTTCCTGTTTATTCTTGTCACCCCTCCCTAAATCCTTTACATTATACGCCCTTCCTGGAATCTGCCATCCCCAGGACCACACCCACCCAAGGAAACTACCCTCAGCCTAAGAAGATGCTGCTCCCTCTTTCTCAATTTTCTTCACCGCCCAGCCCAATCCCCAGCTCTTTAGACAAACTTAACCTCTTTTAGTCTTCCCTTATTGGCCTTTCTCCCCCCGTTTTAAAATCAAACTCTAGGAACATGTGCGGCACAGAAACCTTTCTTAATAAGGAGGAGGTAGAGACAAATACATCCCACTTGGAAATGATCAGTTCAGTCACTCAGTCGTGTCCAACTCTTTTTGACCCCATGAACTGCAGCACACTAGGCCTCCCTGTCCATCACCAACTCCCGGAGTCCACCCAAACTCATGTCCATTGAGTCGGTAACGCCATCCAACCATCTCACCCCCGCCCCGTCGTCCCCTTCTTCTCCTGCCCTCAACCTTTCCCAGCATCAGGGTCTTTTCAAATGAGTTAGCTCTTCCCATCCGGTGACCAAAGTATTAGAGTTTCAGCTTCAACATCAGTCCTTCCAATGAACACCCAGGACTGATCTCCTTTAAGATGGACTGGTTGGATCTCCTTGCAGTCCAAGGGACTCACAAGAGTCTTCTCCAACACCACAGTTCAAAAGCATCAATTTTTCAGGGCTCAGCTTTCTTTATAGTTCAACTCTCACATCCATACATGACTACTGGAAAAATCATAACTTTGAATAAACAGACTTTGTTGACAAAGTAATGTCTCTGCTTTTTAATATGCTGATTAGGCTGGTCATAACTTTCTTGCCAAAGAGTAAGCGTCTTTTAATTTCATGGCTGCAGTCACCATCTGCAGTGATTTTGGAGCCCCCCAACCCTGCCCAAAACTAAGTCTGCCACTGTTTCCTCATCTATTTGCCTTGATGTGATGGGACGGGATGCTGTGATCTTAGTTTTCTGAATGCTGAACTTTAAGCCAACTTTTTCACTCTCCTTTTCACTTTCATCAAGAGGCTTTTGAGTTCCTCTTCACTTTCTGTCATAAGGGTGGTGTCATCTGCATATCTGAGGTTATTGATATTTCTCCCGGCAATCTTGATCCCAGCTTGTGCTTCTACCAGCCCAGCATTTCTCATGATGTACTCTGAATATAAGTTAAATAAGCAGGGTGACAATATACAGCCTTGACATACTCCTTTCCCTACTTGGAACCAGTCTGTTGTTCCATGTCCAGTTCTAACTGTTGCTTCCTGACCTGCATACAGGTTTCTCAAGAGGTAGGTCAGGTGGTCTGGTATTCCCATCTCTTGAAAAATTTTCCACAGTTGGTTGTGATCCACACAGTCAAAGGCTTTGGCATAGTCAATAGAGCAGAAATAGATGTTTTTCAGGAACTCTCTTGCGTTTTCAATGATCCAATGGATGTTGGCAATTTGATCTCTGGTTCCTCTGCCTTTTCTAAATCCAGCTTGAACATCTGGAAGTTCACGGTTCACATATTGCTGAAGCCTGGCTTGGAGAATTTTGAGAATTACTTTACTAGCATGTGAGATGAGTGCAACTGTGTGGTAGTTTGAGCATTCTTTGGCATTGCCTTTCTTTGGGATTGGAATGAAAACTGACCTTTTCCAGTCCTGTGGCCACTGCTGAGTTTTCCAAATTTGCTGGCATATTGAGTGCTGAACTTTTACAGCATCGTCTTGTAGGATTTGAAATAGCTCAACTGGAATTCCATCACCTCCACTAGCTTTGTTTGTAGTGATGCTTTCTAAGGCCCACTTGACTTCACATTCCAGGATGTCTGGCTCTAGGTGAGTGATCACACCATCATGATTATCTTGGTCGTGAAGATCTTTTTTGTACAGTTCTTCTGTGTATTCTTGCCATCTCTTCTTAATATCTTCTGCTTCTGTTAGGTCCATACCATTTCTGTCCTTTATCGAGCCTATCTTTGCATGAAATGTTCTCTTGGTATCTCTAATTTTCTTGAAGAGATCTCTAGTCTTTCCCATTCTACTGTTTTCCTCTATTTCTTTGCATTGATTGCTGAGGAAGGCTTTCTTATCTCTCCTTGCTATTCTTTGGAACTCTGCATTCAAATGGTTATATTTTTCCTTTTCACCTTTGCTTTTGGCTTCTCTTCTTTTCACAGCTATTTGTAAGGCCTCCCCAGACAGCCATTTTGCTTTTTTGCATTTCTTTTCCATGGGGATGGTCTTGATCCCTGTCTCCTGTACAATGTCACGAACCTCATTCCATAGTTCATCAGGCACTCTGTCAGATATAGTCCCTTAAATCTATTTCTCACTTCCACCGTATAATCATAAGTGATTTGATTTAGGTCCTACCTGAATGGTCTAGTGGTTTTCCCCACTTTCTTCAATTTAAGTCTGAATTTGGCAATAAGGAGTTCATGATCTGAGCCACATGATCATGTGGCTCCCAGTCTTGTTTTTGCTGACTGTATAGAGCTTCTCCATCTTTGGCTGCAAAGAATATAATCAATCTGATTTTGATGTTGGCCATCTGGTGATGCCCATGTGTAGAGTCTTCTCTTGTGTTGTTGGAAAAGGGTGTTTGCTATGACCAGTGTGTTCTCTTGGCAAAACTCTATTAGCCTTTGCCCTGCTTCATTCTGTACTCCAAGGCCAAATTTGCCTGTTACTCCAGGTGTTTCTTGACTTTCTACTTTGCATTCCAGTCCCCTATAATGAAAAGAACATCTTTTTTGGATGTTAGTTCTAAAAGGTCTTGTAGGTCTTCATAGAACTGTTCAACTTCAGCTTCTTCAGCATTACTGGTCAGGGCATAGACATGGATTACCATGATATTGAATGGTTTGCCTTGGAAATGAACAGAGATCATTCTTTGCCTTGGAAATGAACAGAGATCATTCTGTCATTTTTGAGACTGCACCCAAGTACTGCATTTCGGACTCTTTTGTTGACTATGATGGCTACTCCATTTCTTCCAAGGGACTCCTGCCCACAGTAGTAGATAATGATCATCTGAGTTAAATTCACCCATTCCAGCTCATTTCAGGTCACTGATTCCTGAAATATCGAAGTTCACTCTTGCCATCTTCTGTTTGACCACTTCCAATTTGCCTTGATTCATGGACCTAACATTCCAGGTAATTTGTCCGTAATGGGAGCAAGGTAGGTGAGGCTAGGATCACTTACACTTTAACACAGCTCTGCAGACTTAATTATTCTGTCCGCACTTGGTATGACCAGATTTGTCTTTCTGATCTAAGAGGTTGTTTTCAGTGGGCCATAGCAAAATAAGAAAAATAAATTATTAAGCACATAGAAACAATTTTTTAAATGAATTTTTACAACCATCTTTTAGTCTAGTATCTGGAGTTGGTTTTTCTTCAATTACACCATTGTTATAGAAAAATTTTTTTAATTGTTCTTGTTTGACAACATATAAAGTTGGAAATCCTATGTAACTTCACTATTTGAAAAATTGTTTTACCAGTTCCTAACATCCTAAAGTATGGGAACCATTGATCTATGTTAGTTAAGAGTGAAAAAATAAAGGTCTCTGGTTGAGGGAAGAGGAGAAAGAGAAGGAGAGCACAGATGTCCTAAACTATCATAAAACATTTCCAAAAGCTGTTCTTACTCTTTGCCCCATTCCCAATCTGGAGTTCAGGACCCTGTGGACTTTCAAAGGTGCTCTAGGGATGATACCTTGAGCTACTGGCAAAAGTTTCAAAAAGTCAAAACTACCATTTGCCCACAGTGAGTCTGTATAGGCTAGACTGCAAATTTCTCTGCTTGTGCCTAAAAGGTAAGATGTTAATGCAGTAATAAGCATAATCTCATGCTGATCAGAAACAATGATTAACGTCTATGGTTTCATTGAGAAAAAAAAAATTTACTGATCAAAATATTTTATTTGAAACAGTTTGGCAGTTTCATAAAAAGTTAAATAGAAAGTTACCATGTGACCAAGAAACTGTACTCCTAGGATGTATATAACCAAGAGAATTGTAAAATATACAGTCATAGAGAAACTTGCATATGAATGCTTATAATAACTCCAGGGTGGAGACAACCCAAATGTCCATCAACTGATGAATGGATAAACAGAAACTGGTATACCCATGAGATGGCATATTACTTGGCAATAAAAACAAAGTTCTAATAAGAGGCTGCAGCATAAATGAACCTTGAAAACGTTATGTTAAGTCAAAGAAGCCAGACGGAAAGACTATAGAGTGTGTGAATCCATTGATATGCAGTGTCCAGAATAGGCAAATCTATAGCAACAGAAAGTAAGTGAGTGGTTGCCAGAGACTGTGGGGAGAGAAGAATGGGGAATGACTGCTAATGGGTTTCACTTTGGTATGATAAACATGTTATGGCATTAGATGGTGAAGACTGTAACTTTGTGGATACACTAAAAAAACTACTGAATTGGATATTTAAAAAAAAATAGAAAAAAAAAAAACTTGAAAGTTTATATTGAGGGGATTTCTCTGGTAGTCCAGTGGTTAAAACTCTGCTCTTGCAATGCAGGAGGTTCCATCCTGGTCAGGGAACTAAGATCCTATGTGCTGCACAGTGCAGCAAAAAAAAAAAGTTACTTTTGTTTCATGGGTAGTATTTAGAAGAAGCCTCCCAGATGGTGCTAGTGGTAAAGAACTTGCCTGCCAATGCAGGAGACATGAGATGTGGGTTCAATCCCTGGGTTGGGAAGATTCCCTGGAGGAGGAAATGGCAATCCACTCCAGTATTCTTGCCTGCAGAATCCCAAGGACAGAGGCGCCTAGCAGGCTCAGCCCACAGGGTTGCACAGTCAGACACCACTATGAAAAACTTTGTTTTGTAAGCCACAAATCAACTTCTATACATACGTGCGTTCAAGCTAAGTTGTTTTCAGTTGTGTCCTACTGGAGTGGGTTGCTGTGCCCTCCTTCAGGGGATCTTCCTGACCCAGGGATCGAACCTGCGTCTCATGTCTCCTGCATTGGTGGGTGTGTTCTTTACCACTGGCGCCACCTGGGAAGCCTGACTTAGCATGCACGCATGCACTATTCAGAACATATGAGAGGAAAGGAATAAACATAAATCCTTGGAGAGATGTTGGGAAATACTGCTATAGAATAGGTGAATCTCTTCTAGGAGTCAGCTGTCCTGTATCCTGAATTCATTTATATCCAAACAAACAAGGTGACACTCACACTACTCCTTACAGTTCAGAGGTTCACTCCCCCTTCCCATGTAACACCCTTTGTACCCTTTCTGTGCCAAATCACATAGAGCTTCAGGAAGGAAGGAGAAAGTGGTCCAATCCCCCGTGTCTCTTTCTGTCTCCCCTTTGCCTGAAAGACACACTGCTTGTCTCCAGAGCGTCACAGAAAATCTTGGGCGTATGAGTGCCTGTGGCTGCCTGCGGCTGCTGTGCGCTGTCCCCAGGGCTCCGACTGGAGAGGGGACCCAGCTCTTCTCCTCCATCCATACCCATTTACTCCTACAGGACTGTCTGAGCCCAGCTCATCAGACACAGTCACACTCAAGTTCAAACTATGGTTTAGCTGCAGCTCTCTCTGAACTTCTACAGTATTTCCTTCTCAAGTGATCTGCCCACATCAAGCGATTTGAGGGTAAGGTGAAATAAGGTGAAATACAAGTAAGGAGTGAATTTTCTTTCAATCTCTGCTCTTTGGGACCCTGGTGTCTTCTTTATTCCTTAACAAAGTGGTATTTTGCCATCTTGTTAAGGAGTAAGTGCCTCCTGCAGTCCAGATTGTTGGAGTTTTCCAGGCAAACGTATGGTGTCAGAGAGTGCAGAGGTGGAAGGAGCTTCATAGAGCGCCTAGTACAGTGTCTCAGCAGTTGCATGGGTCACTTCCTAGAAGTGACATCTATCAAACTTCAACTTGCATGCCTCTTGGAAGGAGGCATTCTCCTCTTTTACATTGTTATATAACCTTTTGTGGGTCCATGTCTTTCTTCTCCATTAAAGCCTACCATTTGTATAATACTCTATCACTGATGAAATTATGCTCATGTCTCTTGCTTTGTTTGATTTTTACACCAATGGTGTAGGAAGGGCATTATTATCTCCACTTTACCTTGAAAAAGTGAGTTTCAAAGATTTTAAGTGAGATGCCTGTAGTTACAACAGAGTCAGGTTTCAAACTTTGAATTTCCTATTTCAAGTCCAGTATTGTTTCCACATTAGACCACAGCCTTCTAGGTATAGTTTTTAGAGGATGGAGATCTTGTTTTTGTGCAGTGCCTTAATACTTACTGTTTTAGTAAATTAAGTTGTTTTTCAGAGATAGTTTTCTGTAATAGATACAACGTAGCATTCTCTTGTGTGTGACTGTGTGCGCTCAGTCATATCTGACTCTTTGTGGTCCCATGGGACTATACCCCTCGGCCCCTCTGTCCATGGTTAGGATACTGGAGTGAGTTGCCATTTCCTCCTCCAGGGGATCTTCCTGACCCAGGGATCGAATCCAGGTCTCTTGTGTCTCCTGCGTTGGCAGCAGATTCTTTCCCACTAGCACCACCTGAGAAGCCAGAGTGTAGCAAAGTGGAATGATATAGAGAGCTAGATTTAAACTCCACCTTGACTACCTACAAGGTATTGGATCTTGAACAAGTAACTTAACCTTGCAAACCTTAATTTTCTCATTTATAACATGATTTGTTATAGATATTTATATTTGTATTTGTTTTCTATTTGCTAGTCTCCTAAGATGGTCCCTCATTGAGTCACATGGCTTACTATTGACACCTTTGTATAAACCCCTCTCTTTGAATCTGGATTGATCCTGTAACTCACTTTTGACCAATAGAATTCATGGAAGAGACACAGCATGACTTCTGAGGCTAGACCATGAGAAACTTTGCAGCTTCCACTTCGTTCCCTTGGAACTTCCCCTGGATGGGAAGAATGTTGCCATACAGGGTATCCAACTACTTGGAAGTTGCCATGCTTGGAGGAAGCCCAAACTGGCCTGTGGAGAAGACCCAGAGAGAGAAGAGAGGCCTAGCCAGACCCCAAATGTTCCAGCTATTCCAGCTAAGGAGGCAGACACCAGGGAAGAAGCCATCAGGATGCCCACCACAATGGACTCATCAGGTGTCTCCAGCTCCAGTCACTTCCTACAGTGACTGCATAAAATCTTGAAAGACAGTTGCCCAGCTGAGCTCTGTTATCCCACAGAAATGTGAAGGATAATAAGGAATTATTATTTTAAGCCACTGACTTGTGGGGTGGTTTGTTAAACAGCAATAAATAGGATGCATGAGAGTGATAACAATACTTATTGCATAGAAATGGTGTGAGGATTATGAGTGGCAGTCAGTAAATTGCAAATTCTTATTTTCATCCTTTTGTTTAATTCTAGGCCTCTCTGAGGTCCTTATTCAAGATACCTAACTCATACATATGTTCCACAGGTGTACATTTTTTAAGCTCTGAGAACGGAGAGTAATTTGCCGCATGAAAAGCAAATGCACATCAGCTAAAAGCCCTAAGGAGTTCTAGACTCCCTGCTCTTTGCTCTATATCTTCTCTGTTTTTTATATCTGGTTTTGTTGGGCTGGTTTCTGCTTCCTCCAGTTCCAGCCTGCGAACAGGATCTTATCTGCCTACTTGTGGGTATTTCTTTGATCCACCAATACAAGTCACTTAAGATTAATCGCATACACAGCTGTGTTGCATAAACTCTTTCACTCAGTCTTGCTCTTTTCAAAGTGGAAAAAACATTTTTTTAAAAAACACATTGGTGTTACCAAAGATATTTATTTATTTTTTTAATTAAAAAATTTATTTTAATTTCTTCATTGCTGAGTGAGGGCTTTCTCTAGGCAAGTGGAGGTTACTCTCTGTTGCATTGCTATGGCTTCTCATTACAGTGGCTTCTCGTTATGGAGCGTGGACTCTAGCATCCTCAGGCTCAGTACTTGTGGTACACAGGCTTAGTTGCCTGCAGCATGTGAACCTTCTCAGACCGGGGATGGAACCTCTGTCCCCTGCATTGGCAGGCAGATTCTTACCCACTGTACCACCAGGGAAGTCCCAAAGGTATGTATTAATCAAAGTACCAGAAGGTCTTGTTTGGCAATATTTTAACCTTAATGCAATCTAAGCAGGTGTGTACACATGCTTTTGAACTCGCACACATATATAATTATAAATTTGCCTAGGTTTGGTCTTCCGTACTTATCCAATGTGATTGAAGAGTGAGAGGGCCAAGACTCACAAATTGATGGTGGTAAGGTTGGACCTAGATGAACAATGGAGTATGTATTTTTTTTTTTTTTTTTTTTGAGTCTCAAACCTTCCCTCGAAGAAATTAGGACTGGAATTTTCATCCTCATTTCACAGATGAGGAAACTGAGGTTCAGAGAAGATAAATAATTTCTCTTAGGCCTCCCAGATCACAGTCTAAGACTGTTTCTGTGACAATAAAGTAACTTTTGTTAGGCCAACAAGGAACTTCCAACTCAGTAAGAGAGACACCTAAAAATTCATGAATGTCAAGATGGAGTCAAAGTTTTCCTTCGTTATTAAACAGGGATTTTATTGTGTTTTTATACTATGGGTATACAATTCCTTGTCTACAATCTCTGGGGTTGTACATGCTTTGACATTTAGAGTTATTTCAAACACACACAGACAGACATGCAGGGAATATCTTATAATTAAATGTATTAATTTTTACAGCACAATGTGTCAATATTCATATTAAATGAAACAAAGATTATAAATAACTTTATTCCCATTCATGTCAGTCAGATTTTACCAAATGAGATTGCTAAAGATTGGTAAACAAAGCAAAACTTGTTTTTCAGAGCCTTTTGGATTTTGGGTTTGTGGAAACTGGACTGTGGATTTGTGTATGGACTACAAGGATGGGCACTTGCTAGTACTTTCTGCTGCCGTGAGTGTCTCTTGCAGGCCTGGCGGGATGTTCTCGAGCAGGAAGGCTGACTGGAACAAACAGTTTGCACCTGCTTGTCTGGCTTCCGTAGCTGGCACACTCTCAAAGGAAGGGCCTTGGCTGAGTTTGAAGTATAGTTTCAGGCTTTTCGGAGACAAGCCAGTGAACTCAGCTAATAAACTCTTTTATCCAAAATCCCTGAGGGCAAGAGGAGAAAGGAAAAAGAAATTAAAATGGAATAGCAGCCGGCTTTCAACTCTATGAAAACTGATCACGTGATAAAGCCAGAGGCATCTCATCAAGAAAGTCCAAATTTGATGAAGCAGTTTTATTCTGGAAGCCTGAGACAAGTCAGACCTGCAAGGAACCCATTATAAAGTCATCAAGATAGATTGATAGAAGTGGGATCCATACATTAATATTAACGGCAGTAATAATTATGATACCACTCCCCATGCCGGTCCCTGCCTATGAAACCAGGCTGGGCCCTTTCCTGCACCAAGAGGAGACCAAGAACATTTCCCAAGAACACAAGCTCTCTGTGTTTTCACAATCAGCCTTCTTTCCAGCGTACTTCCAATGGAGTGGTGTCAGTTTTGTTGTCTGGCCATCCCTGGTGAATTCATCTTTTGACCTTCACTTTGTGTCAAGGTGATACCTTTCACTGGGGGTGGGTCAGTGGCATGGAGGGTGAGTGAGCGGCCGGGGGGGTGAGCCCAGTGCCCTCTGCAGGCCCCCATGGCCCGCACTCTGATGACATCTCTTGAAAGAGCAAGCGTTGCTATCTTGGCGTTTTATGTATCAGGATGTCCAAGCAACTACTCAGCCAGCAGCAAAAAGGAACACGTTCATCTCTGATAAAGGAGAGAGGAAATATATTTTGAAAAAAGTGTTTTTGTGGTCCTTTTGTCTTGATTTTTTTTATTCTGCTTGCATTTATTTCCTTCATACTTCATCCATAGTGATCTTTGAAATCTAATCAATTATTTGGTATCTCCCTTGTTATGAAGAAAAAATATTGAGGGTCGCTAATCTCTACAGTGTTAGCTTCTTTTGAAGAGTGGTTTCCTTATCTCTTGCTGTACCTGAGTCAATTCAGTTTTTGAAAAGACTGTGTTTTGAACACTTCCTGTGTGTGCAGAGCTCCGATGCCACAGATAACTCGGTTTGAAACCCAGACCCACGGCTTATGAACTATGAGAATCTGGATGCATTGCTTAACCACTGAGATGCAATTTCCTCAGTGGAAAAATGGTAATAATGTATGAGAAGTTTGTTGTGAGATCCAGATGAGGTAATGAGAGAGCTGGTTACATAACCAGAAGCTCAAGGAAGATTTTTTTTTTTAGCTAGATACTAAAGGGGAACATAAATGTGAATAAAACACACATTCCTCTTTAATAAAGAGAAAATATGGAAAGGCTTTTTAAATGGCTAGATGGCACAGAGGTGAAGGCGATGGCACCCACGCCAGTGCTCTTGCCTGGAGAATCCCAGGGACGGGGGAGCCTGGTGGGCTGCAGTCCACGGGGTCGCAAAGAGCCAGACACAAATGAAGTGACTTAGCAGCAGCAGCAGCAGACAGCACAGAAAGGATAGAAATTAATTTAAACTGTGAAATGGAGGGGGTGAATTTAACCTAGGGCTGGACAGATACATAGACTATCAACAAGCTGGGAAATCAGAGTTGGGAAATTGAGGAAGTCAAAAGTGCTTATAGGCAGAAAGAACAGTGACACAGAGGCAGGCAGGAGATGGGAAGGAGAAATTATACCATAAAATCTAGATTGTTCCAATATCATACAGATTGAAAATGTTCTCTGCCAATAGACTCACAATTTTTCTTTTACTTGGTTAAGAAAATGTTCTGACTTGGGCTTCTAATGTCTATTGCAGCCTTGCCAAATGTATAAGAGGGGTGAGATTAGGTGGGAGAGGAGAGTGGGAACTTAATCGGTTGTGCTTGGAAAAGGCCTTGAATGCCATGCAAGAAAACGAGACATCCTTAAAAATCTAGCGAGCAGTCCTAATAGGCTTGAGGGGCATGGGTTTGGGAAACACATCATTGTGCGGGGAGAATTGGAGGGCAAAGAGGCAAGGGCAGGGCAGGGAGAGGGGGTTAATCGGGGACTAATAGAAGCTAAGGCAGAATAAATAAAAATCATACAAATGGCCAAATACAAAAATAAAAATCATAGTTTCACAGCTAGGAGAGCCACCTCAAGAAGCAGGTTTGTGGCTGGAAGACCTGTCTGAAGCCAGGGTGGCTCAACCCGTGTACCAGCCCTGCCACAAGGGCTGGTTCTGTCTGTTCTGAGGGCTCAGCCACTCGCCTCCAGTGACAGGGCTTGACTGTTCAACATGCAGCAATCCAAAAACTGAGTCACCTTGCTTAGCTCCTACTGCTCGTGTTATTCTCATCACACAACGCCTCCCTATGGGAGAGGATCGCACAAGGCCAGAGCATCTGAAACAGGTGATGCAATCCAGCAAAATGTGCGCAAGTGTAGCTGGCTCCAGAGCCACCTGGCAAACCACTTTGTGTGTTTAGAGAGGATTTGTAGCTCTTGTAGATGTTGGCTGTCTTTCTTTATGTCTATATGTCTGTCTTCTTGCTAGTTTTTTCTTCTTCTTTTCTTAGAAGAGATGAGACCAGCCCAACTGTTTATTGGTGATTTGAAAGAAAATATAGGAGACTTAAGTAACTGGAGTATGGTTTGGAACGGCTGCAATAAAATGGGAACTCTGAAATACATTAAATGACCTTCTGAACAGCTTTAGGTACTAGAATCTCCTTATTGCACTAACCCTCTCCAATCACAAGCAAAAGGAATTTCTGCTGAGCTGACCAATACTAGCAAGATGTTTCCAGACCCATACATTTGGAAACTCCCATGACTTTTTCTCCAGTAAGTTTGAATTTTCCTCTAGGGAAATAATTTTGCTTCTCCCCTCTCTGAAGTTCAACCCTGAGTGTGCAACAGAAATTGCCTGCAGCTACCCTGCTATGTCTAGAAGCACGCTCCTAGAAAGAAATGAACTGCATTCAGAAGATCACCTATCCTCTCAAATGACACATTAGGGATGTGAGGTCAACTGAGAGGAGTTGCTCCAAGCGTTTGTTCCTCCCTGACCACAGGGCCAACCCTTGGGCTGCTTGACTGAGGGAGGTAATAGAGCCAGGTTCTCAGGGGAAAACTGTAGATTTCTTGAACTTGGTGTAGTCATGGTCATTTGTCCACTATGGCCTTGGCCGGGCCCATCTCAGGATTTGTGTTATAGGCCAATTCTTGAAAGCAATTGAATTTGGGAAGGATTTTGTATAAGATGCTGATTCAGTTTGCAAACAGAGTGGTTCTAACTTTGACATAGACTTGCCTGCCTGAGAATTCAGCTTCCCTTAATTTCTACCTCTCTTACAATTAATTATTATGCCTGGCATTCAGCTCCTGCCATACCTCTGGAGAAAGAAATAAGGGTCTCTTTATATGCTGTCCAGGTCTCATGCTTTGCTTTAAATTGACCACCCCGTTTCACAGTCTTTAGAGTCATTTCCCCTCCTACCCTTGAAATGTCAGAGACATTTTCCAAGCTAGTGTGTACCCTTCCCCATTTATGTCATCCCTACTTTCTAAAGGTGAAAGCTTCAGCATTTGCTTTGTTATGGCATTTCCAGAACTATCAATACCTACCACTAGTGATGAGGTCATTGTCATCTGGCTAGTGAGTGAACCAACTTCAGAATTCTATCATTAGAGACTGATTCTGAAAACCAACTCAATTATGTCAAGGGAATTGTGCTGTTCAACTCTTCTCTGTACTTACTGATTTTTGCCAACTTGTTCTATTAGTTCCCAAAGGAGGCATATTGAAGTTTCCAAATATAATTGAGCATTTGTTTCTTTTTTCAGTCCATTCAGTTTTTGTTTCAGGTATTTTGGAGTTCTTTTATTAGGTGTGTACAAGTTAAGGGTTGTCGTGATATCTTAATGAATTAATCTCTTTCTAACTATATAATGTTCCTTTTCATCTTCAGTAAGATATCCTGTTCTGAAGTCTACTTTGTTTGATATTAATATTATCACTCTAGTTTTCCTTTTATTTTTGTTCGCAAAGCTATGTTTTGTTACCCTCTTCCTTCAGTCTAGCTGTGTTGTTTTAGTTAAAGGATGCTTCTTATAGATAATATAGAGTCGTTCTTATTTTTCTTTCCAAGCTGGCAATCTCTGTCTTTTAATTGGAATGCTTAGACTATATCTGATATAATGATATTGTTGTTGTCATTGTTGTTCCATCTCTAAGTGTTATCCAATTCTTTGTGACCCCATGGACTGCAGCACGCCAGGCCTCCCTGTCCATCACCAACTCCCGGAGTTTACTCAAACTCATGTCCATTGAGTCGGTGATGCCATCCAACCATCTCATCCTCTGTTGTCCCCTTCTCCTCCTGCCTTCAATCTTCCCCAGCATCAGGGTCTTTTCCAATCCCTCAGCTCTTCGCATCAGGTGGCCAAAGCATCGTAGTTTCAGCTTCAACATCAGTCTTTGCAATGAACACTCAGGACTGATCTTCTTTAGGATAGATTGGTTTGATCTCCTTGCAGTCCAAGAGACTCTCAAAAGCCTTCTCCAACACCATAGTTCAAAAGCATCAATTCTTCAGCACTCAGGTTTCTTTATAGTCCAACTCTTACATCCATACATGACTACTGGAAATACCATAGCCTTGACTAGACAGACATTTGTTGACAAAGTAATGTCTCTGCTTTTTAATATGCTGATTAGGTTGGTCATAACTTTCCTTCCAAGGAGCAAGCGCCTTTTAATTTCATGGCTGCAGTCACCATCTGCAGTGGTTTTGGAGCCCCCCAAAATAAAGTCAGCTACTGTTTCCACTGTTTCTCCAACTATTTGCTCGGAAGTGATGGGAGCGGATGCCATGATCTTAATTTTCTGAATGTTGACCTTTAAGCCAACTTTTTCACTCTCCTCTTTCACTTTCATCAAGAAGCTCTTTAGTTCTTCTTTGCTTTCTGCCATAAAGGTGGTGTCATCTGCATATCTCAGGTTATTGATATTTCTCCCGGAAATCTTAATTCCAGCTTGTGCTTCTTCCAGCCCAGCATTTCTCTCAATGTACTCTGAGTATAAGTTAAATAATCAGGGTGACAATATACAGCCTTGACATACTCCTTTGCCCACTTGGAACCAGTCTGTTGTTCCATGTCCAGTTCTGACTGTTGCTTCTTGACCTGCATACAGATTTCTCAAGAGGCAGGTCAAGTGGTCTGGTATTCCCATCTCTTGAAAAAATTTCCACAGTTGGTTGTGATCCACACAGTCAAAGGCTTTGGCATAGTCAATAAAGCAGAAATAGATGTTTTTCAGGAACTCTCTTGCTTTTTCAATGATCCAGTGGATGTTGACAATTTGATCTCTGGTTCCTCTGGCTTTTCTAAATCTAGCTTGAACATCTGGAAGTTCACAGTTCGCGTACTGTTAAAGCCTGGCTTGGAGAATTTTTAGCATTACTTTACTAGCGTGTGAGATGAGTGCAACTGTGTGGTAGTTTGAGCATTCTTTGGCATTGCCTTTCTTTGGGATTGGAATGAAAACTGACCTTTCCATTCCTGTGGCCACTACTGAGCTTTCCAAATTTGCTGGCATATTGAGTGCAGCACTTTCACAGCATCATCTTTCAGGATTTGAAATAGTTCAACTGGAATTCATCACCTCCACTAGCTTTGTTCATAGTGATGCTTCCTAAGGCGCACTTGACTTCACATTCCAGGATGTCTGGCTCTAGGTGAGTGATCACACCATCACTATCATCTGGGTCATGAAGATCTTTTTTGTACAGTTCTTCTGTGTGTTCATACCACCTGTAATTGATATAGTTAAATTTAAAATCACCATATTGCACTTTATTTTCTATTTTTCCCATATGTTCTTTGTTTCCTTTCTTCTTCTACTTGTTTAGTTTACTTGTTTTATGTTCCCATTTTAGCTTCACAATTGGTTTATTATCAGTACTTCTTTAGTTTTTTATTGTAATTTTTATTCTTTGTTTATTTTTATCAATTGCTTAGGATTTATTTGGAAAAGACCCTGATGCTGGGAAAGATTGAGGGCAGGAGGATAAGGAAATGACAGAGGATGAGATGGTTGGATGGCATCACTGACTCAATGGACATGGGTTTGGGTGGACTCCGGAAGCTGGTGATGGACAGGGAGGCCTGGCGTGCTGCAGTCCATGGGGTCGCAAAGAGTCGGACATGACTGAGGAACTGAACTGAACTAGGATTTATATTATACATCTTTAGTTTACTATAATCTATCTTCAATTTTATGTATAGTATAAAATTTTTCATCCACTTTTTGATGTCATTCATTTTAACTTTACATATGGTAGAAACTTTACAATTAAAAAATGAAAACTTGAAATGTTGTTTATATGACCCACTTAGTTCCCATTTCCAATGTGCTCTATTCCTTTGTTATGCCAAATTTCCACCTTCCTACCACTCTCCTTGAAGAACTTCCATTAACATTTCTTGTAGTGGAGGTCTGCTGGCTTTTGTTTCTCTGAAAAATCTTGCATTTGCCATTGTTTTTGAAAGACATTTTCAGTGAATATTAAATTCTAGGTTGACTATTGTGTTTTCTTTCTGTGTTTTAAAGGTGTCCCTCCATTGTCTTTTGGCTCATAGTTTCTGACAAGAAATGTGTTCTTATATCCTGCTGTTTTTACTTGGCTGCTCTTTTTCATTATGTTATTTTCTTTCTGTTTATTTTATTTGAAGTTTGTTTAGATTCTCACATCTATAAAATCACCATTTTTATTAAATATTAGAGATTTTCAAGCATGATTTCCTTAAATATGTTTTCATGCTCTCCTTTCCTCGTAGAACTAGAGTTACCATATGCTAGGCTGCTTGACATTTTTTCAAAATCTCTGTTTTTTTTCAAAAAATCTTTTTCTCTGTGGTTTATTTTGGATAATTTGTCCTTAGTTCTTCATGTTCACCAATATTTTATTTTATAATACCTAAACTGCATCTAATTCTACCCAGTGTATTTTTATTTAAAATATTGCATTTTTCATCTCTAGATGCTCCAACTTGGTCTTTTTAAATTTCTTTTACTCCTGTTATCATTGTATTCATATTTTTCTTTACATTCTTGAGCACATGGAGCATATTTCCAACAACTCCTTTATTGTCTTTTTCTTCTAATTCCATCCTTTCTGTCATTTCTGCTTTTGAGAATTTTGCTTATGTTTAATTTTCTCTCTGATACTTGGTGCTAGCTCTTTAGCAAAATAGAACTACTGGTAAAAGCCAAGATTCCAAAGGCTTGTAATTACCAATAAGTTTGCACTGGAAGGAGATGGGCCAGGTATCAAGTTTTGGGTGATGTCATGATCGTATCTATGGCTGCTAAGTCGCTTCAGTCATGTCCGACTCTGTGCGACCCCATAAACGGCAGCCCACCAGACTCCCCCATCCCTGGGATCTTCCAGGCAAGAATACTGGAGTGGGTTGCCATTTCCTTCTCCAATGCATGAAAGTGAAAAGTGAAAGTGAAGTCACTCAGTCGTGTCCAACTCCTAGCGACCCCATGGACTGCAGCCTACCAGGCTCCTCTGTCCATGGGATTTGCCAGGCAAGAGTACTGGAGTGTGTTGCCATTGCCTTCTCCGATATCTATGGCACCTGATTGCAAATGTTATGTACTGTGAACTCCAGGAGACACCATTCCCAGTACTGATACAACTTAGCCAAGCTTCCTTGTAAGGCCACTAATGGTATGTCTAAAATCTAGACTCTTCATAAATGGGTTTCCCTACATGTGCTCATTTAGGCTTATATATATCCAGTGCAGTGGTGTACTTGACAGGGTTCTCTTTATTTTAGTGTAACTGAAAACATAACTCAAATTAACTCAGATTAGCTTAGGCATAAATGAGGATTTGTTGTTTCTATAACTATGCTGGAGAAATGACAGGGGAGCTGCTAGGACTTGGGTGTGTTTAAACCTGGGCTTTTTTTCTCCATCTAATCCCTTCTGCTTCAGTCTTTACATTGGCTTCATTCTGTCTGATACTCTTTCTCCTATTACAGCATTGCAGATGGGGACCTGAAGCACAGTCAGGCTCCCATCTCTGTTTTATCACTACCAAGGGGCTGAAGTTCACCTTCTGTGATGCCAGGTCAAAAATACCCCAGAGAGAGGCTCAACTGACCTGATTAGAGTCCAGTGTCTACCCCCTGACAAAACAACTATGGCCAAAGAGATAGACCACCCAGACTGAGCCTTTTGGGGTCATGGGCTCACCTTTTTGCCTATCAGTGCGGTCACAAGTAAGCACTATGAGAAAAGAACAGCTTTCTTTGAACCTTATTATTAGATTGAGAGAGAGGAATAAAGAAGAGGCTGATGCTCAGGTACACACTTTGAAAAGTGGCTGTGACAATATTCATTTAAAAAATGAGATAGCCAAGTCTTAGAGAAGTCAAAGGACTCCTTTAAGGTTACAGAGGTAGTAAGTGGCAAAGCTGTGATTTATGAGAGGCAATTATAGGAATTAAGAGGTCAGACCCTAGAATCAGATAGATCTGAGCCCAGATCCTAGCTCTGCTACTTACCAGTGTTGTTTAGGATAAATTACTTTACTTCTCTGCCTCTTATTTCTAAACTTAATATGGGAATAATTATAGTACTGTCTTCATTAGGGTAATCATGAGAAATAAATGAGATAATCCATGCAAAAAGTGCTTAGCATAGTACTAAGCATAATGTAATCACTGCTTAAATATTTGCCATTATTATTGTCTAGAGTTTGAACCTAAGTATGTCTGTTTCAAAGCAGCACCTGTGTGGTTTGTGAGACGCAGGGGAATCACCACAATTGCTTTGCTCTGTTCCAAGCCCCATAACTTTGGAATTTTTATAAATGATCTACAAACAAATGAAGTAATGAAGCCAGTCTTTATCACCACTGAGCAGGGATACCACTACCAGTCACTAAATGGGCTTGATCGATGGACTGGAAATCCAAACCAAGCTTCAGAAATGAAGGATTCCAGCCAGGAGACAGTCTGTCCATTTACCCAAAGAACTAAGATAGCCTCACAACTCCGAGTGCTAACATCATCCGAACTCCCAAAAAGGACTCAGGCAACTGTGGCCTGCCTGTCACTCACTCACTCACTCATCAAATATTTTTTGAGCATTTGCTATGTGTAGACCCTGAGCTCTGGTGTTTGCTATTTATACCCTATAGCTGATTCATGTTGATGTATGGCAGAAACCAATACAATATTATAAAACAATTATCCTTCAATTAAAAATGAATAAATTAAACCCAAAAAGAGTCTCTCCGATTTGAAAAGCCAAAAAGACATTGCGTTCTTAGATGGAGGAGCAGTCGGGGGAGGAAACCTAAACATATATAATATCTGACAAGATTCTCCTTGAAACAAAGTTTGAGAATATTTGAAAAATATTCTCAAATATTTGAATATTTGAAAAAGTTTTCCAACAGTAATTATAAATGGAAATTAAGGGTAGTATCCATCGTTGCTAACTCATGGTGTATAAAAATATCAGTAATATTCTCTTCAAAGCACAAAATGTACCTTTTTACACTGAACAAACACTCTCATAAGCAAATTACAAAGAGAATATTTCTGGCAAAACAGATGGTACTACAAGTACCCGTGTGAAAGATCCCTCAGCTTGATAACCTGTGAAGAACGCCCATTATTCTTAATCACAGTTGATTGATAGGCATTCATTAATTATAATAATATTTTATAGATCCATGGATCCTTTCATCCCTAATTTTCAGAGTGCTTTACAACTAGTAATTAATTTCCCCAACATTTTAAGGACAAATTTAAAGTCAACTTCCAACAAAACTTGCACCAATGCTCAGAATATCTTATTCCGAAGTTTTAGACCTAAACTGTAGTTTTGTTGCCTGAAGCCTTGGAATGAGTAGCAACCAGTTCTCAAATTGTACCCAGAGGGAAACCCAACAGAAGAAAATACTTTGCATGCTGTGCAAGGAAGAAATCAGGGTGTGGGAAAGCTACAACTGATGGTGGCATTTGCAACTGGTTTGAGTCTTAGGTAAAACGGGAATGTGGAGTTATAGGAAAAAGGTCCCTGAGTCGCACTAAAATGCCTGCTATCAGCTTTCACTGGAGGAGAGAGGTACACCGTTGGGTGATCCAGCTTCAGCCAAGGGCAGGTTAAGGGGTTGTATGGTGGGGTGGGGAGAGCCCTGGCACAAAGTTCAGACTGGGCTGTCAGGACCGGCTCCACCGCTGCGAGGCTGTGTGACCCGGAGTGAGTCACTTCACCTCTCTGAGCCTTTATTTCTTCATACAGGAAATTAGTTTGGATTAGTTTGGAGCCATATGTCACACATGAGCAGCCTGCATGACGACGTTGGCTAGCAGCCCTGTTTTCTTTGGCGCACACAGTGTTTTTGTAAATGCCTATATTTCCGGTTTGCCCCAGCCCCCACCATTGCTTGTGACCTTCTACCCAGTGTTCCTCACTCATTTTTGTCACTTTCCAGACCTCTGTAGGCATTTGAGGTGGCAATCCCTAGGTAACATGATCTCTTATTCTGCTTCCAGCCCAGATCACCAGAGAATCTGGATCGTTGGAGGTTGATAAGACTCAACAGTCAGACAGGAGAAGAATTCAGAACTCTGAACCTTGGAGTGTTTTCCAGACTCTTCCATTGGTGAACTGGTGGTATAACCTCCTAGCCCTCTTCCTGTAGATTCCTGACAGTCACACTGTCCATGTCAGTCACAGAATTAGCCTCTTCTATCTCTTTGTACACAGCAAATGATCGCACATAGCTTAGGTCCCTGATTTACTTTCTAATTCTGTCTCCTTGACTCTTCTCTTTTTTTGACCATGCAATATATGGGATCTTAGTTCCCCAACTAGGGATCGAACCCAAGCTCCCTGCATTGGAAGCATGGAGTCTTACCCACTGGGCCACCCTTTCCTCGACTCTTAGAGGTCAGCAAGAGGAAATCAGGCTTTCCAAGTGGCTCAGTGGTAGAGAATCTGCCTGCAATGCAGGAGATGTGGGTTCAACCCCTGGGTCAGGAAGATCCCCTGGAGAAGGAAATGGCAACCCCCTCTAGTATTCTTGCCTGGAGAATCCCCCTGGACAGAGGAGGCTGGCAGCTATAGTCCATAGCGTTGCAAAAGAGTTGGACGGGACTAAGCAATTAAAACAAGAACAAAGGAAAAATCACCCACAGGGCAAAGGAGCTCTTGTCAACAGGAAGTTGTGAATCAATGATGGAGGAAAGAGAGATGGGAAAGAAAAGGTAGGTAAATGCAGTGGGAGAATTTCTCCCCACCCAAAACCCTCCACCCAGATTTAAGTTAGAGAGGGGTCTTAAAGGTAGGCTTTGAATACTCTAAACGGTTTCTAGAGCTACCTTCTGTAGATCTCTAAACTTCCAGCTCTTACTGCATGCTTTCCTAGTTGAGTAGCTTTCATTGAGCTCTCTGGGGGGCTCTCTTTCTGCAGAGGAATCTGTTCATGCTGACCCGAGGGCACACAGCTGCCGTGGGCCTCCGGAACACAGGCTCTTTGTACAATGCAACCCTGTATTGTAGAAACTTCCCCACACACGTTTGCACACAGGAGTTCTGTCATTAACGCAGTACTGGTCATGGGGTGGAATGCATGAAGGGTGGGGAAAATGGCTTCTTTCTCAAAAGCTTTCTTTTTATAAGCTTGGCCCCCCCTGACAACTTGGAATTTTCTTTTGTAGCTGAAAAAACATATTTCTCTTAAACACGACCCAGGCAGTTGCGTGTCCTCAAAGATCTGTTGGCCAAACAGATAACTGAGGCAATTGTTAAAAAGGACCCAACTGCAGATTAAAACCGAGCTGATTCCATGAGTCCCATAGGAATGTGGCTTAGCCTTCAACGTTCCTTTCTGAAATGGTTAATCTTCTTCCTGATCATGAAAGTAAAGTCTACTCACTGTGGAGAACAAAGGGAGCAAATAATCACCCATAACGTCACTACCTAAAGGTTTCATTTTAGCACATTTTCTGGAGAATTTTCCTGTGCATGCTAATATCTTTTTTAAGAATTGAGGCATAATTGACATTTAACATTGTATTTCAGGTGTATAGAATGATGATTCAATATTTGTACATATTGTAAAATGATCACCATAATAAGTCTAGTTAATATGGGTCACCCTATTTAGTTATAAAAAATTTTTTCTTATGATGAAGACTTTTAAGATCCACTCTCTTAGCAACTTTTAAATATGCAATATAGTATTATTACTAGAGCTTCCCTAGTGACTCAGATGATAAGGAATCTGCCTGTAATACAGAAGACTCAGGTTCGATCCCTGGGTCAGGAAGATCCCCTGCAGTAGGAAATGGCAACCCACTCCAGTATTCTTGCTTTGAGAATCCCATGGACAGAGGAGCCTAGCGGGTAATATTATCCATGGGATAATAAAGAGTCGGACACGACTGAGTGACTAACACACATAGAATTATTAACTGTGGTTACCAGGCTAGGTTACAGCCCTGTGACTTAATTATTTTATAATTGGAAGTTTGTACCTTTTGACTTTCTTTGCCCATTTTGCCCGCTCCCCATCTCTGGCAACCACCAATCTGTTTTCTCTATCTATGAGCTTGGTTTTTCATTGTCAGTAGGCTTTTGTTTTAATTTTGCTTTTAGATTCTATATATAAGTGAGATCATAACAGTATTTGTCTTTCTCTGACTTTTTTACACTATGCTAAATTCCTTCAAGGATCATCCATGTCATTGCAAATGGCAAGGTTTAATTCTGTCTTTCTTGCTTAATAGTATTCCTTGTATTCACCTCTTTTTATCCATTCATCATCAAGAAGCATCCATATCTTGACTATTGAAAATATGCTGCAATGCACATAGAGCGCATACATCTTTTCAAATTAGTGTTTACATTTTCTTTGGATAAATACTGAGAAGTGGAATTGCTGGGTCATATAGTAGTTCTATTTTTAATTTTTTAGTAGCTCCACATGGTTCTGCATAGTGGCTGCACCAATCTACATTCCCACCAAGAGTGCACAGGGTTCCCTTTTTCTCTGCATCCTCACCAAAACTTGGTATCTCTTGTCTTTTGATAATAGCCATTCTGACAGGTTGAGGTGATATCTCACTGTGGTTTTGACTTGCATTTTTCTAGTGATTAGTGATGTTCAGCATCTTTTCATGTACCTGTTGACCATCTATATGTCTTCTTAGGAAAAATGTCTGTTCAGAACCTTTGCCCGTTTAAAAACCAGTTGGTTTTTTTGTTTTTGCAATTTATGAGCTCTATATATATTTTGAATATTAACTCCTTATCAGATATATGATTTGCAGATATTTCTTCCTATTTTCCTTTTCATTTTGTTGATGGTTTTCTTTGATGTGCCGAAGCTTTTAGGAATATCTTTTTAAATGCAGTTGAGATGATGCTAGTCTCATCTCTTAAAATCACATTTCCTTTTCAAGATATTATGAAATCTCTCATAGGGAGGATAGAAGGCTTATGTCATTTAATTTTTTTGTAATATGATTTTCAGTGGTTTAGCAGAGATGGGAACATTTGGTCGGGACCACAGAGTTTAGCCATTAAGGAAAGGGATTCAATACTTCCTAAAAAATGCCTTGGGTTATAGTTTTATTGGACTTAAGCTGTGGAATAAGATTTTAAAATTCTTAGCCACTCACATGTTAGATATGACTTCTAGCTGTCTGTTCAGATTCACCATTAATAAAAATACTCTACTTTTTATTCCTATTATTATTTCCTAACAAACCTCTGAGATTTGACTTAGAACACTAGATTTTATTTCTTTAATTAAATTAATTTAGTTCTAATTAATTAATTTTAGCTGTGCCAAATCTCAGTCGTGGCATGCAGGATCTTTAACTGAGGCATGTGAACTCTTAGATGCGGCATGTGGGATCTAGTTCCCTGACTAGGGACTGAAAATTGTCCCCCTGCTTTGGGAGCGAGGAATCTTAGCCACTGGACCACCAGGGAAGTCCTGGAACCACTAGATTTTTAAAGCAGACTTGGGAGCAGTGCCAATGTATTCCCACAAACCAAGAATTTTGCCCTGGGACTATAAACAAGTGGTCTTTGTTGGGGGGAGCACACATTAGGGAAAGAGGAGTTATTAAGTGCTTTGGTGTTAAAAATAAAATGAAAAGTTTATGCTAAATGACCATGTGTTCAGGCTCAAGCTTGAAACAGACTGTGTAGCACCATCTAGAAAACATGAGCTTCAGCAAGAGAGCAAGTACCCCATACACACATTTCCCTTGTTATATCCATCTGCGCGATGAAGAGACAGCAAGATGAAGAGAAGTTGAGGAATTCTGCAAGACCGAGGAGTAACGGGAGCAGTACCAGGAGTAATGGGTCTTGCTCTGCTCCAGCCTTTCCCATCCCAGATTCAGGGCATGGAGACCCCTAATGCTGCCACACAAGGCAGTTCTCAAGGATGCAGTGTGTTCAGGGCTCTTTGCCTCTGGCTAAAATGTGCATTGGAGCCACACTAATGGTTGCCTTTCCATAGAGTAGTTACAAAAATGAGCATGCTTGACCCTTTTAACAGGTTAGGGTGGAAACAAGAGGCAGGAATGGAAATGAAAGGAGCCAGGAGCACAATTATGTGAACTTTCCCAAACATCCCAGGTAAATGGCATCTTTCAAAATTCTAGCACTTAATCTAGTCAGGCCATGGAAAACAAGCGATTTGTCTGAAACTGGGTGTTTACAAAATGGACCTAGCACTTAGAGAACATTAATACCTAAGAGCTTTGCTGAAATTGGTGCAGAACTCACTCTGCACAGTAAAGAGGGGGCTGAGAGAAGGTAGGGGACCACTTGTCAGCCCTCTGATGGCCCCTCATTCCTCAGAGTGGGGGCCACTGTGCCTCCTGCCCTGTGGCTTCAGTTGCAAATCTGAGGCAGAAAGCCTGCCTGCCAGAGCCTTGAGGATTTCCTGCCACCTGACTCACTCCTTTGGTGTCAACCATGGCTGGAGAGGGATGAAGCCAAGGTCCCACCTGCCTCACATGTTGGGCTTTTGCAAAGCCCCAGCAGCCCCTGCTCACTCGCACCATATTGCTAAGACCAGAGGATCCTGCTGTGTATCTGAACCCCTGTAGGTACCAATCTAGGGATCCTCCTGCAAACTTTTTTTCCCCAAGGACCTATTTATTTAGAAAATTGAAAATATGCACTACTCTTTGCTTATCACCAAAACAAAATCTCTTCATGGTAAGAGTTTTGGAAAATAAAAATATGTACCAGGAGAGAAAAATCAAAACACAAAACCCCACCCAGTTACTAGAGATAGCTACCGTTAATACTTAATATCTATCCTTTTAACACATATTTGTGTGTGAGTACACGTTATAGTATATTGAAAAGCAGAGATATTACTTTGCCAACAAAGGTCCGTCTAGTCAAGGCTATGGTTTTTTCCAATGGTCATGTATGGATGTGAGAGTTGGACTGTGAAGAAAGCTGAGTGCCGAAGAATTGATGCTTTTGAACTGTGGTGTTGGAGAAGACTCTTGAGAGTCCCTTGGGCTGCAAGGACATCCAACCAGTCCATCCTAAAGGAGATCAGTCTTGGGTGTTCATTGGAAGGACTGATGCTGAGGCTGAAACTCCAATACTTTGGCCACCTCATGCGAAGAGTTGACTCATTGGAAAAGACTCTGATGCTGGGAGGGATTGGGGGCAGGAGGAGAAGGGGATGATCGAGGATGAGATGGCTGGATGGCATCACCGACTCAATGGACATGAGTTTGAGTGAACTCCGGGAGATGGTGATGGACAGGGAAGCCTGGTGTGCTGCAGGCCATGGGGTCACAGAGTCAGACATGACTTAGCGACTGAACAACAGCAACCCACCATGCAGCATGCAGGGTCTTGGTTCCATCCAGTGATCGAACCTGTATCCTCTGCATTGGAAGTGCAGAGTCTGAACCACTGAACCACCAGGAAGATCCTTACAAGAACACTTTCTGACACTGCTGAAGATTGCCTCACAGTTAGAGACACCAACTCCAATGTGGTCAGCCTGCCTAGGAAATCATCTTGAGATACAGGAGGGACTGTTAAGCATCCTGCTAAAAACAAGTGTCTAGGAACTCAAAACATTCACAGGAAGGACTCTCAGCAATATACACAAAAGGATTCTAGGGCCTTATTATAAGAAACTTCATGCCGCAGAAAACAAAGCAGGAACAGTGGAGGGTCACACAGAGACTTAGCACTTGAAGCCACCACGTGCGACAGAAAAGTGCCAGGGCTGAGATGTCAGCCAGAAAGAGCTGCTCATGGTTGGGGAGACATCCTGCTCAGTGAGGTGGAAGCAGAAGCGTCCACTCACTTTCCTTCAAGTGGAGCCATGCCAGCCAGGCTTGACTCTGTGACCTGGTGTCCTTTCCAAATTCTTCCTTCTGCCCAAGTGGAGGCTGGAGAGAACAGGCCCTCTGCCCTCTGCCCTCTTGAAGTGAGGTTTAGAAAGATGATGAAGTCTTTTCCAAGAACAAACAAGTGTTGAGTCAGCGTGAGGAAGCAAGTCAAGCAACCACACAGAACTAGAATCCCAGAGCCGGAAAAAGGGGAGATTGCTTGTCTAACAATTGGGTTTTCAGACTCTCCTAGATGAACATCAGACACTTCTGCTTCTCCACAGTTACAGCCCCTCCTACTGAACAGTAAGGCCAGGGACCCAGAGTTATCGTTTCTGCCCTGGTTTCGTTCAGAGCTTAGAACATTGTTGCTGGTGCTCCATGGCTGAGGGCCCAAAAAATTGTGCTTAGTCACATTTTCCAGCCCATATGGAGGAAGGTCTTCAATGAGTCAAGGCCATGTCAAGATGGAGCGGAATATTACATGGTCTACATAATTAACTTTGTCTGAGCAGAAATCTCTTTCCTAACTTTGGACTGAAGCCAGGCCAGCAGCTTCGACTGGGGACTTCCAAGGTTCCAGCAATTGTTTCCTTGAAAATCATTGCTGCTTTACTCTCCCTTTGCTTACTCAGAGAACCTATTGGGGCTTGGGTGTCCATTATGCTATTCAAGGCGAAGGTTTGTAACAAAATTGTCATTTCATTCTCCTGTATTGTTACTTAAGCCACAGATATTATGGGAACAATCCGTTTCTACCCACACCATCACCCTGAAAACTTTGGGCTACAATCTAATCTTTCTAACTGGCCCAGTTTTAGAGGAGATAAAATGGACACTATTTTGTTAGAAACACAGCAATATCATTTACTTCTGATAGGCTTATTTAGAATAGGGGATGAAAAATCTTTCAGTTTTATTTATGTGGATCCAACATTCATTCATTCACTCATTCATTCATTCAACAACCACGTATTAAGCTCTGTCACTGTGGGTGTAGGAAATGCAAAGATGGAAAAAAGCACAACTCTGTCATCTTACCCCCTGGAAGGGAAATATAAAGTATAAGGTATGACAGATATAAAACATATAAAATATGCCTCCTTCACAAGGAGGCATAAAGTATAATTTAATCAGCACCATAAGAGAAGTAAATATAAATTCTATGAATTCAAAAGGAAGGAAGGGAGATCATATAATGTATAGAAATATCGAATTACTATACTACGCATCTGGAACTAACATATGCTGTAGGTCAATTGTATTTCAATGAAATAACTTAAAAGTGCAAAAGGACAAAATTTTAACTTAATTCTATAGGGAATTAAATAAAGTACTTCAATTTTTTTTTTTTTTTTTTAAGAATAGGAAGTATTTAGAAGGATGAAGAAAGACTTTATGGAGGAGATGACATGTGGGCTGAAACTTAACAGCTACATGGGGATAAATGGAGGCAATTCCAGGCAGAGGGAACAACAGCATAAGCAAAGGCACAGAAGTGAGAAAGTATAAATTTGTAACAAACAAGGAGTCATTCTTGCACCATTTGGGTACAGGATACATAAAGGGGAGGATAAGTAGGACATAAGACTAAAAATAAAGGTCTGGTGCATATTTTGGAGGATCTTGAGTATCAGGCTAAGGAATTTGGATTTTATTCCAATAGCCACACGACATCATCAGAGTGGAGAGACAGGGCAATACCAGAGGGCGACAGTGAGGGATGAGAGGTGAGTTACTGGGAGGCACTACCGCAGGGCAGACAAGAGTTCACTGGACCTGAGTCAGGACAAAGCACACAAGCCTGGAGGCAGAGGCAGCATCCACAGAGCTCAGCAGCTGTTTGGATGAGGGCTTAGAGCCAAGGGTCTGTGCCAGTCATTCTCTAGGTCAGTACTTCTTCAGCTTTAGCACATCAGAACCACCCAGAGGGCTTGTTAAAATACAGATTGTGGGCCCCACCCTTGGAGTTTCTGATTCAAATCTGGAACAGAGTCCCAGAAACTGCATTCCTAGCAAATTCCCAGGAGATGCTGCTGTTGTTGGTCCGAGGAACACACTTTGAGAACTAATGCTCCAGGTCCTCCAGGCTCACTTTTGTGACTCTGGGGAAGCAACTGCAAAAGGACAAGGGAGGCAGGAGAGGGAGTAGTTAGAGTCATTACTAGTGAATTGGAGGAGACTTTGCTTGTCCTTTTAACTTACAGCCTTCCTGATGTCTGGAGCAAAAAATTAGAAATGTTTAACGTGTGCAAAGACATTTGTATTAACCTATGAGCTGGAGCACAGAAGCGCACTGATTTAGGGCTCAGGCATTCTGTTTTTCTTTGAAAAAGCATGTGTGCTTAGTCATTCAGTCGTGTCTGACTCTTCACAACCCCATGGACTGTAGCCCACTAGGCTCCTCTGGCCATGGGATTTTTCCAGGCAAGAATACTGGAGTGGGTTGCCATTTCCTTCTCCAGGAGATCTTCCCAACTCAGAGATCGAACTCAGGTCTCCTGCGTTGCAAGCAGACTCTTTTCTGTCTGAGCCACCAGGGAATCCCTAAGAATACTGCACTGGGTAACCAAATGCACAGGCACTGATCTTACGGGAAGGCAACATTGTGATGTAATGTTAGAATCAGCAGCCTTGAGTTCAAATCCTGACTCTGCTCCTCTGTCAATGACTTAATCTCTTAAAGTCCCAGTTCTTCTGTATTAAAATTGGATTAACAATGTGCAGTGCACTGTGCTGTGAGGAATAAATGCAGAAACCTACAGAAAGCACTGGGCACCATGCTTGGCACACTCGAGGCTTCCTGAATTCTGGCTTCCCCTCTACCTCAACCCTTCAGGGGTGAGTGAAGGGGGTAAAGCCTGTGGTGAAAGCCCTATAAGTGCCTCAGTCAAACAGCCCCTAGGAGACACCTAGGGTCCCATAGTTATCCTGACATGTCTTGGATTGGTGCTAGTGGTGAAGAGCCCTACTGCCAATGCAGGAGACATAAGAGACATGGGTTCAATCCCTGTGCTGGGAAGAATTCCTGGAGAAGGAAATGGCAACCTGCTCCAGTATTCTTACCTAGAGAATCCCATGGACAAAGGAGCTTGGCAGGCCATAGTCCATGGGGTTGCAAAGAGAGAGGCATGACTGAAGCGACTTAGCACACGTGCGCACATAGATATCTTTACAACTGCCAGCAGATGGGAAAATTCCTCTGCTAGGAGAGCACTGGGAAATGGAGTCTGAAATGGGAGATGGACACAGAGGGAGGGGTTTCTGAAACAAAGCCGTTTTGTCTTCTTTGGAATTTCACTCAGGCCAGGTGGCCTTGACCAGAGGAGTGTCCTAGAGGGCTTTTTGAGGCTTTGATCCCAGTGGTGAGGCTGTGAGAACTTTAGAAGATTTTTCAGAGTGCCCGCAGTAGAAAAATGAGCTGGTAAGCATTTTTCTCCCTCTTTTACCAGATAAATCTGATGTCATAACATCCCCAGACAGGAAAGCAGAATGCAGACTTGGCAGTGAATCACAGAGGGAAGAGTGTCTGAGACTGAGCCTGTGTCATGGGAACCCAGTGACAAGAAGGCCCTGAGGCCCCCCACCCCTATCCGGGGAGAAAGGGTTTGGAAAACAGGCAGGCCCATCATGTCAGCCAGATGCATTGGGGACAGAGGGGAGAGGGAGCTGGAGGGGAGTAGAGAGTCACATGGTTCTCCTGCTCTGGGCGGATCAACCCAAGTACACCAGGTCATAGGTTAGTTGGAAGGTTAGAGCCGCACTCATCCATTGAGTGGGGATGTCCAGAGAGAGAGAAATGGGTTGCATTACATGACTTCCAAGATCCCCACTCAACTTGCCATTTGATGATTCTGTGATAGGAGCTGCCAAGCCCAACATAACTGAAGCTGCCCCCTGAGGGAGACTCCATTGATTAGTCAGGAAGAGAAGAACATTCAGGTCCACCAAGCTCCTAACTGTGACTTGGCACTCCTCATTGTTTAAAAGTTTATGTACTTTCCCCTAACTTGATCCAGTGCAGATACAAAGGAATGTTATGCAATTAAAATAAATGCCTTCACAGAAGACTATGATGACAAGGAAAGCAAAAAATGAAAGAAAAAAAAAGTGTAAGTGAAAGTCTTTCAGTCATGTCTGACTCTGTGAAACCCCATGGACTATAGCCCGCCTGGTTCCTCTGTCCATGGAATTCTCCAGGCAAGAATACTAGAAGGGGTTGCCATTTCCTTCTTCAGGGATCTTCCCAACTCAGGGATCAAACCCAGGTCTCCTGCATTGTAAGCAGATTCTTTACCCTCCGACCTACCAGGCAAGCCCAAGCAAAGGAAAGGCAGGTCACAAAAACATATAACACTATTATTATTTTAAAAATAGAATGCAAAAAGACTGCAAAGATAGCTCAGGGTTAACTCTGGTGGTCAAATTATAGGTAATTTCTTCTTTTGTTTTATCTGAGTTTTTGAAATCATTTACAAATAAGTATGTATTACCTTTGAAGTAAGAAAGGACAAAATAATTTAATTCAAAAATGTTCATTCTAGAAAATGCTTTCAGTAAATATGAGTATAAACTACATATGATTTTGTTATCTTCATCTAAGTATTTTCCACATTGTTAAAAACTTTCTAATTATTATTAACAGCTGAATGGTATTTCATCATATAATTATACCATACTTTTTTTTTGTCTCAGTCCACAATTATTGGCTATTTATATCGTTTACAACTATTTATTATTACAAATAATGCTGCAACCTATCTTTTTAGCTCATTTAATTTTCCCATAGATTTTATCTTTTCCCTAATTGCCTTTGCAAGATTGAATTTCCCTATACTCCCACACTCGGGTAAACATATTTCTTTATTTTTCTCACAATTTAGAGATAAACCCAGTGTACTTTAATAGGGGTCCTCTCTCACACTAAGACTTTCTTGTAAGAGTGTTAGGCATTTGAATTGTCATGACAATTGTCAGTCACAGATTTGAGCCTTAAAGGTCATTCAGTCCTATGCCCTTGTACAGGGAGGAAGCTGAAGCCCAGAGACTTAGAATGGCCAGCCCAAGGCACATGGTGAATTAGTGACTGAGCTGGAAAAGCAAATTCATGAGTATTTTTCATGAACTTCGGAGGATCATCAAACAATGAGAAGATAGATAGAGAAGACAGAATGAAAAAGACTTAGTGGTAGGAAGGGGAAGGAGAGTAGGATCTACAGGAGAGAGGGAAGGAGGTTGGATTAGGTGGGATAAAGAAAACTGAGACCAAGGACAAAAATGTAAAAAGAAAAAGTACATGAGAAAAGTTAACATATCTTTACGGCAGGGTTTCTCAGCTTCAGGACTATTGGCATGTGGGCCAGATGATTCTTTGTTGTGGGGACCTGTCTTATGCATTGTGGGAGGTTTAGAGCACCCCTGGCCTCTACTCATGAAATCCAGGAGCCACCAGAGCCCCCAGTTGTGACAAACAAAAATGTCTCCAGACAATGACAAATGTCTTCTGGGGGCGAAGTCACCCTGAGGTGAGAATCACTGCTCTCTGGTATTGTTCTCCATGACACACCCCTGGAGAAATACATCCCCCATTTCTGACTGCTGGAAAGGAATCTAAAACGTCTGAAAGAGGAAACTGGAAGCAAAACATGCCGCTGCAGTTTATAGAATGTCCCCAAACAGAAGGTTGTGCTGAAATGCAGGCAGAGAAAAATGGTTCAATAAAGCCCATTTTTCTGACTTTGAAAATGAGACAGGAAATACACAATTTGCTTCCGGCATGAGGATGAGTCAGAGAGAAATGAACAAGAGAAACATGGACTTAGCTTCTGACCTTTAGAAAGAAGAAAAACAATTTTATCACTAACTCTCCCCCCATTCAATCCTGGATCTTTGTGAGAATAAGGAAGGAAATTTCCATTAGGAAATCTTCTCACAAGGCTAATGAAACACCAGGAATTGGAAGTAACAGGTAGAAATGTGTTTGTTTTTCCATGAAGGACAAAGCAGAGGGTAGTATGAGTTAGATTCACTGATTTTAAAAAAAGAAAAAAAATCAGCCACTGTTCACTGAGCACTGTAGTGCCTGTTGTTGTTGTTAAGTCACTAAGTTGTATCTGACTCTTTTTCGACCCCATGGACTAGCCCAGCAGGCTCCTCTCTCCATGGGATTCTCCAGGCAAAAATACTGGAGTTTGCTGCCATTTCTTCCCGTCCCAGTCTCCTGCATTGCAGGTAAATTCTTTACCACTGAGCCACCAGGGAAGCCTTCATAAAGGGCCTTATATACACACTATCTCTCCAGAACCTCCCTTTAACCCTTGAGTCAGATCTTATTATTACCCTCATTCAACATACGAGGAGCTGAGTGTCAGAAGTTAGGTAACTTGCCTAAGGTCAGTCAGCCATGTGATGAGGCCAAAATTCAAAATAGGCCTGTACAATTAGCAAGGCAAGGCCGTCACCTCTTAGCATACCTTCCCTGGCCTCTGCTATCGACAGCCTACTTCTATAAGATTGCTATGCTGTCCCGTTTTAGGGTGTTTTCTAAGAAACTCCACAGTACACCACATCATGGTCATGAGCAAGAGTATGGGGCACTCCATGTAGCCTGAGTCCAACCTGGAGGCTTCTCCCAGGAGTTCACTTCCATCCTAAATATACAGAAAGATCAACAGAATATAGTACACTAGGTGCTGTCAGACTCCAGTCTCAGGCTTGCACCCATCCTAGTCCATTCCTCTGGCTGCCTTTCACAGAACACAGAGGCTGTCTCCCCCCACTTCAGTAATCCAGAGCCACAGCTGCCCTGGCACAGCTGGTCTACCATCTTCCTGGCAATGACACAGGGGCTGCTCTCTTCTACAAATGTGATTAGATAGAGCATTGCTGTCAGACTTTTTTTAAAGATTATTTTTTTAGACATAAAAAAGAATGAAATAATGCCATTTGCAGAAGCGTGGATGGCCTACAGATTATCATACTTAGAGAGAGACAAATATGATATGATATCACTTACATGTGGAATCTTAAAAAAAGGATACAAACGAACTTATCTACAAAACAGAGATAGACTCAGAGACAGAAAATAAACCATGTTTACCAAAGAGGAAAAGTGGGAGTGAGGGATAAATTAGGAGTTTGGGATTAATAGATACACACTCAGTTCAGTTCAGTTCAGTTGCTCAGTCGTGTCCGCCTCTTTCGACCCCATGGACTGCAGCATGTCAGGCCTCCCTGTCCATCACCAACTCCCGAAGATTAGTCAAACTCATGTCCATCCAGTCAGTGATGCCATCCAACCATCTGATCCTCTGTCATCCCCTTCTTCTCTCACCTTTGATCTTTCTCAGCATTAGGGTCTTTTCAAATGAACTCTTCGCATAAGGTGGCCAAAGTACTTGAGTTTCAGCTTCAGCATCAGTCCTTCCAATGAACACCCAGGACTGATCTCCTTTAGGATGGTCTGGTTGGATCTCCTTGCAGTCCAAGGGACTCTCAAGAGTCTTCTCCAACACCACAGTTCAAAAGCATCAATTCTTTGGCCCTCAGCTTTCTTCACAGTCCAACTCTCACATCCATGCATGACCACTGGAAAAACCATAGCCTTGACCAGATGAACCTTTGTTGGCAAAGTAACATCTCTGCTTTTTAATATGCTGTCTAGGTTGGTCATAACTTTCCTTCCAAGTAGTAAGCGTCTCTTAATTTCATGGCTGCAGTCACCATCTGCAGTAATTTTGGAGCCCCCAAAAATAAAGTCTGTCACTGTTTCCACTGTTTCCCCATCTATTTCCCAGGAAGTGATGGGACCAGATGCCATGATCTTCGTTTTCTAAATGCTGAGCTTTAAGACAACTTTTTCACTCTCCTTTTCTCCTTTTAGTTCTTCTTTGCCTTCTGCCATAAGGGTGATGTCATCTGCATATCTGAGGTTATTGATATCTTTCCTGGCAATCTTGATTCTAGCTTGTGCTTCATCCAGTCTAGCATTTCTCATGTTGTACTCTGCATAAAAGTTAAATAAGCAGGGTGACAATATACAGCCTTGATGTACACCTTTCCTGATTTGGAACCAGTCTGTTGTTCCATGTCCAGTTCTAACTGTTGCTTCCTGACCTGCATATAGATTTCTCAAGAGGTGGTCTGGTATTCCCATCTCTTGAAAAATTTTCCAGTTTGTTGTGATCCACACAGTCAAAGGCTTTGGCATAGTCAATAAAGCAGAAATAGATGTGTGTTGTTTTTTTTTTTAACTCTTTTGCTTTTTTGATGATCCAGCGGATGTTGGGCAATTTGATCTCTAGTTCCTCTGCCTTTTCTAAATCCAGCTTGAACATCTGGAAGTTCATGGTTCACATACTGTTGAAGCCTGGCTTGGAGAATTTTGAGCATTACTTTACTAGCGTGTGAGATGAGTGCAATTGTGCAGTAGTTTGAGCATTCTTTGGCATTGCCTTTCTTTGGAATGAAAGAAAGATTGGAATGAAAACTGACCTTTTCTATTCCTGTGGCCACTGCTGAGCTTTCCAAATTTGCTGGCATAGTGAGTGCAGCACTTTCACAGCATCATCTTTTAAGATCTGAAATAGCTCAACTGGAATCCCATCACCTCCACTAGCTGTTTGTGGTGATGCTTCCTAAGGCCCACTTAACTTCACATTCCAGCATGTCTGGCTCTAGGTGAGTGATCACACCATCATGATTATCTGGCTCATGAAGATCTTTTTTGTACATTTCTTCTGTGTATTCTTGGCCTCTTCTTAATATCTTCTGCTTCTATTAGGTCCATACCATTTCTGTCCTTTATTGAGCCCATCTTTGCATGAAATGTTCCCTTCGTATCTCTAATTTTCTTGAAGAGATCTCTAGTCTTTCCCATTCTATTGTTTCCCTCTATTTCTTTGCATTGATCACTGAGGAAGGCTTTCTTATCTCTCCTTGCTATTCTTTGGAACTCTGCATTCAAATGGGTATGTCTTTCCTTTTCTCCTTTGCTTTTGGCTTCCCTTCTTTTCACAACTATTTGTAAGGCCTCCTCGGACAGCCATTTTGCTTTTTTGCATTTCTTTTCCATGGGGATGGTCTTGATCCCTATCTCTTGTCCAATGTCATGAACCTCCGTCCATAGTTCATCAGGCACTCTACCTATCAGATATAGTCCCTTAAATCTATTTCTCACTTCCACTGTATAATCGTAAGTGATTTGATTTAGGTCATACCTGAATGGTCTAGTCGTTTTCCCAACTTATTTAATTTAAGTCTGAATTTGACAATAAGGAGTTCATGATCTCAGCCACAGTCTTGTTTTTACTGACTGTATACAGCTTCTCCATCTTTATCTGCAAAGAATATAATCAATCTGTATCTGGTGATATGCACTACTATATATAAAATAGATAAAAAAGGATCTACTATAGAGTGTGGGAAACTATGTTCAATATCTTATAATAACCTATGATGGAAAAGAATCTGAAAAAGTATGTAACTGAAGCACTTTGTTATATACTTAAACTAAAATACAACATTGTATATCAACTATACTTCAGTTTTTAAAAAAGACTGTATTTTTAGAGAAGTTTTAGGTTCACAGCAAACCTGAGCAGAGAGTACAAAGATTTTCTGCAGATTCCCTGCCCCCCCACATTACTAACATCCCACCAGAGAGGTATACTTATTATAATTGATGAACCTACATCTTAGGATTTATTCTTGGCATTGACTTTTTTTTTTAAAGAGCTTTTTTGGAATTGTGTTAGTATTTTTTTAAAGAGATTGCATTTTAAGGTATTGCATTTTAAAAGCAATTTTGTTTCCACCAAGGGGGGGCTTCAGGAGGCAAGAGCTGTTTTTCAAACCTTTCCCCTCATGCAAAAATATTCTGGGACTGCTTTGGATGAGCAGTACAGATGTCACAGGTCTCCTGTTGCTCCCAGGATGATAAATAGCTATGAAGAGAATAAGAATAACAACAAGAAAGTATAATATGCTTACTCTGAGCTAAGAGTAAGCATATTATACTCTGAGTAAGAGTATATTAAGCATATTATACTCTGTATAGTAAGTATAGTAAGCATATTAAGCTTACTCTGAGTAAGAGTAAGCTCGTTGTATAAGAGTGCACTGTTTAATGAGCCATTCACTTTCACATTTTTATACATGAGGAAATTGAGGTCCAGAGAAGTTACTTGTCCGAGGTCACACAATTAAGAAGGGCAAAACCTTAAAAAACAGAGTGGAAATATTTCAATATGATTTTTTTTTTAATTTTGCTTTCAACAGCTTGCATATAGGCCGTTCTAAGAGTGCAGGCTTGCTTACTTCCACAGATGTTTATTGAAACCCTACCATGAGCTGTTCAGAGAAGGATGGCCAGATCACAGTTCCTGGGCTGTGATTTCAGCACTGGATAGAGGCATGCCACGTCTCAAGAAAGTCTTTACAATGGGAAAATATCTCTTTTCCATTAAATGCTTCCACCTCAAACTCCTCCCTTTTCCCTTCAGAAGAGGAGACCGGCCCAACACATGCTGTCTGTTCAGCTTCGTTTACTCAATCTTTGGCTTCCCTCCCGTGCCCATGAATTATTTCCCCAGGTGACGTGTGTGCGTGCTAAGTTGCTTCAGTTATGTCCGACTCTTTGCAACCCTATGGACTCTAGCCTGCCAGGCTCCTCTGTCCATGGGATTCTCCAGGGAAGAATACTGGAGTGGGTTACCATGCCCTCCTTCAGGGGATCTTCCTGACCCAGGGATCAGACCCATGTCTCTTATGTCTCTTGCATTGGCAGCCAGGTTCTTTACCACTAGTACCACCTGAGAAGTCCCAGGTGAACAGTGCTGTCCTAAAGGTCAGGTCCCATGGGCACAGAGGGTCCTTACCTTGCCCATCTTCTCTGTGGCATTTGACACTCTTACCAACTTTCTCTTCCTTGAAACTCCCTTTTCTTGCAATTCTAGTGACTCTCCCAAAACCATGTTTTCCTGTTCCACTCCTCTGATGTTCCTTCTTGATCTCATTATAGGTAATTTCAAAACTTGGAACTTTAAAGATGCTTTGTGCATAACTAACTCACACTTTCTCTGATGCTGGGAGGGATTGGGGGCAAGAGGAAAAGGGGACAACAGAGGATGAGATGGCTGGATGGCATCACTGACTCGATGGATGTGAGTCTGAGTGAACTCCGGGAGTTGGTGATGGACAGGGAGGCCTGGCGTGCTGCAATTCATGGGGTCGCAAAGAGTTAGACATGACTGAGCGACTGAACTGAACTGAACTCACACTGGGTTGTTGTTTTTTTTTGTTTGTTTTTAGTTAAAAAAATTTGGGGGTTGCCACACCATGCTGTGTATCATTAATAGCTTAGTTCCCTGATCAGATCCCCTGCCTGGAAATGAAGAATCTTAACCACTTGACCACTAGAGAAGCCCCTCACAATGGTTTGGGTGAACTAAACACTCAGCATCATGCCAAGGGGTGGGGGTGGGCAAACTTCATAAGGAAGGTCCACAGCAGACCCTGAGTTTGCTCACCGATTGCAGGAGAAGCCAGGCTCCAGCTCCAGCCCAGCAATGAGCTTGGCTGTGTCTTTCCCGGGCACTCACCATCAACATTCAAAGCAGGAGCAGCTCATTGTTTGCTAGGAACTATGTTTAGGGAAAACAAAGCCTGCTGGGTGTGGAAAGACTACAGGTTTGGACAGAGGGCCAGGCTTAAAGGCCTAGAACTGCGAACAGCACTTACTCTGTTGAGTGATTTTAAATGTGCATTTTCTAATGATAGGGCCCCAGCTTCTGCTGGCCTTAAAGGGTTTACAGATTTTCCCTCCTGGTGATAGATTATGCAGAAATCTTCTACATCCCAGAAGACATAAAACTCCTTGTTGAGTGATTTTAAATGTGCATTTTCTAATGATAGGGCCCCAGCTTCTGCTGGCCTTAAAGGGTTTACAGATTTTCCCTCCCGGTGACAGATTATGCAGAAATCTTCTACATCCCAGAAGACATAAAACTCCTTCCAGTCACCTCAGATTTAGGTCCATAGATTTCCAGTTATGAACGAGAGCCATTCTGGGTAACGCAGCAGATGTAAATTGTGTGCCTGAATTGATTTTGCATTAACTTCTCATAGGCTATTTCCCTGCTCCTTAAATACCACTTTTTAAAGCTTTTATGGTATTGTGTTTTAAAAACTGATTTGTTTCCACCGAAGAGTAGGCTCCAATAAGCAAGAGCTGTTTTTCAAACCCTTCCCCCTGTGGGAAAGCATTTTCACCAGTGAAGAATTCTCAATAATGAGCTGTCTGTGTGCACAACTCCTGCGCACGTGTTCTCGTGCTGCTTCTGTATTCTTTCCTTTGCAAGACACGTCATGGGGCCCAAGCCTCGGCTTTCATGCTCCCTTGAAAGACCAGCCCTGGCACCCTTGGAACTGAGTTAAGCAAGAGCTGCAGGAGTTCAGGGCTCATATAATGGCCCTGAGTGTTCTTGCTGCACAGCAGTGCCCACATGCCTTGCACTCCAGGCTCTTGGATCTCCTATTCGAACCAAATGTTTCCAAACACCATCAGTTCAGTTCAGTCACTCAGTTGTGTCCGACTCTTCGCAACCCCATGAACTGCAGCATGCCAGGCTTCTCTGTCCATCACCAACTCCCAAACACCATCAGATGAAGAGCAAAAAAGGTAATTTTAAAACCTTTCTTTTTCTTTTAAAGAGCGAAGAGGAGACAAGGAGCTGGACTCAGACTGAAGTCTTGAACATGAGATAGATTCTCACCTTACAGCTTTTGAAGCATGAATTTTCTTATGTATAAAGCTATATTTACTGTTGTTTAGTCGCTAAGTCATGTCTGACTTAGCACCCCATGGACTGTAGCCCGCCAGGCTCCTCTGTCCATGGGATTTCCCAGGCAAGAATACTAGAGTGGGTGGCCGTTCCCTTTACCAGGGGATCTTCCTGACCCAGGGATTGAACTTGCACCTCCTGCATTGCAGGCAGAATCCTTATCTCTGAGCCTCCCAGCAATCCCATAAAGCTACATGGCCCACAGCAAAGTAAGAGCCCATTAGCTGTTCCTTCTACCAACACATGGGGCCAGCAGATAGGGCCCTTCTGTGGCATTTCTTCCTTGATGTGGCTATGTTTGCTAGGCCTGTGATTATTTTTGAGATATTTTACAAATGATTTAGTGAACTGACTCTCATTCCCAATTAAATGAAACTCTAAAACACTTGAGAGTATTGAAAATGCAGCAGAAGTATACAATTATGTTGGAAACTAAAGTTTCCACGAAGATGGAGAGAAATGGAAGATGAATGTGGTTTAATCAGAGGGCTAATTCCCCAGGACGAAGAGGGGACCATGCAACATGGAAAGTGCAATTGACAATTTGTGAGATATTAGGAGGCTGACACTGAACTTGGATGTCTATTATCCTAAGATTAGTTCAGGAGAAGCCTCTGGACTGAAGGACAGTGGACTAAAAACTCCCTTTAGGGATGTAGCCTCGTAGGAAAAGGTCATTTTGTAGAAAACAGCTGGACTTAGCAGTGGCATGCTCATTTTTAGGTTCTAGCACCACCTAGAGGGGAGAATGAAATAATTTCTATCCACTGCTAAGTCAAAAGAATCTTTATCAGCCATTTTTCAGTTTTCAAAATGTTTTCATTTTAATATCTCATTTGATGTTCAGGTAACTATATTTGAGTTAGAAATTTCTATCTTCACTGTGTGGATAAAGAAATTCGTCTCCCAGGAGCTTATGGTGCAAAGAGTTTGACCAATTTTTATGTAACTGAAAATGTTCTCCATGAATTGATTATTTTGTAAACAACTTTATTCGGGTATAATTTACGTACTGTGAAATTAACTGATTTAAATATATGATTTGTTAATATTTAGTGAATTTACTAAGTTTTGCAGCCATTACCATAACTCAATTTCAGAATATTTTTATCACTGTGTAATCACGTCTACCTCTTTTACACTTAATCCTCCTCCCCTCAACCCCTCAGCCTCAAACAGTCATTAGTTTGCTTCCTGTCTACATAGATTCGCCTTTTCTGGGCATTCTACGTGAATGGAATCATACAACATGTGCTCTTTTGTGGCTGACTTCTTTCAGTTAGTATAATGTTTATGAGGTTTATCCATAGTGTAGCATTTATCAGTATTTCTTCTTATTGCTGGGCAGTATCCTATTGTATTGATATACCACATTTTATTTGTCTGTTCACCAGCTGATGAACACTAGGGTTGTTTCCAATTTTTTGCTATTGAGATCAGTCCTGGGTGTTCATTGGAAGGACTGATGTTGAAGCTGAAACTCCAATACTTTGGCCACCTGATGTGAAGAGCTGACTCACTGGAAAAGACCCTGATGCTGGGAAAGATTGAGGGCAGGGGGAGAAGGGGACGACAGAGGATGAGATAGTTGGATGGCATCACCGACTCAATGGACATGGGTTTGGGTGGACTCCGGGAGTTGGTGGTGGACAGGGAGGCCTGGCATGCTGCGGTTCATGGGGTTGCAAAGAGTTGGACATGACTGAGCGACTGAACTAAATTGACTATGAATACTCACGTGAAAGTCATTTTTTAAGCAAGAAACTTTCATTACTAAAGAGGAAAGTAAATAAAATATGTAGAAGAAGAATTATATACATATTGTGTATTGGGGAAAAATTAAGTTAAACAATCTGGAGATGCCTAAGGGGAAGGTACCTGGGTTGTGGGTTCAGTATGTCTGTCCAAGAACCAAGGGAGTTCTTGGAAGCACGTTCTTGCAGAAACATAGAAGAAATACAGGGGAATAATTCAAGATTTGCTTCGATGGATTAGAAGGATTCCAAGATAGTTCTTACATAATTTCTTCTTGGGAATTCCCTGGTAGTCCAGTGGTTAAGAATCCACTTTGTGAAACTGGGGGTGCAGGTTTGATCCCTGATCCAGGAACTAAGATCCCACATGTCAAGGAGCAACTAAGCCCACAGAGCAACTGGAGAGTCCATGTGCCACAATGACACAAAGAAGACCCCACATGCTGTAACCAAGACCCAATGCAGCCAAATAAATAAATACTTTGTAAAAAAGAATTTCTTCTTGTTGGGTCAATACAATATGTAGCAGACGCAGACTTGGTAACACATCTGAAGTTGGGATTCCCATTATAATCCCTCCTCATGTGAAGATAGTAGTCAAGGAGACCTTTTAAAAGCTGGTGGTTCAGACGGTAAAGCGTCTGCCCGCAATGTGGGAGACCCAGGTTCGATCCCTGGGTTGGGAAGATCCCCTGGAGAAGGAAACGCAACCCGCTACAGTACTCTTGCCTAGAAAATTCCATGGATGGAGGAGCCTGGTGGGCTACACTCCATGGGGTCACAAAGAGTCGGACACAACTCAGTGACTTCACTTTCTTTCTTTCACATGGGGTCAGATGAATCTGAGTTCAAATCCAGGCTCTGTCAACATATGTAAGGATTTGGCTGGTCAGTCTTCTCATCAGTACCCTGAGAGGCAATGGCACCCACCTTACTGGGTTATTGGAAAGACTAATATGGTGTGTGCACAGCACTTAGCATAGGGCCTGGTACACAGGGAGTTCTGATGTTATTTTTATAGGATTGGATTGTACCCTAGACACCCAGAAACAGTGACATTGACCTCTGTTTATTTTTGAGACCCTCTTTCATTTTTTCATTGGATGTTTCTGGCCAGAGATCCTGGCAAATAGAGGTATAAATTTCCTTTTGAAGTGATATAGTTTGTGGAAATGGAACCTTATAAAAAATATACTGCTTATCACCCAGAATGCCATGGGCTGGTAGGAAGATTTACTGCAAATCTAAAGGGAGCAGTTAGGACTTCAGGGGATAAACACCGGAACAATTAGCATGATAAGTTAGCAACTCATTTTGCATATAAAAACGTTGCCTAGGACTCTATAGAGTTTTCCCTATTTATGGAAGACAGTCAGAGGTCCTTGGGTTTAATCAAAATTTAATACCCTGTGAGGGGAAATATGAAGAATACAAATTCTCAGTAATAGGCAATATGTCAAAAGCAGTAATTGCCAGCTTTAAATAGACCTTCCTGTTGTTCCTCTCCTTGTCGGCCTGTGCACCTGATTTGTAGTCAGGAAAACATGGCCAGAACCATATTAAGTCTCTGGAAAAACAAAGGAAAGAAATATGTATCCTGTTGCAGGAAAAATACATCCAACACTCAACAGAACCTTATTCTTTAAAATGACAGAACAACATATTCAAAAGTATTTAAATCAGGGAAATTTCCCCCAAGAAAAGTTGAAGGCTTTTATTTTATTCACGGCCAGCCAGATGAGTCTTCCATGAGTGGTACCCACCTTCACATTCACCCAGCTGATACATTTAAGAGGTGGAAGTGACTGTGAGTTCCAGAAAGCTTACTGTGGAGGAAAGCCATCATCTGAGGAGGAAAGTCAATGGATGGTTCATCACCATCGCTGGAAAAATGAGCTTTGTCAGTCAAAGAAAGAAGTTCAGATTAGTTCAGAGTGCTATTGGGGCACTGAAGGGAAAACCAGATCAAGTTGGCTTGGTTAGAGATACCGTAAAGATAGGAACTAGCACCCTATTAGATGTTCTGGTACACTGACTAATTGGCTCAGATTTGTGAAGCCTTGCCTTGTGACTCTGCAGGTCCTCCCACTAGAAGCATGGGTTTTGTTTTTGAGCATGTAGCTTGCTGTGGCCAATGGAATGTGGGCAGAGTGACCATGTGCCAGTTCCAGCTTGGGCCTTAGTAGTCATTTGCGTTTTGTGATGCCTTCCTCTTGTGCTTCTGCCTTCTCATTGTCCTGAGAGGAAAATGGCTAGCTCAGTGGAGGAGGAGGAGGACAGATCCATGGAGCAGATGTGGAAACATGCTCAACCTAGATCAGCCCACACCCAGCCAACTCACAGATGCACCAGCCAGAGTAAGTTATAGCTGTTTAAAGCTCCTGGATTTTGAAGCCATCAAGCAGCATTATTGTGATGATGGGCTACTGATGCAGATGACTGTTTTACAGGGTTAGTTTAAAGGGAGGCTGAGAGAACATTCATCTACAGACCATCAGATTTTCATCTTTGAAACAACTTTTGTAAGGATAACAAAAAGTTACATTTTCTGCAGAAACCTGAGCATGTCTTATATCTAAAATTGATGGCTCTGCATTTGAGAGTGAACAAAACAATTTCTGTGTAGATTTATATGGGATGGGGATTAGGGAAGAAGTGCACTCAGATTTTTATTTAGATAAGTAATTTTACTTAATGTCGTCTAGTCTGAAGAAGCTTCTCATCTTTTTATACCCTCCCTCCTCAGACCTTTGTCAGTTTTCTGTTTTTCCATTTGAAGTCATCTCTTTACAAATCTAATTGGGTTTTGTGCAGCATAAATTCTTATTTATTAGCCTTATAGAATAACCCTGGGTACCCCTAAGAGCTGTCAGAGCCTTTGGTTTAATGTGAGATGGGAGAGGGCGTCGGAGCCACATGGGCAGCCCACGGAACCCCTAGTTTAGCTGAACAGACACTGGAACTGAGATAAAGCATGAGGCCAGATCTAGGTTGGAACTTTAAGCATTCCTAATTGCCTGTGAGGTCAGCATTATGCTGTCTGATGTATCTTAATTCCATCTTAGATAAATGCTGGGTTTAGGGCTCAGAGTCCAGGCTGGAGTTCTAGCAGCCAGGGTTGGGTATGAGATTGGGATTGGCTGTTGGACAGCACAGGAATTAGCAAGGACCAATCCTAAGCACCAGTGGGAAAGGACTGGAAAGTAAGACACTAAAACCATTAACAAGCAATACCGTCAGGGGACTTCCTTGGTGGTTCACTGGCTAAGATTCCTCACTCCCAGTTCAGGGGGCCCAGGTTCAATTCTTGGTCAGGAAACTAGAGCCCACATGCTGCAAGTAAGAGTTTGCATGCCTCAACTAAGACCGAGCACAGCCAAATAAATAAAGATATTCTTAAAAAGAGGCAATATAGTCAGGACGAGGCAGGAATGGAAAGCAGGGAGGACCAGGGCCTGGAGAGATACTCTGGGTACCTCTGCATGGCTGGAGTGGTTCTGGTAAGTCCTACTGGCTTTGCTCAACTAGGGCTTCAAACTAGTTTGAAGCCAGGCTCAGTAAGAATCAGAACGGGGAAGATGTTTGGTCTCAGCCTGCCAACCATGAGTAGCAGCGAGAGCCTCGTGCCGTTCATACTGGCCCGCTTACCCGAATTCTTATTCTACTTGAACAGGATGAGTTATGAAGAACGAAAAGACAAAAAGAATTACCCAGTATGTTGCAGCTTGTTTGGCTGCTTTTAACTTGCTAGAAAAAGGTCTTTCTTCCACTCCCAACTAGGAATTTTTATATTTCAAAATGCCTGAACTCTTTGCATATAGCTCTGTCTACTTCCCATCTCTGCATACCCCCACCACTTTATGTTCCTGGGGGGGTTGGAGGGAATAACAGCTTTCTGGCTCAATAAACGGAATTAAGCTCATGGAGTTGAAGATAGAAGTTAAAAGGAGGTGGGCCATGATCCTCAGTGAAAGAGCTGTATCTTCTCTTGAGAAGAAAGACATGGGTGCACAGCTCATGTGATGGTGACCCACCGTGTGTTAGGGTGTCTGACCACCCTGGCTTGCTTTGGACTGAGGGATTGCCTGGGACCCAGGACTTCCAGTACTAATATGAGGCAGTCACTGGATTTATGCATTAGAAGGTGGTAGAACTTTCAAAGGCTCAGCCTATGGATGCAAAGGAACTGAATACCTAGTAATGAGGCTGTATTGTTGCTATATTGCTGGGCAACAAAGTATTAATTTTCTATTGCTACATAACAAATTATCTCAAATTTAATGGCTTAAAACAACACGCATTTATTATCTCACAATTTCTGTGTGTTAGTAGTCTCACTATAGCTCAGCTGGTCCTCTGCTCAGGTCATACAAGGCTGTAATCAAGGTGTCATCTGGGCTGTATTTTCATTTATTTTTAAAAAGTCTTTATTGAATTGCTACACTATTGCTTTTGCTTCTTTTCTTTTTTTAATGTTTTGTTTTTCGGGGCTCAAGATATGTAGGATCTTAGCTTCTCAACCCAGGATCAAAACCAAATCTCCCCAGCATTGAAAGGCAAAGTCAGCCATTGGACTGTCAAGGAAGTCCCAGCGCTGTATTTTCAAATGGAGGTTTGAATTGAGAAAAATCTGCTTCAGAATTCATTCAGGTTGTTGGCAGAATTCATTGCCTTGCATCTACAGGACTCATGATGACTTGCTTCTTTAAAATGAACAGAGAAGAGTCTCTGGCCTCAAGGAGGGCTCAGTCCCTCTCTTAAGGACTTTCACTTGATTAAGTCAGTGTTACCCAGGATCAGTTCAGTTCAGTTCAGTCGCTCAGTTGTGTCTGACTCTTTGCAGCCCATGGACGGCAGCATGCCATGCTTCCCTGCCCATCACCAACTCCCGGAGTCCACCCAAACTCATGTCCATTGAGTCGGTGATGCCATCCAACCATCTCATCCTCTGCTGTCCCCTTCTCCTCCCACCTTCAATCTTTCCCAGCATCGGGATCTTTTCAAATGAGTCAGTTCTTTGCATCAGGTCGCCAAAGTATTAGAGTTTCAGCTTCAGCATCAGTCCTTCCAATGAACACTCAGGACTGATTTCCTTTAGGATGGACTTTCCTTTAGGTTGGATCTCCTTGCAGTCCAAGGGACTCTCAAGAGTCTTCTCCAACACCACAGTTCAAAAGCATCAATTCTTCAGCACTCAGCTTTCTTCACAGTCCAACTCTCACATCCATACATGACCACTGGAAAAACCATAGCCTTGACTAGACGGACCTTTGTTGGCAAAGTCATGTCTCTGCTTTTTAATATGCTGTCTAGGTTGGTCATAACTTTTATTCCAAGGAGCAAGCGTCTTTTAATCTCATGGCTGCCATCACCATCTGCAGTGATTTTGGAGCCCCCCAAAATAGTCTGTCACTGTTTCCACTGTTTCCCCGTCTACTTGCCAGGAAATGATGGGGCCAGATGCCATGATCTTCATTTTTTGAATGTTGAGCTTTAAGCCAACTTTTTCACTCTCCTTTCACTTTCATCAAGAGGCTCTTTAGTTCTTTGCTTTCTGCCATAAGGGTGGTGTCATTTGCATATCTGAGGTTATTTATATTTTTCCCAGCAACCTTGATTCTAGCTTGTGCTTCATCCAACCCAGCATTTCTCATGATGTACTCTACAAGAAGTTAAATAAGCAGGGTGACAATATACAGCCTTGATGTACTGCTTTCCTGATTTGGAACCAGTCTGTTGTTCCATGTCCAGTTCTAACTGTTGCTTCCTGACCTGCATACAGGTTTCTCAAGAGGCAGGTCAGGTGGTCTGGTATTCCCATCTCTTGAAAAATTTTCCACAGTTTATTGTGATCCACACAGTCAAAGGCTTTGGCATAGTCAATAAAGCAGAAGTAGATGTTTCTGGAACTCTCTTGCTTTTTTGATGATCCAACAGATGTTGGCAATTTGGTATCTGTTTCCTCTGCCTTTTCTAAATCCAGCTTGAACATCTGGAAGTTCACGGTTCACATACTGTTGAAGCCTGGCTTGGAGAATTTTGAGCATTACTTTACTAGCGTGTGAGATGAGTGCAATTGTGCGGTAGTTTGAGCATTCTTTGCCATTGCCTTCCTTTGGGATTGGAATGAAAACTGAACTTTTCCATTCCCGTGGCCACTGCTGAGCTTTGCAAATTTGCGGACATATTAAGTGCAGCACTTCCACAGCATCATCTTTTAAGATCTGAAATAGCTCAACTGGAATCCCATCACCTTCACTAGCTTTGTAGTGATGCTTCCTAAAGCCCACTTGACTTCGCATTCCAGGATGTCTGGCTCTAGGTGAGGGATCACACGATCGTGATTATTTGGGTCATGAAGATCTTTTTTGTACATTCTTCTGTGTATTCTTGCCACCTCTTAATATCTTCTGCTTCTGTTAGGTCCATACCATTTCTGTCCTTTATTGTGCCCATCTTTCATGAAATGTTCCCTTGGTATCTCTAATTTTCTTGAAGTGATCTCTAGTCTTTCCCATTCTATTGTTTTCCTCTATTTCTTTGTACTGATCACCTAGGAAGGCTTTCTTATCTCTCCCTGCTATTCTTTGGAACTCTGCATTCAAATGGGTGTATCTTTCCTTTTCTCCTTTGCCTTTCACTTCTCTTCTTTTCACAACTATTTTTAAGGCCTCCTCAGACAACCATTTGCCTTTTTGCATTTTTTCTGGGGTGGGGGGGTGGGGATGGTCTTGATTCCTGCCTCCTGTACAATGTCATGAACCTCCACCCATAGTTCTTCAGGCACTCTGTCTATCAGATCTAATCCCTGTAATCTATTTCTCACTTTCACTGTATAATTATAAGGGATTTGATTCAGGTCGTACCTGAATGGTCTAGTGGTTTTCCCTACTTTCTTCAATTTAAGTCTGAATTTGGCAATAAGGAGTTCATGATCTGAGCCACAGTCAGCTCCCGATCTTGTTTTTGCTGACTGTATAGAGCTTCTCCATCTTTGGCTGCAAAGAATATAATCAGTCTGATTTCACTATTGACAATCTGGTGATGTCCTTGTGCAGAGTCTTCTCTTGTGTTGTTGGAAGAGGGTGTTTGCTATGACCAGTGTGTTTTCTTGGCAAAACTCTATTAGACTTTGCCCTGCTTCATTTTGTACTTCAAGGCCAAATTTGCCTGTAACTCCAGGTATTTCTTGACTTCCTACTTTTGCATTACAGTCCCCTATAATGAAAACCACATCTTTTTTGGGTGTTAGTTCTAGAAGATCTTGTAGGTCTTCATAGAACCATTCAACTTTAGTTTCTGCAGCATTACTGGTCAGGGCATAGACTTGGATTACCGTGATATTGAATGGTTTGCCTTGGAAACGAATAGAGATCATTCTGTCATTTTTGAGATTGCATCCAAGTATTGCATTTCGGACTCTTGTTGACTATGATGGCTACTCCATTTCTTCTAAGGGATTCCTGCCCACACTAGTAGATATAATGGTCATCTGAGTTAAATTCACCCATCCCAGTCCATTTTAGTTTGCTGATTCCTAAAATATCGATGTTCACTCTTGCCATCTCCTGTTTGACCACTTCCAATTTGCCTTGATTCATGGACCTAACATTCCAGGTTCCTATGCAATACTGCTCTTTACAACATCAGACTTTGCTTCTATCACCAGTCACCTCCACAACTGGGTGTTGTTTTTGCTTTGGCTCCATCCCTTCATTCTTTTTGGAGTTATTTCTCCACTGATCTCCAGTAGCATATTGGGCACCTACTGACCTGGGGAGTTCATTTTCAGTGTTGTAACTTTTTGCCTTTTCATACTGTTCATGAGGTTCTCAAGGCAAGACTACTGAAGTGGTTTGTGATTTCCTTCTCCAGTGGACCACGTTTTGTAAGAACTCTCCACCATGACCCGTCTGTCTTGGTGGCCCTACACGGCATGGCTCATAGCTTCATTGAGTTAGACAAGGCTGCGGTCCATGTGGTCACCTTTGCCATAGTCTACTCACTAGAAGCAAGTCCCAGGTCCACTCCACACACAAGGGGAGGGGATTAAAGTTTAGATCAGAACTCTGACAGAAAGAGTTATTTCTTATTAAATATCAGGATGAAAAAATAATTTCTCCAACATGAAACAATTCTAGTAAGAGCTCAAGGGTGTAACTATATCACCACATCACATCTGTATCACATAGTCTTCATGGGCATGAAAAGTTTCTGTCTATGGGAAAATACAGGTGACTTTGCTGAGATTAATAGACATGGTTCAGGGTTTACTGCCTTGAAGCCTGATACTGAAATATTTTTTTAAGTTCAGATTAATGGAAATTATTTTCAAAATGTTTACTTTCTTCTTCAAAGCACATATTTCAGAGTGAAGTTTAAAGTAGAATAACATCTCGAGATAAAATAGATTATGCTAATTAATTGTTATATCCTCCTAGGAGCTAAATATTTGCTTTTATATAGACCTAATTAACTTTCTCTTCCAGTCTCTGAATACTCAGATGCCCTTCACAGCGTGTATGCTTCATTCTATGTTTGGTCACTTTTAAAGTAGGATTGCCAAGTAAAACACAGAATGATCAATTAAATTTGAATTTCAGATAAACAAAGGTATAATTTTTTAGTGTAAGTATATCCATACTTGAGAACAAGTATGCATGAGAAATATATATTTTAAAAAAGTATTCATTATAAAATTTAACAAAAGAGGTACCTAACAGAGGCACTAAAGACTATAAAACACTGCTGAAAGAAATTAAAGGTCATCTAAATAAATGGGATTTAGACATCCCTTGTTTATGGTTCAGAAGACATAATATTGTTAATATGGCAATACTCTCAAATTGATCAATTCAATCTATATCATAATACCAGCTGGTTCTTCACAAGAAGTTGACAAGCTGATACTAAAATCTGTATGGAAGCACAAGGCATCCCGAATAGCCAATATGATCTTGGAAAAGCACAACAAATTGGAGGACATACACTTGGTAATTTCAAAACCTACTACAAAGCAAGAGTAATCAAGACTGTGATACTGTGATACTTTTATGACACCAAGGACTGTAGCCCACCAGTCTCCTCTGTCCATGGAATTTCCCAGGCAAGAATATTCGAGTGAGTGGGTTGCCATTTCCTTCTCGAGGGGAACTTCCCAACTTATGGATCAACTCACATCTTCTGCATTGGCAGTCAGATTCCGGCACTAAGTATAGGCATGTATGTTTACAAAATAAAACTGAAAGTCTAAATAAACACATGTATCTATGGCAATTAATTTTTAGCATAGATGTGAAAACCGTTCAAATGGGAAAGAATAGTGTTTTCAATAAATGCTGCTGAAACAACAGGATAGTCACATATAAAAGAATGAAGGTGAACTCTTACTTCACACTATATTAAAAAATTAACCCTAAATTGATCAAAGACCTAAATATAAAAGTCAAAATCATAAAACTCTTGGAAGAAAACACAGGGTTAGTTTTTGTGACCTTGGATTTAGCAACAGATTCTCAGATACATCACCAAAAGCGTAAGCAACAAAAACAAAAAGATAAATTGGGCTTCTTCAAAATTAAAAGTTCTGGGCTATAAAAGATACTAGGAACAAAGTGAAAAGACAGAGCACATAATAGGAGAAAATATCTGAAAATCGTATATCTAACAAGGAACTTCTGTACAGATTATGTAAAGAGTTCTTAAACTTAATATCAAAAAGACAAACCAATAAAAAAGGGGCAAAGGATCTGAGTAGACATTTCTCCAAAGAAGATAAGCAAATGGCCAAAGAGCACGTGAAAATACTCCTTACATCATTAGCCATCAGGACAAGGCAAATGAAAACCCCAAGGAGATGCTACTCCACACCAACCAGGATGACTATAATAAAAATATCAGATAGAAACAAGTGTTAGTGAGGATATTGAACCATCATACATGGTGACAGAAATGAAAAACAGCCTGGTAGTTCCCCCCAAAGTAAAAGAGTTACTTTATGATCCAGCAATTTCACTTCCACATATGGATCTAAGAGAAATGAAAACATATGTCCACACCGAAACTTGTGGGCAAGTGTTTATAGCAGCCTTATTCATAAAAATAACAGATGTCAAAAACCCAAATGTATGTCAGTCGATGAATGGCTGAACAGAATGGCTGAACAAAATTTGTTATTTCCACCTAGGGAATACTGGTGGTGAGGGTTTAGTCACTAAGTTATGTCCAACTCTTGTGACACCATGGACTGTATCCCACCAGGCTCCTCTTTCCATGGGATTTTCCAGGCAAGAATACTTGTGTGGTTGCCATTTCCTTCTCCAGGGGATCTTCCCTGACCCAGGGATCAAACCCATGTCTCCTGAATTGCAGGCAGAGCACTTACCATCTGAGTCACAGAGAAGCCCTGTTTAGACCTTCAGTTCAGTTTCAGTTCAGTTCAGTCGCTCAGTCGTGTCCGACTCTTTGTGACACCATGAATCGCAGCACGCCAGGCCACCCTGTCCATCACCAACTCCCGGAGTTCACTCAGACTCATGTCCATCGAGTCAGCGATGCCATCCACCCATCTCATCCTCTGTCGTCCCCTTCTCCTCCTGCCCCTAAGCCCTCCCAGCATCAGAATCTTTTCCAATGAGTCAACTCTTGGCATGAGGTGGCCAAAGTACTGGAATTTCAGCTTTAGCATCATTCCTTCCAAAGAAATCTCAGGGCTGATCTCCTTCAGAATGGACTGGTTGGATCTCCTTGCAGTCCAAGGGACTCTCAAAAGTCTTCTCCAACACCACAGTTCAAAAGCATCAATTCTTCAACACTCAGCTTTCTTCACAGTCCAACTCTCACATCCATACATGACCACTGGAAAAACCATAGCCTTGACTAGATGGACCTTTGTTGGCAAAGTAATGTCTCTGCTTTTGAATATGCTCTCTAGGTTGGTCATAACTTTTCTTCCAAGGAGTAAGCGTCTTTACCCATGTCATTTAATCTCTCAGTTCTCTGCTCCAGGAAATGCAAACAAATGACAGCTGCTCTGATCTGATGAGCACCTATTCTGAGAGCATACCTGGAAATATTTAAAGTTCTTTGGAGAAGGGAGGACCTTTTTTGGTCTTATATGGTCCTTCTGTAGGTTTACCTGGTCAATATCTGTTATGTGTCCCTGGTGTAATCTGATGAAGGAAGACCCTGAAGTGGTGAATGAAATAGTAGCATAGTCAATGGAGAAGATATGCACATATTCACCCCATATCATCTCAGGACCAAACTTTTTCCTTGCCCAGACTCCTTGCTATACAGTAGAAGAGACACATTTACCATAGAAAATTCAGGGTACTCGGGTATAGTACATGCTGTCTGGAAATGCCAGGTCCAAAGCAGCAACCCTGAATCTATTTCTGGCCCTAGGTACATGCTTTATATTATTTATGGCCTTTTACAATTTTTAGGCACTTTCATTGATTGACTTGTGTATTCTTTACTACAAGTCTTACCTTCAACAGTGAAATCAGAAGCTTTGCTTATGATGGATGTTCAATTAGTTACTATCTATCTTTGATTCCTCCTAATTTCTATTCTTAACTATAAATCTCCAGAGAGATCAAGCAAGGCACACACACAAGTCTATTAGTCTTGCTTGAAGTATACCGGTTTTGGTGACATCAGGGAAGGGGATAAATTGGTGGTGCCTTGACTTGCATCTCTTAGGTCAGACACAGGGATCCTGAGCACCCACTCAGGATTTCTGCAATTGCAGGAAGGTAATGTACATCTTCTAGGTAGCAGAGTTATCACAAATAATCTCCACCAGAGGCAGGTTTCCCATAGGAGGCTGTTAATGGTCCATCATATGCTTATCTTAGCATAAGAATGAAGGGCGGAGAATTAAATCGAAGTAGTTTGCTTTTGGGCTCAGGTATGGTTCAATAATTTATTTCACTGGTCTATGTGATGGGAGAAACTCTCAAGGCCTTTGCTTTCCCCTCAGACTCTCAATACTCATCTGTATCTCACTTAGGATGGTAATGGCTACATTTGTACTGAACAGCATTTTTGCGTCAATAAATAAAAAATGGCAGTGGTAAGTTTCTCTCTTTCTTTTTATTTTTCCTAATGAAACATGAACATTTGGTTCCCCAATGTATTACTATTATCCATGATCTTTAATCTTTTATTTGATATGCATCCATGTCTTCATGTGTGAAAAATTCAAGGGTCACAGACTAGCAGAAGCAGAAAGAATACTTAACATGTAAATGTTTCATGCAGTATAATGTCAGAGTTGTTAATAATGATCATTTTCTATTTGCAATAAAACATCCTTTCAGAGACCACTGCATTTGTTGTAGCTTTCTCTGACCTATGAAAGCATCAAAGAGAATGCTTCTGCCATCTATACCTCTTTGACTTCTAAAAACGGCCAGGTATCTTACTAATACACACGTTATTTTGCAAATACATTTTAAAAAATGAAATCAGGTAAGACAGGGCTCACTACTTACAACAATAGAAAGAAGAGTCGAGGTTGGCTTAAGTTAACAACAACAAAAATACCACGGCTGATTTGAAATTTGGGATCCTGGATGCAAGGGGCTCCTTTTTCAGGGGTAAACCTAGTGTCATTTTCCTTTTTATGAGTGGCATTTGACAACCATTTGACAATTCTTATAATAGAACTCAGTGTGGATATACATACAAGAAGCTTCGGGATTCTTGCATGTGTGGGAAGGTAATGTACATCTTCTAGGTGGCAGAATTATCACACAGATAATCAACTCAGGAAAAGAACAGAGAAAAACCAAATATCTATCTGGGAAACAAGAAGTCTGGGGAAAAATAGAAATACATGGCATTAGGAAGTGTTCTAATCTCATTTTTTCACATGTATCTGTCCAGTTTTCCTAGCACCACTTATGGAAGAGGCTGTCTTTGCCCCATTGTATATTCTTACCTCCTTTGTCAAAAATAAGGTACTCATTGGTGCGTGGGGTTATCTCTGGGCTCTCTATCTTGTTCCATAAACTCAAAATGGATTAAAGACCTAAATGTAAAACCAGAAACTATAAAACTTTTAGAGGAAAACATAGGCAGAACACTCGATGACATAAATCAAAGCAAGAGCCTCTTTGACCCACCTCCTAGAGTAATGGAAATAACAAAAATAAACAAGTGGGACCTAATTAAACTTAAAAGCTTTTGTACAGCAAAGGAAACTACAGACAACTCTCAGAATGGGAGAAAATAACAGCAAAGGAAACAACTGACAAAGAATTACTTTCCAAAATAAACAAGCAGCTCACACAACTCAATACCAGAAAAATAAACTACCCAATCAAAAAGTGGGGAAAAGACTTAAACAGTCATTTCTCCAAAGAAGACATACAGATGGCTAACAGACACATGAAAAGATGCTCAACATTGCTCATTATTAGAGAAATGCAAATCGAAACTACAAGAGACCACCTCATACCAGTCAGAATGGCCATCATCAAAAAGTCTACAGTCTACAAACAAATGCTGGAAAGGGTGTGGAGAAAAGGGAACCCTCTTGCATTGCTGGTGGGAACGTAAATTGATACAGCCACTATGGAAGATGGTATGGAGATTACTTAAGAAACTAGGAATAAAACCACTATATGACCCAGCAATCCCACTTCTAGGTATATACCCTGAGGAAATAAAAATTGAAAAAGACACATGTACCCCAATGTTCACTGCAGCACTTTTTACAATAGCTAGAATATGGAAGCAACCTAGATGCCCTTCAACAGATGAATGGATAAAGAAGTTGTGGTACATATACCCAGCCATAAAAAGGAACACATTTGAGTCAGGTCTAATGAGGTGGACAATCCTAGAGCCTATTATACAGAGTGAAGTAAGTGAGAAAGAAAAATATAAATATCATATACTGACGCATATATATGGAATCTAGAAAGATGGTACTGATGAATTTATTTTCAGGGCAGCAAGGGAGAAACAGACAGAGAACAGACCCATGGTCATGGGAGGAGGGGAAGAGGGAGAGGGTGAGATGTATGGAGAGAGTAACATGGAAAGTTACATTACCATATGTAAAATAGATAGCCAGTGGGAATTTGCTGTATGACTCAGGGAACTCAAACAGGGCCTCTGTGACAATCTGGAAGGGTGGGATGAGGAGGAAAGTTCGGGAGGGAGGGGACATGTGTGTACCTATGGCTGATTCATGCTGATGTTTGACAGAAAACAACAAAATTCTGTAATGCAATTATCCTTCAATTAAAAATAAATAAATAAAAAAGAAGTATAATAGTTGATGTTTGTGGTGTCGAGCCTCCAATATAACCCCAATGACTCCACCTCCCAGTACTCATGCTGTATATATATATGGTCCCTGACTTAACAATGGTTTGACTTAAAACTTTTGAAGGGATAAGTATGCAATAGAAACTATACTTCAAATGTAAAATTTCATCTTTTCTCAGGCTCAGAACATGCAGTGCAATACTCTATGGTAATGGATAGTGGTGGCAAGGCCATAGCTTCAGTTAGCCGTGTAATCACAAAGGTAAACAACAGACACTATTACAACCATTGTGTACCTGTACAACCATACAGAAGTTTTCCACTTTTGGTATAATAGTCAATAAGTTACATGAGGTATTCAACAGTTTATTTTGAAATAGGCTTTATGTTAGTTGATTTTGCCCAACTATAGACTAATGTAAGTGTTCTGAGTACATTTAAAGTAGGCTAGGCTAATGTGTTTGGAGGTTAGGTATACTAAATACATTTTCGATTTAACAATATTTTCAATTTAAAAGCGGGTTTATTGGGGCATAACCACATCGTAAGTCAAGGAAGATCTCTAGTCTTCTCCTACTCTGAATAGCACCAACTGGTGTAATCAATAGGATAGTGTTGTAATGGTGGTTTGTGACTTCCAAGACTAGGTCATAAAAGGCATGTGTTTTCTGCTTGGTTTTCTCTTGGATCACTTCTTCTGAGGGAAGCTAGCTGCCATATTGTGAGGCTACTCAAGCAGCCCTATGGTATGAGGATTTTCACTGCAGCATATATGTGGTGGTGGGTAGCTGGAGGTAACCTGGGGTCAGTTTGTGGGAAAGTGATGGATGAAATGTGATGATTGCATAACAGTAAGCTCCATGATTAAATGCAAGAGGTCAGACCTGCATACATCAACATCAGTCAGTTCAGTTCAGTCGCTCAGTCGTGTCTGACTCTTTGCGACCCCATGAACCGCAGCATGCCAGGCCTCCCTGTCTATTACCAACTCCTGGAGTTCACTCAAACTCACGTCCATCAAGTCGGTGATGCCATCCAGCCATCTCATCCTCTGTCGTCCCCTTCTCCTCCTGCCCCCAAGCCCTCGCAGCATCAGAGTCTTTTCCAATGAGTCAAATCTTTGCATGAGGTGGCCAAAGTACTGGAGTTTCAGCTTTAGCATCATTCCTTCCAAAGAACACCCAGGGCTGATCTCCTTTAGAATGGACTGGTTGGATCTCCTTGCAGTCCAAGGGACTCTCAAGAGTCTTCTCCAACACCACAGTTCAAAAGCATCAATTCTTCAACACTCAGCTTTCTTCATAGTCCAACTCTCACATCCATATATGACCACTGGAAAAACCATAGCCTTAGCTAGACAGACCTTTGTTGGCAAAGTAATGTCTCTGCTTTCCATGCCTAGGTATTAAAATTAGTGCTTCCCCAGAAATAATATTATTTATGTAAATAAAAATTCCTCAAACAAGAATACACATTTTACAAGAATACATTCAAGTAAAAAGATACACAAAAATACATTAAAATGATTAATACTGATCACTGCAAGGAGGAGAAAATGAATGGAATGTGTAGATTAAAATAAGTAACAAATGAGTTAAACAAGAGAGGGAGTCTTAATGGGCCCTGGACTGAGGAATGCGATTTACTCAATCTTCTGTACTAGAAGTTGAGATTTAAAATTAAAGGAAAAAAAAACTGGAAAAAAAATCCAGAGTTTCAAGAGAAAGAGCATATGAAAGTGTGTAGAGAGGAGTAGCACACAATGACATCTCACACCAATTTCAAACAAAAAGGCATCTATGATCCAGGGCTGGGCTGTTCTGGGCATAACAGCAGGTAATTAGCAGGGTGAGGGAAAGATAATTTAACCAGCCAATCAGGAACTTCCTGACTTTAAATTTTTCCATTTGCAGTCACATGAATGGACTTGGAAGGTATTATGGTAAGTGAAATAAATCAGACAACAACGACAAATACTGTATTATCACTTAATGTGGAATCTAAAATATACAACAAACTAGTGAATAAAGCAAAAAAGAAGTAGACTCACAGATACAGAGAACAAACTAAGGGTTACCAGTGGGGAGGGGACGAAGGGGCAATAGGGATGGGGGATTTAAAAAAGGGGGGCTTATTATGGGATTATATGAAATCATGTATATGGAAATTTTGAAACTTGTAAAGCACTATAGAATTTAATTTATTGAATTTCATTCAATAAAAACATAAATTTTAAAAATCTTAGTATGATGGGAAGGAAATCCAAAAAAGAGGACATATATGTGTACATAGAGCTGATTCACTTTGTTATAGAACCGAAACTAACACAATGCTATAAAGCAGCTGTACTTCCATAAAAACTTAAAGAGAAAGTCTTAGTGGGATAAGTGAAATGTGGGGGAAAAATCTCTGATTTTGTCTTTCACCTGAGTGTCCCCTTCTCTTTATCTAGGGAATGCACTGTAATGCAAAAGTTCTTATGAATGAAGATTTGTAATGAAAAAGAGGCTCAGAAAATGTCTTTATGTTAAAAGACTTTTTAAAAGTACTGTTCCTGTTTTTGTTTCTCGTAAATCAGCAAATGTTTACCCACTGAGCTATCTGGTGCAATTCTAAACCCACCTTTTGACCTACTTACTGTCTAGAAAGTGAATAGCCAAATATCATTGGAAAAACTATTGAATTTTCTTTAATCTTTCAAATGTGATTTTGATGATGTTTATAGTTCCCATTATGACAGCTCAAACTGTATTTTTAAAAGTTATTGAGACTTTGTAAATATAAAGAGGAATTTAGAAATCTACTTCTTACCCCTCCATTCTAACATAAAACAACTCAATTCTTTATGTTCTCATCCTCTTTACAGATTGGCCTGATGAATCTCACATACCACGAGCAAAGAAAGCTTTCAAATCACTTTCCACATAACCTGAGCAATGTGCTACTCATTGTGACAAGCCCTATATGAAGTATGAAGAAAGAAGACCCTTGTCTTCAAAGAAATTACAAGCTTCTAGAATAAGAATTACTATATTATGAAAACAAATCCACAGGCCCATTCTAGGGGGCACTGTTGATGCCTCACCACACAGGCTGTCCCCCGACCTCTGAGGTCACCTGTGCTGCAGAGGGCAGGTCTCCACGCTGCGGCTTTGCCTCTGATGGGTTTCTCTCTGCCTCTCTACTCGCTCTCTCGGACCCATGTGGAGAAGTAGAGATAGCTATTGCTCAGACATCTAATGTGTCTGGAGCTTAGAAGGGAGAGCAGGCCTGCAGGTGAGCAGAGAGATGGCAGGGAAGCCATTGGATCACCTGAGCACTGAGTGGAATGGGAAGAACAAGCCAGACCCTGAAGAAGTGAAATGGAGAGAGAGGAGCCCAGGATGAGTCTACAAATGTGAGCAGTCCCCTGGAAGCCAAAGAGAGCTTGCAAGACGCCTAGTAGAGATAAGGCTGAGGGTGTCCTTGTTGAAAAGGCCAGCGGGGTACAAAAATAGGCAAAACTAATCTCTGTTTAAAACCTGGGGAAAGTGGTCGCCTTTCAGGGAATAGGTAGTAATTGAAAGAGGAGGGGGCAAAAGGGGGGCTTCTGTTTCTTTCTCTTTCTGGGTGCTGCTGAGACTCGTGCATGAAGCTTGTGAGAAGGACTGGGAATGGCAGGGGACGCTGGGGCTCTGACACCTGCTCCAGGGTGCACACTTCTGTCTCCAGCTCAGACCTACATCGTACTGGCTCTAAAAACCTCATGTGCAGAAGAAGGAATCTTCTTTTCAAAGAGAGGAACACGGCTGATTTCACACTTTTAATTGCTTAATTAATGAATATTTACATTTTAAAAGTCAGTTAAGGGAATCGGCATCGAAAGCACTGACTGTGAGGCAGAGAATGGATACATGTGTCATTTCCAGGGCTTCACAGAAGGAAAATCCAGGGAGACTGAGTTTCTTGAGTTCACAATTCTCATTCTGAATACAAACCGTTAGGTCTATCCATCCTCATTGAACACTTTAGTTAAAAAACATTATCAACAGTGCTTCATATTGAGTGCTCAGCTGGGAGGAGATTGCATGAGTTGACAATAACTCTTTCAGAACCAAAACTCATATGACTTTTCATTCCTGAAAGAACTTGACCTTGTTACCATTATTCTATTATAGAATGCTGGCTCTGGGATAGGGAAGAGTTGAAGACCTTGTTCATGGAAGAGAATAAAACTCACTCAAATCTGTTTGGTTGAGGTATTCTAACTGGACATTCTCTGCTCTCTGGAGGAAGGATCAGTAAACATTTCTTAAGGATAGCAAGTAGTTTGGATTTGCAGATCATTTGGTCATGCGGCATGTAAACATGGCTGCATGGCATGGACATGGCTGCAATCAAGTAAAACTTTATTTACAAAAACAGGAGGCCCAGTCTTAGTTTGCCAAGGCCCATCATAAGGGTGAAGCTAGGTGCCTGAGTTCTGTCCAGAATACCTGAATGTTCTGAATGGGTGAATGTTCATCAATACGTATTTGGTTTTTGTGTCAGAGACATGTGCTCCAACTACAATACTCTAGTATGAATTTTTAGAATGACTGAGGAAGAGTATCAGTAGTTTTGACCCAGACCATTTTATGTGATGAAGCCAAGTGGAATATACCTTAGGAGAACATGATGTTATATTTCCCAGTGTTGAGCAGAAGTAGGACAACATTCACTTAAGTGCGTGTATCTAGAATGAAGTTAACAATTGAGTTGCTGGAGATAAAAAAGAATATTTAAGCCTACATTTTGGTTGGATGGCCATCCCAGTCTCTGACTTTAAAACGTAAAAGTTTAAAATGATTAGTGTGACAAATTTTCATTTTTTTAGATTAACTTTCTGTTTTTAAGTTAAAATTTAAAACTGATATAAAGGAAAAACTAAGATAACCTATAATAAATTCAGTCACAGCATTTTTGGTTCCTTTAATGAATCCTTCTAATCTGAAGTCAAACCTAGTAATATGTCACATGTGAATTAAATGCCATTAGGCATTTATGATGGTATCTGCCTCCCCTAAACATAAGGCAAATCCATTGATTCTTCACCTGCAACTTTTTGATAGATGGTGAATTCCTTTTCCAGTGAATTTCTAGATTCAAGAATTTCTTAAGGCCTATGCCTGGTAATTTGGCCACCTGATGCAAAGAACTGACTCATTTGAAAAGACCCTGATGCTGGGAAAAGGCTGAAGGCAGGAGAAGGGAACAACGGAGGATGAGATGGTTGGATGGCATCACCGACTCAATGGACATGAATTTGGGTAAACTCAGGGGGTTCGTGATGGACAGGGAGGCCTGGCATGCTGCAGTCCATGGGGTCACAAAGAGTCGGACACAACTCAGCGACTGAACTGAACTGATGCCTGGTAAAACTCATCTTAAACCTCCAAATTGTCAGTATTAATTGACCTCAGAGGATCTTCTAAGGGAATAAAATTGTATTCCTAAGCACACTGAAAATCCCATAACATTTGCTTATTTCATAAAGAGAGAATACAGAGGGATGAGAAGACATGAAGAGTCCTCTTTAGCCCCTCTCCAGAGGGTGACAGGCATCTGGGAATGCTCACGTGCCACATCAGATCAGAAATGTTAAAAAGAACCATTACCTCTGTTAAAAAATAGTAATATTTTGTCATTCACTTGAAAGTGTGAGTTAAACTGAAAATTTATTATAGAGGCCTCATGGTTTTTTTCTTTTTTCCCCAGAAAGCTCTTTCTTGTCCTCTAAAATGGTTTCCATAATAAGGAAGGGCTCTGGATGGGACCAGTGGAATAAGGAATAAGGAATGAGGAGAGGCAGAAAGAAGTGCAGGGTCTTCATAACCTGTTCTGCCTGTTATCTTACATCTGCTAAAAAAGATTTCCTGGCTTGCTGTTTTCATCTGGAAGACTGTTAATTCACAATATATTACATTTTCCCATTAATACATAAGAGATTAACTGCTTACATTTTTGATTACCTAGAGATAAAGTTTTTTTCCAAAGATGCTATTAAAATAAAATCATTGTTTTGTTTTACAATATGTCACTCAATTATCTAATGACCAGCTCTCCAAGCCCTTCTGTGATGCTTTACAGCTGAAAAAGAAGACAGTCCCATTGGAGGGTGAGTCACCGAGTGGACACTTGCTCCAGAGCACACGCCTGCGCCGGACCTGCTGTGCTGAGTGTCCTCCAATGACTAAGCTTGGCCAGCATGAATAGCTCTAATAGGCCATGACCACTTTCTACCTTTCACTTCTTATAATCACAGATTTTTTTTCCCTTCTTGAAAGCAAAAATTATCACACAGATTATCAGGATCTCAGGTACAGTACTTAAAGGCTGTAATTACCTTTTGTAATTTCAAAAGATTATAGTCAATTTAAAATGTTGTACAGATTCATAATAGTTTTTCAAGATGCTAAATCCCTTGCATTTTAAAGTTTATATCAGACACTGCAATGTTAAAGTATTTGAACTTCTAGTAGGTAGTAATGGTGTCAGAGAATGATGGGTAATTAGGTCATGCATCTTGTGTCCACAGCCCATGCAATTTTTACAGAAAGGTGCGCTATGTAAACTGCCACTGCAAAGCAAGGAACTATGGCCCTGAATTTCCCATAAAATCTACCCAAATAAATCTTGTAGCCCTTCTCTTTGCAGATAAACATCTTGCCTTTGAGAAGATTGAGTAGAAAAGAACCTTGCTAACAGTTTCTTTAGCAATAGCAGGAAGATTTCTTGTCTGAGACTCCATAAGGTTTTCGTTTCATTAGCTCTCTCCTCCATCTCCTTTATTCATCCAACAAACGTGTACTGAGCACCTCCTATGAACCAGGCTCTGTTTCAAGCTCTGGAGATAACAATATGAATAAAACACAGGAAAGTCCCTGCCCCATGGAGCTTCCATTCTAGTTGAGGGAGATGGACAAGCGCATAAGTCCATAAGATCACAGGGTTCAAAATAGCTTAGAGACATCCTCTCTGAAATCTATTTAATGCATCTCCTCATTGTGGGGCAGTGATGAGTGAAAGGAGAGGCCAGCAGTGGACTGCAACAATGTCATTAGTCCTAATGGGTGAACTTCAGTGAGTCCATCAAATAACAAGGGTTGTTAGTCCATAACTAACAAGGGTCCATCAGCTAACAGTTTCCTCAGCTATAAAATGGGGAGAGGTTGTGTTATGTGCTTTTTTTTTTTTTTTTTTTAAGAGAAAGGGCCCTTTCAAGAGCCAGTCTTTTGACTCTTCTACAATTAAAAGAACGTTTAAAAAGAAAATATAAGAAATCCTTAGGTATTCCACATACACTCAACACTTTAAATGCCAATCTAAACTTCATAAATAGCAAACGTCTTACTTGTGATGGCTATAGAATGAAGCCATTTTTTCATCTCCGGCCACCATAAAAGCATATTAATTTCCATTGTTGGTTACACAGTCTCACCTCATTTGTAAAACTCTCTTGTGGGTATGTAACACTGTCTCTTTCCTGCTAACTGACTATGCTGTTTCACTGGCTTTATGTTCCTATTTAATCTTTTCCACTGGACCATCAGCTCTATGAAACAGGCATGGGTCCTCACTTCTTTGGACAAGATTCTGTCCGGGTAACCCATAAAGGTGTAATTATTGCACCCAGTGTAAGTGTGAAAGTGAAAGTGTTAGTCGCTCCGTCGTGTCCTACTCTTTGCGACCCTGTGGACTATAGTCTGCCAGGCTCCTCTGTCCATGGGATTCTCCAGGCAAGAACACTGGAGTGGGCTGCCATCCCCTTCTCTAGTGGATCTTCCTGACCCAGGCATGGAACCCAGCTCTCACGCATTGCAGGCAGATTCTTTACTGTCTGAGTCACCAGGGAAGCACCATCTATACCATACTTTATGGCCTGTTGGGAACCCACATTAGTTCTTCAAGTTGTAAGAGTGGTTCTGCTTAATAAAACTAGAGCTATGGGGTATCAAAGGGTATGTTAACACCCAAAAAAGAGAAATGGATTTCCTGAACAATTCACAAATGAGGATAGTGTGAATTAATAAATAATCCTAACCTCTTTGGAACTCTAGTGGAATGTTAATGCTTATTTAGTAATACAAGAGATGGTACATGTATTTTACAATCAATTTTTCTTCTAGAAGGTAGCATAGCTAGAGAGCTGAATGTCAAATAAGGCTGGGCTCATACTCATTCACTTGGCATGAGTTATGAAGCCCCTGATTCTCTTGAAAGACAAGTTGTATTTGCTGGTTTTATTTTGAAATGTAGAAACTCCAATTTCAATCAATCCAGCAGCTAAGGATGGCAGGAAATTTTACAGGACTGTAAGAAATGTTCTTTCCTTATCTGAATCTGATTCCCACCAACATGTTGGTGATTTCTGAAGGCTGTATGCTCTGTCTTCGAGTTTTATGGGTTGCTGTGTAATCCAATATCCTACACATGTTTTCAAATCTGATCCGGTGAGCCCTGATTATCATAAGAATACATCTTGTCAGTGGCTTTGGAGGTAAAGTGAAATCTCTGCTGTAATAACCAAATTTAATTCCTTCCTGTTGCTCTGTCATGTCAAGATACATACTGTCAATATTATCAAAAGTACCTAACATGGGCTGCTGTATAGATTAAGGTCTGTCCTCCCTTTCAGTCACTGGAAAGGAAGAAGGACCACATCCTTGGTTGGGAGCACACCGCGACTCCAGGACCAGATGGGCAGAGCATCCCATGGAACCTTCAAGAATCTCAGAGCAGCATCACAACATCTTCTAGCAATAAAAACTCTGTAAAACAGAGCCTGTATGGATTACAAGATGAAGGCACGTCCAGCAAACAACAGCTGCATGTGTGAGGGTCAGAGGAGACTAAGGAGGTTCAGACAACTTTTGGCAATGTAGATCAGTTACAGATAAATTCTTGTTAGCAAAGAAAATGCACTTTGATATACACCACGGAATTGAAATATGTGTTGATGCTGTTGGGTATATGCTACCTAAGAACGCAGTCCCCTTTTCACAAGGAGAGGCACGAGGAATTATAAGGCCATGCCGATGTTCATCGCTCTTACATCAGTGTGACTGTAGCCCTTCCAAGTCAACCCGAAGTGTTGCAGTCCAAGGGGTGGATGTGTGCTGTGGGTCTGGCTTTGTCTGTTAGGTCTCCAGAAAGTCAGAATGTGACGTGTACTCTTCAGAGTGGAAGTCTCTGAGCTGCAAACAAGTATAATGCTTAAGTCCAAACCTCCATGGGCACCATGGCTTCCTTGGTTCCAACAGAAGGCAGTAGGTTTTCTTCAGACAAGAAATAAAAGGGGAATTGCACCAAGAACCCACGGATCTTTTTCAGTTCTTCCTCAGCTCTAATGGGATCCTCCTTTGCTAATATGGGCTTGCTTATAAAGTCTCTCAGCTGAATTAAATTGTGTACTTCATCATTGGGAAGGCACCGGAACACCTGATTAAAATGCAAATAGGAAACTGAGTGATAAGTTTAAAAAAGAGCATATCCCCTTTCTGGAAAATACTCATTCTGACAGACAAAACCTATGTTTTATGAAACATATATTAGTTTTATGTTACATCACAGACCTGATTGAAGGGTTGTTTCTTTTATTTGCTACAGAGAGTGCTAGATTTGCTTCCATTAAAAAAAAAAATCATAGAGGACTTCCCTGGTGGTTCAGTGGTTGAGACTCCGTGTTTCCATGCAGGGGGCATGGGTTCAATTCCTAGCTGAAGAAGTTCTATATACTATGCAGTATGAAGAAAAAAAAAAAAAAGATAGATCCTATATCTGATCTATGGGGGAGGGGTGCTTCCCAGGTGGCTCAGTGGTAAAGAATTGGTCTGCCAATGGTGGAGACCTGGGTTCAATCCCTGGGTGGAGAAGATCCCCTGGAGGACAGCATGGCAACCCACTCTCAGTATTCTTGCCTGGAGAATGCTATGAACAGAGAATCCTGGTGGGCTACAGTCCATGGGGTCACAAGAGTCAGACATGACTGAGTGACTGAGCACACACGCATGCATATCTAATCTGCATTATCCTGTGACTGACCACAGATTCATGAGTGATAGCCCACTTTAAGGTTAATTTTTTTGGATAATAATCATCCCTGAATTTCACTGGAGGTTCACATCTAAAAGAAAAATTGTATATTTTCTCTAACTTTTTATTTTGAAAAATGTTCATGTCAGTACCTGTACTTAAAGTTATCAGTTATACATGTATTTTGCTAATTGAAAATAAGTTTCACATAACACTTCACACCTGAATACCTCAGCATGCATTTCTTAAGAATGAGGACATGTGCCTACATATCCACAATACCATTCTCACGCCTCAGGAAATCAATTTCATGTCATTTAATACATGGTCCATATTCAGATCTGATTATTCCCCAAATGTCTTCTAGAGCTGTTATTTCTCCCAATCCAGGATCCAAACTAGGCCGTGCCCTGCATTTTAAAAATACTCCACACACACGACCTATTTAATCATGGCCTTGCATCCTCAGTATGAAATAGGTCTATGTAGATAGTTGTTGTTTCATTAGAAACATGAATTTTTGTGTTTATAGATGAATTTTCCATGCTGAAGGGAGTCTGGAAGTCAGAAGAAGAATGCCCTCTTATCCTGTTTATGATGGACACTCATATGATAGAGTCAATGGATCTCAGCTTGAACATTTTCTGTGATAGAAAGCTAGCTACTTCATGACATAACCTGGTCCAGGGGTGGGGGACTCTTAACTCTTGCACACCCTGTGTCATCACTAATGGATGGAACGTACTAGAAGAGCCATTTGGCTTCCCTAACAGATGAAGTTGGTTTTAAAACACCTTTCCAAAATTACAACTGTCCAAATGAGGAAGTTTCTCATTATTAATAAGCTTCATCATTAGAATGGATATAATCTACTATGTGCTAAATACATTTAACTGTCCAAATGAGGAAGTTTCTCATTATTAATAAGCTTCGTCATTAGAATGGATATAATCTACTTGTACTAAATACATTTAACAGATTATTTTTTATCCTCATGACCACCTCATGAATATTCCCTCCAATTTATAAGAGAGGAAAGAAAGGAAGGCTCAGAACATGAAATTACTATACACATACTCATACGACCAGCAACTGTGTGAGCTGGGCTGAACCCAGGTCTGACTCATTTTTTGATCCCATCTGCTTTTTCTTTTGGAGAAGGCAATGGCACCCCACTCCAGTACTCTTGTCTGGAAAATCCCGTGGATGGAGGAGCCTGGTGGGCTGCAGTCCTTGGGGTCGCTAAGAGTCAGACACGACTGAGTGACTTCACTTTCACTTTTTCACTTTCATGCACTGGAGAAGGAAATGGCAACCCACTCCAGTGTTCTTGCCTGGAGAATCCCAGGGGCAGGAGAGCCTGGTGGGCTGACATCTATGGGGTCACACAGAGTTGGACACAACTGAAGTGACTTAGCAGCAGCAGCTTTTTCTTTTTATCTCTAGACATGTACAAAGTCTGGGTAACCACTTGCTAAGGATGCTCATGATGGGATTCTGGAATCTGAGACCAGAATGCCACTCAAGTCTCTTCTAAACCATAATCCATGGCTCTTTTTGACTCTGTTTTCTTAATGTCTACAAAGAATTATTTGATTATAATTTGGAGGTATGTTGTGTTTTTACACTCGTTAAGAATACTCTGTACCAATAATATGCAGAAATAATGATATACTTTTGTGATGTAATTCAATTTAAAAAGGAGAAGGATACGAAAATCTCACCTTATCATAAATTGTAGCATTTCGAGCTGCTGTTGAAACCCACACCTCCTTGAAGAATTTATCACTCACTGGATCCTGAATGTCTTCACTCGGGTCAGAAAGATAGCCGAGAACAACCCTGAAATATAAATGTCCTCCTGAATGAGTAACTGAGACAAAAGCAGTTTGTTTGCAGGCACTGTTTCAAATGGTACAGTAATTCAGGCACTCAACCATACAAGCCTATTTAAAAAAAAAAAAAAGGAAATCAAAAGAAGCCATTAAGACTAAGTGTGTGTCTACGAGGGAAAAAGACAGCATGTACCCCGATGTTCACTGCAGCACTATTTACAATAGCTAGGACATGGAAGCAACCTAGATGTCCATCAATAGATGAAGGGATAAAGAAGCAACGGTACATATATACAATGGAATATTATTCAGCCATAAAAAGGAATGCGTTTGAGTCAGTTCTAATGTGGTAGATGAACCTAGAGCTTATTATATAGATTGGAGTAAGTCAGAAAGAGAGAAACAAATACTGTATACTGACACATGTATATGGAATCTAAAAGATGGTACTAATGATCTTATTTGCAGGGCAGTAATGGAGATGACAACCCACTCCAGTACTCTTGCCTGGAAAATCCCATGGGCAGAGGAGCCTGGTGGGCTGCAGTCCATGGGGTCGCTAAGAGTCGGACACGACTGAGCAACTTCACTTTCCCTTTTCACTATGGAGATGAAGACACAGAGAACAGATTGTGGACACAGTAGGGGAGGGAGAGCGTGGGATGAGTTGAGAGAGTAGGGTGGGACGAATTAAGGAAATATACACATTACCGTATGTAAAATAGATAGCCAGTGGGAATTTGCTGTATGACTCAAGGAACTCAAACCAGTGTTCTGTGACAATTTAGAGGTGTGGGAAGGGGTGAGAGGTGGGAGGGAGGTTCAAGAGGGAGACTACATATGTATACCTATGGCTGATTCATGTTGATATATGGCAGAAACCAACACAATATTGTAAAGCAATTATATTCCAATTAAAAATAAATAAATATACAAAAAAAAGACTGTGTATCTTTATGAAAAAAAAAATTCTAAGTTGCAAAATAAAACAAAAAACCCCAAGTTGTTACAATGCTTGAAAGCTTTAACTGTTAGACAAGAAAGACCTTCATTTCATTCTAAGAGAGTCCTTGTAATTTGGACTAGGAGGGTGAGGACCTTGGAAGATAGGAGTGGTAGTCAAAGAATGTGCCAGCCAATATGCTGAGCCCTTTCCAAAAATGATCTTAGTAAATCCTCAACAGCCTATGAGGAAGTAACTATTAAAAAAAATTAAAAAATAATGAAAAGGGAACAACTATTATTATTTTCCTTTTACAGAAAAGGGAACTAGGCACAGAAAGTTTAAGTAACTCTTTCAAGGTCATACAGCTTAATAAGCTGTCGATCTGGGACTCCAACCTGGATCACCTAACTCCTAAACCTGTGCTCTTAACCAAGACCCAACCTTCTTACCCTCCTTTTTTCCTTCTAACCTTCCCTCTTCCCTCCCTTGGGCCAAGAACTATGCTGAACTCTGGGGTATAGAAATGAACACAAAAGACATGGAGCCTCTCTGGGTGGAGTTAAATTTGGTGGGTAAGATCAACACCGAATAAAGAATCACCCTCAGAAGGAATTGGTTGAAATGTGGTAAATAGCAGGTGTGCTTTAAGAGGATGAGACGGGAGTAGTCAGGGAGTCTTTTCCTTCCCCACCCACCATCTTTCAGGATTCAGTACAAGGTTGCCTCTAAACAACTTCTTATGGCTCCTCCTTCTCCCATTTCCTATTTCTCTTGGTCAATCTTTCTTCCTATGTCCCCCACACTGTCTTCACACATGCTTTGTTTTTGTCAGAACACCTGCAATATTCATGCACTTTTTGCTTTTAACAGGCCCATCTCTCAGTTCTGGTGCATAAATTATTTGAGAGAACATGATTTAGTTAGTCTCATATCCCCAGAGTACCTGGCATAAAAGAAGACATGCAGTAGATTGTCTGAGTTGATCAAATATAAACAGAGGACTAGAAATAATAAGAAATTCTCAAGCAAAGCAAGACAAATTTCAGAGGTCATATTTGAAAATGGTAAGAGCTCTTGTACTTACATAAAGCCTGAGAGTTAAAAAGCACGTCTATTTCACTCCTGTGAGGTTGATAGTGCATGATTCCCATTTTGCAAATGGGAAACAAAAGGTTGGAGACATCTTATTAGCAGAGCTAGAATCTAAGCTGAGTCCAAAGCCCTTTGCTCACATGCCTGGCAGGTTCACGGAATAAATACAAAGGCTTGTGCTATTCTGGAAACAGAAGTGGAGAAACAGGTCTCAGAAGGGTTTTGGCTTTTACACTGCATGAAATTGGGACGCACTGCAGGCACTGGAGCAAGGAGTGGCAGAATCTGACTGACATATTAAAAAAACAGCTGCTGTGTTGAGAATAGACCGTGCAGGGTGAGGGCTGAAACACGGAGACCAGTTGGGAGTCACTGCAGTGATCTCGGTGGGAGATGATGGTGGCTTGAGCAGTGGAGAGGAAGGTGGGGAGATCAGGTTTCGCTGATGCAGTGGACATAGAGTGTGACAAAAACAGGCATCAGGATGACTAAAAGGGCCTTGGCTTGAGCAACTAGATGAAGGTAGTTGCCATTAGCTGAGATGGGGAATTCTGTGGGTAGAGTCAGTTAGTGAGGGAAGACCAGGAATTCAACTTTGAACCTGTTGGGACATCTATTAAATATTCAAGTGGTGATACTAAGTAGGCAGTTGGATAAATGAATCTGGAGTTTGGGAGAGAAGGTTTGGCTGGAGATATAATTTTGAGAATTGTCCACATATGTATACTCATAAAGCCATGTGATTGAGTAGAGACAGAGAAGAGGACCTCAACAGTAGGGGAGAGAAGGAGTAGTCAGTGAGGCTGCAGAAAAGCCAGAGGGTGAGTAGCCTGGATCAAAACAGTGTTAAATTCTGATGAGAACCAACCGTTGGATTTAACAGGGTGGAGATCACAATGCTGTTACCCTCTTACTATTTAAATATGTAGATTTACATCATCATTTTTAATGACTGCAGAATTTCCAGTTATGTGAAAATTTATTAACTAGCTCTTTTATTATGACCTTTTGGGTTATTTCCAGTTTTCCATTATTATAAACAAAGCTATAATGAACATAATTTATTCATCACATATAATTACTTTGTGAATTTCTATGATTATTTCACTCAGAGAAATTTAAAAATTAAAATTCCTGGGTCAAACATTATGCAAAATTTATCTCAGGAAAGACTGTTCCAACACATATAATATTTACCATGCGTGTTCTCCCCAGTCAACTCCAATATTACCAATACCTAAAAAAGCTCAGTCAGATTATGGGGATAAAAGGGCATCTCACTTTAGTTTTAGTCTGCCCTTTTTCTGTCATATAAAAATTCTCTAAAAGGGAATTCCCTGGTGGTCCAGTGGTTAAGACTTGGTGCTTTCACTACGAGGGTCTGGGTTCAATCCCAGGTCAGGGAACTAAGATACCAGAAGCCAAGTGGTGCAGCCAAAAAAATAAATAAATAAAATTTAAAAGTTATCTAAAACAAATGAATCTGGCACCTGGGCTCACTATGATTCTTAGAGCTTTATGACCTCGAAATTCTACTTCTACTTCAAATTATGTCTTCCAGGTGGTGCAGTGGTAAAGAATCCACCTGCCAATGCAAGAGAGGCAGGAGACACGGGTTCTGGCTCTGGGTCGGGAGATCGTCTGGAAGAGGAAATGGCAACCCACGCCAGTATTCTTGCCTGGAAAATTCCATGGACAGAGGAGCCTTGTGGGCTACAGTCCATGGGGTTGCAGAGAGTTGGACATAACTGAGCACGAACACACACATGCAGACTATACAGGGATAACTTTCAAAAAAGATCCTAAAGGATGATGTTTGCACAGATGCTGCTGCTTCTTAAGACCCAAAGCAAAATTTAACTGTGTCAAATTTGAAGGACAGTGCAAGTTACAACAATAAGCCAATTATAATAATGTCTTTGATTTGGGTCGGGTCTAACCAGCTGAAAACAGCAAAAAAGAATACTTCTGTGACTTCGCTTTTAAATGAGAACAAGAGGAGGAAATGTGTCTGTCAAGTTATCAGTTTAGAACTTGTGAGTAGAAAAAGTATTTATATAAGCCTATAACAGATAATATTCAGTAATAAATTATTTTGCCTGTCAGTTTAATTATTAAACATTTATATTAAAAAGTACAGTAAATATAATATGAAGTACCCTGGGTATTTGGGGATTAAGGTTTCAGAGAAAATGAATTTGATTTTGTGCTGATGTGAAAAATGGCAATTATTGAATGTTTATTGTTTACATTATCAGTGGGACAGTAGGAAAGGCGCAGAAAATTGTCTGTTCTTTCCACTGCTCATGTCTACCACTGTCATTGATTCTGACCTCTACCTGTGTGGCTACTGGTTTCTGTTGAGTGATGGCTACATCTGTAAAGTCTGGATAATTTTCTAGGACTTAATGAACTGTTTGGCATGTAGTTGTAATATTCAGTGCAGTACTGTGATGGTTGATTCTATTTAGAACTGATGCCACATCGAAATGTGTCTATTTCCATTCAAAAATAAACCAGATGGGAAATGGATTGAAGTTGCATTTTTTTAAGGGGGAAAATGGCTCGACTCTAGGTCACAACGTTTATCTTTGAGAATATTTCCCAGTGAAAAGAGCTAAAATCAACATAAGGTTTTCATGGTGCTTTTTAATGGATTATTTGTGTCTGCTATTGTGGAAGAGTGAAAATGCTTGTTCAAGAACAACTGCCGCTTTAAGACAGTTTAAAAGTAGCCAAGAAAAATAAAGCACCTAGGGACAAACTTATCACGAAATGTATAGAGTCAGCAAAAAGCCAAAAGGACAACAACAAAAATCTTTCAGTTCAGTTCAGTTCAGTAGCTCAGTTGTGTCCAACTCTTTGTGACCCCATGGACTGCAGCACGCCAGGCCTCCCTGTCCATCACCATCTCCCAGAGTTTACTCAAACTCATGTCCATTGAGTCGGTGATGCCATCCAACCATCTCATCCTCCGTTGTCCCCATCTCTTCCTGCCTTCAATGTTTCCCAGCATCAGGGTCTTTTCAAATGAGTCAGTTCTTTGCATCAGGTGGCCAAAGCACTAGAGTTTCAGCTTCAACATCAGTCCTTCCAATTAACACTCAGGACTGATTTCCTTTAGGATGGACTGGTTGGGTCTCCTTGCTGTCCAAGGGACTCTCAAAAGTCTTCTCCAACACCACAGTTCAAAAGCATCAGTTCTTCAGCGCTCAGCTTGCTTTATAGTCCAATTCTCACATCCATACATGACTACTGGAAAACCATAGCCTTGACCAGATGGACCTTTGTTGGCAAAGTAATGTCTCTGCTTTTGAATATGCTGTCTAGGTTGGTCATAACTTTCCTTCCAAGGAGCAAGCATCATTTAATTTCATGGCTTCAGTCACCATCTGCAGTGACTTTCAGTTCAGTTCAGTCGCTCAGTCATGTCCGACTCTTTGCAACCCCATGAGTCACAGCACGCTAGGCCTCCATGTCCATCACCAACTCCCGGAGTTCACCCAGACTCATGTCCATCGAGTCAGTGATGCCATCCAGCCATCTAATCCTCTGTCGTCCCCTTCTCCTCCTGCCCCCAATCCCTCCCAGCATCAGAGTCTTTTCCAATGAGTCAACTCTTTTCATGAGGTGGCCAAAGTACTGCAGTTTCAGCTTTAGCACCATTCCTTCCAAAGAAATCCCAGGGCTGATCTCCTTCAGAATGGACTGGTTGGATCTCCTTGCAGTCCAAGGGACTCGAAGTGACTTTGGAGCCCCCCAAAATAAAGTCTGTCATTGTTTCCTCTGTTTTCCCATCTATTTCCCAGGAAGTGATGGGACCAGATGCCATGATCTTAGTTTTCTGAATGTTGAGTTTTAAGCCAACTTTTTCACTCTCCTCTTTCACTTTCATCAAGAGGCTCTTTAGTTCTTCTTGCTTTCTGCCATAAGGGTGGTGTCATCTGCATATCTGAGGTTATTGATATTTCTCCTGGCAATCTTGATTCTAGCTTGTACTTCATCCAGTCTAGCATTTCTCATGATGTACTCTGCATATAAGTTAAATAAGCAGGGTGACAATATACAGCCTTGACGTACTCTTTTTCCTATTTGGAACCAGTCTGTTGCTCCATGTCCAGTTCTAACTGTTGCTTCTTGACCTGCATACAGGTTTCTCAAGAGGCAGGTCAGGTGGTCTGGTATTCCCATCACTTTCAGAATTTTCCACAGTTTGTTGTGATCCACACAGTCAAAGGCTTTGGCATAGTCAATAAAGCAGAAGTACTCCTGCTTCCAATAATGAAAATCCTAAAGCATTACTGAAGAATAAAAATGCTGAAGAAACTGAAGTACATACCTTGTTCTTCACTAGGATGGCTCAATATTATAAAGACATCAGCTCTTTTTATATTAATCTATACTCCAGTATTCTTGCCTAGAAAATCCCATGGACAAAGGAGCTTGGTGACCTACAGTCCATGGGGTTGCAAAAGAGTCAGACACAACTTAGACACTAAACAACAGCAACAATAAACATACTGTAGTCATGATCAAAAAACTAATGAGGGAACTTGAATAAACAGTGTTAAAGTTCATGTGGAAGAATGAATAAGAGTAGCCAAGGTTATTTTGGAAAAAATATACTAATTTGGGGAAGTGGTATGGTAGGAAGGAAGTAGTATTAAAGTGCACAGCTATGATAATTAAAATGATACCACACTGGCATGCAAGTCAGCAGAACTTCAATAGGAAGCAGTAGAGAGTACAAATAGGTTAGGATGTATGGCAATTATGTTTACAGCATAAACAGGCACTGGTGGGCTGCCGTCTATGGGGTCGCACAGAGTCGGACACGACTGAGGCGACTTGGCAGCAGCAGCAGGCCATGAGGGGCGGAGAAGGCAATGGCAACCCACTCCAGTGTTCTTGCCTGGAGAATCCCAGGGACAGGGGAGCCTGGTGGGCTGCCGTCTATGGGGTCGCACAGAGTCGGACACGACTGAAGTGACTTAGCAAACAGGTACTGCAGGCTAGACAGGCAGACAGTACTGCAGTCATGCACTTCTGGATCAGCTCTCCAGCAAAAAGAGTCCCTACTTCCTTTCTAACATTAAAATAATTTGCAGATGCTGAATGTAAAATATAATATCAGGGACTTCTATGGTGGTCCAGTGGCTAAGACTCCACACTCCCACGGCAGGGGACCTAGGTTCAATCCCTGGCGAGGGAACTGAATCCCACATGCCATAAGTAAGAGTTCACAGGCCACAGCTGAAGACCCGTGTGCAACTGAGACCCAGTGCAGCCAAAGAATAATAAATGAGTAAATAAATATTAAAAATAAGTAAATAAATATCAAAAAATAAAAACTAATATTAAACAAGCACTAGAAGATAAAATATAAGGAAATAGGAAATATTTTGTCTTGGGTTGGGGAAGCTATGCTAAGCATATTAATTAAAACGGGGAGAAAAAAGAAAAAACTGATAGATTTGATTAATAAGAATTGAAGTTTCCCCTGAATGCTATAAACATGATTGAAAAGCAATTGGCAAGTCAGATTTGCAACAAATGGGAGAAAGAAATTAGCCTCTTGTATACTTAAGTTACTTATGTCATTAAAAGAAAGTGAAACATCCCAGCAAAATGGACAAAGGACATGAATAGTCTAGACAGTTTACAAAAGAACAAGTACAAATGGGTAATGGATACATTTCTAAACTCTCAAATTGCACATTAAAAAAAAAAAACGGAAATTCATTTTGAAACCCAACAAATCAGCAAAGATTAAATAAAATAACAATTCAGAAAAGATGGGAGGAAAAAGCCCTCTAAAACATTGTTAGAGATACAATATGATGTCAGAGGGCAAAGGAAACTACACACTTCCTTTGGCTAGAAATTCCAAGGTTAGGATTTAGTTAAGGAAACAATTAAGAAGGTGAGCAAGATGCTATGTACAACCACACCCACTTGTGTAAATCAGTGATAAATCTGTGTGTTACTGAGGTTCTCCTTAAAGAAATTATGGCATACTCATATGATGTGATACAATGCAGACATTAAATGTAATACTATGTAGCTATTAAATGTTATAGAACACAATGACATGGAAAAGTGTATGCAACATTGTTTAAATAATAAAGAACTTTGTGGAACTACAAGAACCCAATTATGTTTTAAAAAAGAAATACAACACAGTTATATTTATGTATAGAAAAAAGTGGAATGAGATACACACCATGTTAAAATTATTAGCCCTGGATGGTGGGATTACAGATAAAACTTAATTTTCTTATTGCTTTTCTGTGTTTGCCAAATTTTCTCTAATGAAAATATGTTGAAATCAGAGCTCTCTGCCTCTATAATTATTATACATTTAGAAATTTATAAAAAAGCCCACACCTTTAAAGAGAATACTTAAGTTCTCATGGAACTGAAAAGGTATGACATTTATCTCTAGTTTACAGGAGGAAATATTTGTTTCCCTATATAACCTGCAGTAGGCAATCAATGGGTTGATTAACAGGGTGCTGATTTTAAACTCTCCCCTCTAAACAAAACAAATTGACATTAGAAGCTAGTTGAAATATCAATAATCAGAAAAAAATCTTACTGGCAAAACAATTAGTAACAAACGTGAATAAAAAGAGAGGTCTGACATATTCTGAGGGATGAATTTGCTGAGTTCCTGAGGCAGAGGGAGCAGAGTGAACTGAAGCTTGGTTCTCAAAAGCCGGAGTCTGGAGTGGGTAGGAGGGAAGGGCCTCCAGCGTTTGCAGGAGGTAAGGGCTGGTGGTGTGCTTGTCTGCCAGTGAGTCATTTTCCAGAAGCGACTGTTAACATGGGAAAGGTGACAGCAACAGCCCTGCAACCGTGTGTGTGCCACCTTTCACCAGAAAGCTTAAAGTACCACCTTTAACTGGGGGCACTTGTCTCGATCTCACTGCAGAGACCACACTGAAATCCCAGCCTGGCCAATACAGTTCTCTGTGTGTGCTTCCGTCACTCAGTCCTGCCCAACTCTGTGTGACCCTGTGGACTGTAGCCCACCAGACTCTTCTGTCCATGGGATTCTCCAGGGCAAGAATACTGGAGTGGGTTGCCATTTCCTTCTCCAGGGGATCTTCCTGACCCAGGGATGAAACCGGGGTCTCCTGCATTGCAGGCAGATTCTAGAGTCATACAATTGTGGACTTCCTGAAAAAGCTTACGGCAGGGAGGGTGGCTGGGGTGTTCCATAGACGGTGGGAGCTCAGTGTGTCTGTAGTGACGGGGGAGGAGGGAGAGGAGATAAGAAGCCATTCGGAAAAAAATAAAGAAGCCATTGTGGAGGGAACAGGGAAGTGACAGGATCTGAGTTAGGTTCTCGAAGGATCACTCTGTCCACCGACACTGGAATACAGGGGCTGGGATGGGTCCGGTTAGAGCCATGCCTAGGAAAGTTCTGAGTGACATTTAATTGAATGAAGGACTCATTTAGGGCCACACAATCCTTGGTTCTCAGCCCAGTGCTCTCTCCGCTGGACCACAGATTTGTTTAAAACTCATCTTCCTGTAGAAGATCAGGAATCTTCTATGTCTGGAGTCATCTCAAATCTGAGAACTGAAGTTTCTGCATTTAAATTTAACACCAGTAACCTCTAGCATCCTCCTTTAGTGATTTTAAAAATCATAGCCTTGTATCACCAGAACCATTTCAATTTCTAAAAGTGGACTTACTATAAAAAACTTAAATTAGACACTAGGTGGCTTGACTTGGTCCTAAATCTATTAATAGATTTAAAATGCTAGTTTTTTTTTTTTTTACACACAAAAATAATAAAAGCTATTAAAATAGGAAATGTTTGTGCCCCACACAAAGCCATTTTGCACCACATCCTGTGTTCTGGGGACACTGTTTTGAAAAAAGAAGAACCTGGAGATGGCAGGTGTACTGAGAGTTAAGAGGCTGGGCTGGGTCGCAGTGCCTACCGCAGAGGGACACCCAGCTTCAGAGACCCACCGAAAGCATTGAAGCCGAAGTCCTTGGGCAAATCGACCAGCTTGGTACTCTTTTCCATCCATTACCGAAGGGACTGTCTCCGTGTCCTGCACAATGACAGCCATTTCACTGTCTCGCTTTCCCAGCATGCTTCGGTCATTTATGTTGGCAGAGCCTATAAGGAGAAACAGTGCAACTGAACCATTTTCTTGTCGAGGGAGACGCTCATTTATCCTCCAGACTTGATTCTTCCTTGCTAAATAAGCCCTCATTTTGTTTGGTTATCAAGAGGTGTGGTGCTCTAGGGAAGCAGTGACCTCCCTAACCCAGGGGTGAATCTCCATCAGTCTAAGTCAGCCATGGTCATGACATTATTTCTGCCAGTGACTGCTTAGAAATGGGCACTTGTCATGATTCTAGCCATTGAAACATGAAGGCAAATCTGCCAGGGGCTTCTGAGAAAGTTTTCTACTTCTTATTAACAGACACAAGAACAGGATGTCTCTTCCAGTCTTTGGATACTCTGGCTTGAAGGGTTGTATGAAAACAGGATTCTAGGAGCTGTAGCAGCTCTTTTGTAACCAAGAGGACAAACAGATAAGTTAAAGACAGCAGAGAAGAAAGAAGAAAGACTCTGGGTCTTTAAGTCACTGAACTAGCCAACTCTAGAACTTCTTACCTTATCTTTCCTATTGTTTCACATACCTCTAGCTGAATTTTCTATCTTGTGGCTCAAGGGATTCTGACTGATACAATCATTAAGCACACAAAGAAACAAGAATGCTTATCAGTTCAGTTCAGTTAGCTTTTATGCTTAATAATTAAATTCTGCAGACTTTAACTCATGGTCATATAATTATAGATGTCAAAACCCAAGAAGACCTTCACAGCAATATAATCCACTCTCAAATACAGACTATCATTAGTGGCTATGGGTTTCCATTCTCTTGCCTCACTTGAGAGGGACACCAATGGCTTCTGTATCAACTTCTCTCCATTCTATTTTTAAATCCAAATGAGCTGAGAATGTCAACTTTCACATGTATTTGAATATTAGTTCAATGTGTATCTTCTGTGTTCCTGTCATGTATTGTTACTTTTTCTGCATTAACCATCAAGGATCCATTTTGAATCCTTGAGGTATTCTACAAACTACAGAAGGGCCTGGCTGATTCTCTTTTTCCTTCTTGCCCCTCTTGCTCTAGCTCCACACTCCACTGCTTCTGCAGACTCAGAGCAGAAGGGTCAGGTTGAACAGGAGCTCGGGGTTACCCTGTGATGGGGGCCATCAGGGTGGAAGGTGTTAGCAGCCCTGCCCCAAGCCCAAATGGCAGGATGCTAGACATGAGAGGAAGCCGGCTCCTCCTAAAGAGACTTCACTGCCGTTTGCCACAATATTGCATGCGTGCATGCATGCTAAGCCACTTCAGTTGTGACTTTGTGACTCCATGGACTGTAGCTCGCCAGGCTCCTCAAGACCCACTCCAGTACTCTTGCCTGGAAACTCCCATGGATGGAGGAGCCTAGTAGGCAGCAGTCCATGGGGTCGTGAACAGTCAGACACGACTGAGCAACTTCACTTTCACTTTTCACTTTCAAGCACTGGAGGAGGAACTGGCAACCCACTCCAGTGTTCTTGCCTGGAGAATCCCAGGGACGGGGAAGCCTGGTGGGCTGCCATCCATGGGGTCGAACAGAGTCGGACACGACTGCAGTGACTTAGCAGCAGCAGCAGAACTGGCAGAAGGGTTCTTTACCACTGGTGCATCTGGGAAGCCCTTGCCACAATATTGTCACATAATTAACATACAAATCTATGGTAACTGCGGATATGAATAGTGCCCCACAGGGACTCTGGGTGACAGAGAAAGGATGGAACACCTCACAGAAATTTGGGAGCACTACCTGGGTGCTGTAAGGTGAGCCCCACCTTTGAAAAATGTTGTTTTGTTAGTGACAAATCAACTTTTACACATACACTTACATTTTAATCACACTATAAAATTTGCCTCCTCTATTGCAGACAAATAACACTATAAAATTTGTCTTTGGGCTTGACATTTGGCCCAGCATTAATTTGGACAAAGTTATTTAATCTTTCTCAGCTTTAATTTAATCTTTTATAAGTGAAGATCATAATATAGACCTTGTCGGGTTGTTGTGAGCATTAAATAAGACCCACGTGAAAGCACTTACTGATCTATAAACTGCTCCACAAATTCTAAGTATTATTGGCATTATTATCAGATACTGTTACCCGGATAATATCTGCACTAGAGAACCTGCCTCAGGAGGGGGAGATTTGCTAGCACATAGCATTTGTAGCAAAGAAGCCTCCTCTCTGCGTGAACTGCCCCTTACCCAGGTGTGTAAACGGTCAGGGGTGAGGAGTAAGGTCCCCCAAATGCTGCTTTGGGGCTTACAAGGTGGCTCAGTGGTAAAGTATCCTCCTGCCAAGCAGGAGACACTGGTTAGATCCCTGGGTTGTGAAGATCCCCTGGAGTCGGAAATGGCAACACACTCCACTATTTTTGTCTGGAAAATTCCATGGAAGAAGAGTCTGGCGGGCTATACAGTCCTGCTGCTGCTGCTGCTAAGTCGCTTCAGTCATGTCCGATTCTGTGCGACCCCATGGACGGCAGCCCACCAGGCTCCGCCGTCCCTGGGATTCTCCAGGCAAGAACACTGGAGTGGGTTGCCATTTCCTTCTCCAATGCATGAAAGTGAAAAGTGAAAGTGAAGTCGCTCAGTCGTGCCCGACTCTTAGCAACCCTGTGGACTGCAGCCTACCAGGCTCCTTGGTCCATGGGATTTTCCAGGCAAGAGTACTGGAGTGGGGGTGCCATTGCCTTCTCCAGCTATACAGTCCATGAGGTCTCAAAGACGCAGACACCATAGAGTAGTGCTGGGACGTCACTACCACATGTTCCCAGCAGAGGCCGCTGTTGGGCCGGGGCTGCTGAATTGGGAAGACATTGCTCTTCACTGTCTGGCAGCCTGAGTATATGAGCCCTCCTACACACATAGGCATATACACACACACACACACACATTTTCACACCGGTCCCCCTAGACTCCCTCCCAGCACTGTGGGCCCCACACTCGCCAGCAGAGGAATGCATTCCTGGCATTCTGAACTAGAATTCTTAGAGGGTGTGTTTTCTTGTACTTCCAGGGTCCATCAGGAGTTTCCCAGGGCACTTACTCTCACCCACACTGGATAAGTGAGTTGTGCTTGTCTTGGGCTCCTGCTCAGTCGTGTTTGACTCTTTGCGACCCTTTGGGCTGTAGCCCACCAGGCTCCTCTGACCATGGAATATCCTAGGCAAGAATACTGGAATCCTCCAGGGGATCTTCCAGACTGAGGGATTGAACCTGCGTCTCCTATGTTTCCTGCACTGTAGGCAGATTCTTTACCCACTGAGCCATCAGGGAAGCCAGGATAAGTGAGTTGGCTACTACTTATTAGGAATGTGGAGAAGGGGAAGAGAAAACTTCAGATGAATTTAATAAATGAGATACTAAAAATGAGATATTGATGGATGTAAATATATCTCCCTTTTTGTTGTTAAACATTCCCATATTGTGAAAATCAAATTCAGAATAGCAGGCTATAGTATTAACCCATTTCTACAGAAAATATGAGGAAGAAGAGTGGGCAAGGATTCTAGGAAGATACACACTGAAGGGTTAAGGGTGGTGAGTGCTTTCTGGCAAAGGGAAGGAGACACTAGGGGAATTTTGACCTTTTACTCTATGTGAGTCCTTAGAATTTGAATTGTTTTCAACAAATGTACTCTGTATTTTTATGGTGACTGCAATCCCTTGGTTTATTAGGACACTGTCTCAATAATTTAAAACCACTTAAATTTTGGAAAATGACCTTTTCTAAGCCTATTAGGAACTTTTTAAATACTGTGAAATATAGCAAAATAGAAAAGAGTATATGAAAACTTATAAGTACAATTTAGGTAATGACTTTAGAAAATCATTGAATTTATTATCCAAGCTGAAAAACAGAACATTACCACATTCCAGAAGTCCTCAGCTACCTTCCCATGGAAGTCCTTCCCATCCCAGGAGAGAAACTTTATATAGAATTTTGTGTTCATCATGTTAGGATGATGTTTTCCTAAACAAACAAGTTTACTTTAGGCTTATTTTTAATTTGTGTAAATAGAACTATATAGTAGATAATCTTTGGAGACTGGCTTCTTTCATTCAACATCATATCTTTGGGATTTATCTTATACATATCGTAATGCATTATTTTCCTTAAATGAGCACCCACACATCTACTTATTCTTTCTACTGTTAACGGGTGTTTGGGAGATTCCAGAGTTTTGCTGTGATACACAGTTAAGTTCTACATCGATGTGTATATGTTTCCTGATGTGCACATGTGGGAGTTTCACGGGGCTCTGTGCACAAGAATGGGTCCCTGGTGTTGCTTAGTATTGCCAGCACTTGGACTGTCCAGTTTTTGATTTTTGCCAATTGGTATTTTGAAAACCTGCTCTTTTCCTCATTACCATATTAATGAGGATGAATATCTTTCATATATTATGGGACTCAGGTATGTCCTTTTGGGGGTGCTCCTATACAATTCCTCTGCCCATCTTTCTTTGGATATTGTCTTTCCTTGTTGATTGAGTTCTTTATTTTTTGAATGGGCTTCCCTGGTGGCTCAGAAGGTAAAGAATCTGCCTGCAATGCAGGAGACCTGGGTTCAATCCCTGGGTTAGGAAGATCTCCTGGAGGAGGGCAAGGCAACCCACTCCAGTATTCTTGCCTGGAGAATCCCCAGGGACAGAGGAGCCTGGTGGGCTACAGTCCATGGAGTCACAAAGAGTATTAAGTGTGTTGCAAATACTCTTTTTTCAGTTCATGGTTTATCATTTTATTTTACTTATATAGCATATTTTGATGAATAAAGTTCTGAATTTTAATGCAGTTAGATTTATCTATCATTTCCTTTGTGATTTTGCTTTTTTTAAATGTCTTGTTTAAAAAATTGTTAATTCTCCTGTGATAGACAGAATAATGACCCCTAGAGATGACTATGTCATAATACCCAAAGTTGGTATGTTATATTACATGGTAAAGGGGAATTAAGGCTGCAGATGGAATTAATAGATGGTGCTAATCAGCTGACCATAAAAATAAGGACATTATCCTAGATTATCTAGGTGTTCAGTATAATCACAAGAGTCTTTAAAAGTAAAGGGAATTCAGAGAGAGATGTGGTTACAGAAGAATGGGTTGACACTTTGAGGACTTTCAGAGAGATGTAACATTGCTGCTTTCAAAGACAGAAGAAAGGGACCATGAACCGCGGAATGAGGGTGGCCACTCAAAGCTGGAAAAGGCAAGGAAATGGATTCTCCTTTGTGCTAAATTGCTTCAGTGTTGTCCTACTCTTTGTGACCCCATGGACTGTAGCCCACCAGGCTCCTCTGTCCATGAGATTCTCCAGGCAAGAATACTAGAGTGGGTTGTGACTCAGGGATCGAACCTGCATCTTCTTACATCTCTTGCATTGGCAGGCAGGTTCTTTACACTAGCTCCATCTGGGAGGCTTCTAGAAGGAACACAGCCCTGCTGACATCTTGATTTTAACCCAGAGAGATCTATGTTGGACTTCTAACCTACATAACTTTTAGATAATAATTTTGTGCTGTTTCAAGTCACTAAGTTTGTGGTCATTTGCTACAGCAGTAATACACAACTAATATACCAACTCTACCCTACTTAGGCCTATGTGTTTTAATTAACTCACTTATTTATTTTTGGCTGCACCATGCGGCATATGGGATCCTAGCTCTCCCACTAGGGATCAAACCCATACTCCCTGTGTTGGAAGTGCAGGGTCTTAACCCCTGGACCTCCAGGGAAGTCCTTAGCGGGCTACTCAGTACTTTCTAACTGCTTTGTTCCCTGTGCCTCCAGTTCAGGAGTTCTCAGCTTGGCTGCACAGGAGCATCATCTAGGAAGCTTTCAAACGATAATGGTGCCAAAACAAAAACAGAAAGCAAAAAAGCCTTGATACCTGGGCCCTAAACCAGACCAATTAATCACAGTTTCTGGAAGCAGGAACCAGGCATTATTAGTATTTTCTCCTAATATCACTCCATTCTTTTATCAATTAACCCAACTTTCTTTTTGAGGGGGAGAGGATCTATTTGAAAGTAAACTGCAGACATGAATAAACTTTCCCCTAAATGACAGTTCCATTTATCTGAACTCAAACCCATCTGTGTTCAAAATTGTTCTGTGGTGACAGTGAAAACATCTAATTAACTGAGTGGAGATAGGAAGACTCCTATCAGAGTGATGGAAATATTCTGTATCTTGTTCTGGGTGGTGATTACATAAATGTAAACATATGTGAATATTCATTAAGCTGTACACTGAAGTTTTGTGCCATTTACTATATATAATACATTAATTAAAAAAGAATAGTCCACGAAAAACAACAACAACAAAAAGCCACTAGGCAATCCTAAGGCAGTCAGGGTTGTGACTCATGGGACTCGCTCTTTACCGGGGTAGCCTTTCAACTACAGACACTTACTGAAGCCTGCCTTTAAGCACCAAGATCCATTCCCTCCATGGGGTTTCCCACATATCACCCTTGCTGACTGCCTCTCAGCACCAGTTCATCAGTATCCATCCCAGTGGTTCCGGGGTTTGGTGAAAAGAATACCTGCCTCCCCTGTAGTCCATGAGGTGGGCGGGGCAGTGGCGCTGTGTGAGCATGTGCTGTTTCCCTACTGTGATGTGCAGTGGAATGCACGTGTGAGCTAAACCACTTCGGTCATGTCCAACTCTTTGTGACCCAATGCATAGCAGCCCGCCAGGCTCCTCTGTCCGTGGGATTCTCCAGGTAATAATACTGGAGTGGGTTGCCATGCCCTCCTCCAGGGAATCTTTCGACCCAGGGATCAAACCAACATCTCTTATGTCTCCTGCATTGGCAGGCAGGTTCTTTACCACTCGTGCTCCCTGGGAAGCCCATGCAGTGAATTAGTGAAACCAAAAGAAAGAAAAAAAATCAATTCATTTAGTTAACAGGATAGACTTAACTTCTACTTAAGGATAGCCTTGTTTTATTTAGGAAAGAAAATAACTGTTAGTTCGGTTACATGCCAATAAGATGAATTAGAAAACTGGACTTGGTCACAGATTTTAGAACCAACAGGGCCACCGGGGGTAAAACATAATTAAAGCTATACAAGAAAGAGATCTCAGTGTGAGAAACCAAGTATTTCCTTGTGAAGAAAAAAGAAGGATAAACCATTTAGTCATTTTTCTTACGATAGATTATTCAGTAATTCTGGATTAAGTCTGCCATGTTAGAAAATTTAATCACAGGTTACTTTAACTTCTTTAAAGCTCTTAATGACTTAACACCTGTAAAATATCCTCAACCTAATTTCTCAAGTTCCTCTTTGAGAATTTTAAACATTGTTCTCTGTGTTATGAACTTAAACAGGCCAAATGTCTGAGAGCAGCAACAACAAGCCTGTTTCTTCCAGAGTTCCCACAGAGGTGAAAAGAACAAAAGTATACGTGGATTTTTCCATGGATTTTCCTGGGGAAAATCTGTCCTGCCCTGGGGAAGAAGGAAAAGAAATCCAGCCCTTAAAGACTAGCAAGTGAGACTTCTCATACTCTCAAAGTCACATCTTCAGTTTCAAGAAAGTAGATAATAACTGTATGCAAAAAGAATCAATTATTGCTAGTCTAAATAAATTGTAGCCTTTGAGAGTTTAAAGACCTTTCTATAAAGTAAGTCAAAAACTATACAGATTTATTTAACTCAGATACTAAAAACTACTTTGCATTTATACTTGATGTAAAAGTAAAGCAGGTTGAAAGTCGAAAAGACTTTTAAAAGGAAAATATTTACATCTGTCAATTTTTACTTCAAGAATTCTGAAATCTCCCTAAAGAGATCAACTGACTTTCATCTGGCTTTGTTTGTTTGTTTTTCCATTTCAACAAGCATCAGTATTTTCCCTTTCCTTATTGTCACTGTCAATTTGAAGATAAAAATATTCTGAGATTAGCTTCTAAAGAGGCAAAGACAAGAATAGCTTGGGGAAATAAGAGAAAACCTGTTTATTAGGGGAGATAGGGGAAGAAATGAATCCTTAAAGGGCTCCGATCCCTATTGGGCAAGAGATTAAAGACACGGATATTTCTCTTAAAGGCCCAGTAAGTATTAACAGAGAGAGAGAGAGAGAGAGAGAGAGAGAGAGTGTGTGTGTGTGTGTGTGTGTGTATCACCACACTGTGATCTACATATTTTCTGGCTTCAGAACTGCTTTTCTTTCTTTTCAAATCATGTTCCAGAGAAGACAGTCTCATTACTCCTAGGTATGAGATTTTTCTTTCTTTTCTCAGTGGAGGATAGAAATGGAAAAGGCATATTTACTGTCAAATTTTTTCCAGAACACTCCATGACACTTAGTTTCTTAAAGAATAGATATCTTATAGCTGAGACACTACATTTCATTGAAAACAGATGAGTGGAATGCCCAACAGTGGGACACAGCATATCTCTTAAGGAACATCCCCTCACCCTTGTCAATTCATTTATCTGGCTGGTTATTAATACTCATTTTCTCATCTTGACCTTTCAATGTTCATGTAACATGATATTAGAAGGCAAACCAACCCCACGATGGGAAAATGAAGCTTCCCAGGTGTACAAAAGAATGGAGCTGCAAACCCACCCTTCTCAGCAGGCTGTTCTAATCTGGGTAGAAGTACAACCAGTAACACCCCTGAATCTGTCCATGGGGTGAGGGCTGCGGGAGAAGACTGCAGACCTCAGTCTAGGGCTACATTGTATTATTACTACACAAGCTGGTCTACCCTGTACCCTGATTCAGTTCAGTTCAGTTCAGTCACTCAGTCGTGTCCGACTCTTTGCAACCCCATGAATCGCAGCACACCAGATTAGTAACATCCAAAATACTGACTCCAGGGGAAAAACGGTAAGCATAGACATTGTTGTTGCTGTTGGATAGTTGCTCAGTTGCATCTAACTCTTTTGTGACCCCATGGACTGTGGCCTGGCAGGCTCCTCTGTCCATGGGATTTCCCAGGCAAGAATACTGGAGTGGGTTGCCATTTCCTTCTCCAAGCGATCTTCCCAATCCAGGGATCAAACCCACATCTCCTGCATTGGCAGGCCAGTTCTTTACCACTGAGCCACCAGGGAAGCTCCAAGCATAGATGTAGTGATAGTTTAACATCCTTCCGATCCTGACTCTTGCAAAAACCTTGGATCTGAGGTATTGGTTAGGTGGATGTGGTGGGAGCACATACAAAGTACTACCAGGCTACCAGATACTCATTTATGACACACTTCCCTTCCCAAACCTCTCCCTTCTAGCCCTGAAATCTAGGCACTTTTGTTCAAAATTTTTAAAAAGGGAATAATAAAGAATTAATGAGCGCAGACTGATTACTGCACTGCTGGGTTAGACTGCTGTCTCTGGACACTGTAATTTGCACAATGGCCATTTAATTGTTCTGTGCCTCTGTTACTTCACAGATAAAAACAGGGATTAGAAAAGACATAAGCGAAAAAGATTGCTTCAGAAATGTTTTAGATACTGATACTCTCAACTGCAAAGGAAGCTTCAAAGGAATAAAAAGAATGATTTTTGCATGAGGTAAGTCAACTGACAAGGAACACAATTAGAGACCAAGTACTTACCAATAATAACAGTGTTGTCATCAGCAATTAGCAACTTGCTGTGGACATAGATAAGCTCAGTGACTAGGTTTCCTTCAAGCTCTGCATGTGTTCTAAGACCACAGAAGGATATATAATTTATCCACTGATTGCCAACTGTAAATTAAACAAGAAATCACTAAAATTAATACGACCAAGCTCAATAAAGGCATCTTAGATTTTACTGTCTTTCAAAACAAATATACCACTTCAACAGGTTAAGAATAGATTGTGTAACATATATATGTATGTGTGTGTACATAATTTTAGAATGCATGTAGGATCTATTTTTACTTTCTGAAGAGTTTTATATTGCTAATATAAATGGAGATATAATTTCAAAATATCTTACTAAAGTGATTTCTATGAATCCCCAATGCTAGGTCCCCAAATAAATTCAAATATGAACATTTTATTTTAAGGATTTATTGAGTAACTACTGAAGAGTGATAACTCAAGTATAGCCACAGTGGGACAACCGCAGATTTGCATCTGTCTGGGTTGACACCTGCTGCTGTTTATTCTGTTGTTTTAAAAAATGTACTTATTTGCCTACATCAGGTCTTAGTTGCAATACTTGGGATCTTCACTGCATCTTGTGGGATTTTTTTCATTGCAGTGCGTGGGCTTCTCTCTATTTGTGTCTCATGAGATTATTAGTTGCAGCACATGGGCTTAGCCGATCTGCAGCATGTGGGATCTTAGTTTCCCAACCAGGGATCAAACCTGCATCTCCTGCATTGGATGACAGATTCTTTTTTTTTTTTTTTAATACAATGTTATTTTATTTATTCTTTTTGCCATTTAAAAAATTTTTAATCGGAGGCTAACTACTTTACAATATTGTGGTGGGTTTTGCCATACATTCACATGAATCAGCCATGGGTGTACATGTGTTCCCCATCCTGAATTCCCCTCCCACCTCCCTCCCCACTCCATCCCTCAGGATCATCCCAGTGCACCAGCCCAGAGCACCCTGTCTCATTAACCTGGACTGGCGATCTATTTCACATATGATAATATATATGTTTCAATGCTATTCTCTCAAATCGTCCCACCCTCGCCTTCTCCCACAGAGTCCAAAAGTCTGTTCTTTACATCTGTGTCTCTTTTGCTGTCTTGATTGGCCACCTCATGCGAAGAGTTGACTCACTGGAAAAGACTCTGATGCTGGGAGGGATTGGGGGCAAGAGGAGAAGGGGACGACAGAGGATGAGATGGCTGGATGGCATCACTGACTTGATGGACATGAGTCTGAGTGAACTCCGGGAGTTGGTGATGGACAGGGAGGCCTGGCATGCTGCGATTCATGGGGTCACAAAGAGTCGGACATGACTGAACGACTGATCTGATCTGATCTGATATAGGGTCATGGTTACCATCTTTCTAAATTCTGTATATATGCATTAATATACTGTATTGGTGTTTTTCTTTCTGGCTTACTTCACTCTGTATAATAGGCTCCAGTTTCATCCAATTCATTAGAACTGATTCAAATGCATTCTTTTTAATAGCTGAGTAATACTCCATTGTGTATATGTACCACAGCTGTCTTATCCATTCATCTGCCAATTGACATCTAGGTTGCTTCCATGTCCTGGCTATCATAAACAGTGCTTCGATGAACACTGGGGTACACGTGTCTCTTTCAATTCTGATTTCCTTGATGTGTATGCCCAGCAGTGGGATTGCTGGGTTGTATGTCAGTTCTATTTCCAGTTTTTTAAGGAGTCTCCACACTGTTCTCTATAGTGGCTGTACTAGTTTGCATTCCCACCAACAGTGTAAGAGGGTTTAGATGGCAGATTCTTAACCACTGGACCACGAGGGAAGTCCCAACACCTTGCTGCTGTTTAAATCAGATGCAAGACGTAAGCTCAAACTATCTGGTGTTTATACATACTTAGTAGCAAACTCAGGGCAAAGCAGCAGTTAAAATTTTACAGACTTTGGCTAAGTAAAAATGTTGGCAGTTAAATAATATCCCTCCTTCTAAATCATTGAAAAATAGGGAAACAAAAAATCCTAAGTACGTTTGACCTTGGAGAATTTATTTCAGAGCAAGAAGTACCAGGTTTGTACTTTAAAATGTAGCCCTCTCATCGTGTGAAGGTCATTTATGTGATAAGAACTGTATTCCATATCAAACCAACCCATAATCATTACTCTGGCGTGAGTGTTAGTCACGAGATTTTATGGTCCCGTCTCACACAGCAGTTGTCCTAGATAAGCTAAGTGTGATACTAAGAATAAATGGAGTGGAACCAAAGCATCACAGATTCTTATAGAAGGAGAATATAAATTTTTATAAGAGAATCTGAAGCATGCTGATAGAATCAATGGTAGTTCATGTTTCATTTACTGAAGTTTCCAGGTATTACTGATGTTTTCTATTTTGCTGTTGATGTTACTCAGTGAACCTATTACATTTAGGTATCTTGGAAAGAAATTTTTTCACAGGTAATATATAGAGGTTCCTCCATTTATAGATAACCCTTCCCATATCTGATATTAACACATACTATAAAGTCTATATAATTAAAACAGTGGAGAACTGGTACATAGACAGCCAAACCAGTGTCTGAAATTGAAAGTCCAGAAATAGACCCAAGTAAGTATGGAAATTTTGCATATGATAAAGGTTGTAGCTCTAGGAAAAGGGCTTTTGAAGAAAAGGTGCTAGTATAATTGCATCGCTATTCCAAAGAGATAAAAATTATATACATTCCTCCCAGCAATCATAAAAACTCTAAATAAATCAGAGATGAAAATGTAAGCATATGAAACCATACAGGTGTTAGAAGAAAACCGAGTGAATTCCTGGTAACCTGAGTGTAGGGGAGGCTTATAACTATCTGCTGCTAAGTCGCTTCAGTCGTGTCCGCCTCTGTGCGACCCCATAGACAGCAGCCCACCGGGCTCCCCCGTCCCTGGGATTCTCCAGGCAAGAACATTGGAATGGGTTGCCATTCCCTTCTCCAATGCATAAAAGTGAAAAGTGAAAGTGAAGCCACTCAGTCGTGTCCGACTCCTAGTGACCCCATGGACCACAGCCTACTAGGCTCCTCCGTCCATGGGATTTTCCAGGCAAGAGTACTGGAGTGGGGTGCCATTGCCTTCTCCATTATAACTATCTAGAGGCAATAAAAGAAAAGATCAATAATGTTGGCTAAAAAACCCAAAACAAAACAAACTCATTTGCATGACACAAAACATAATAAGAAAAAAAAAAAAGGCAAAGGACTTCCCTGGTGATCGCGTGGTTAAGCATCTACCTTCCAATTCAGGGGACACGGGTTCAGTCCCTGTACCAGGAAGATTCCACACGCTGCAGAACAAGGAAACCAGGGTGCCACGACTACCGAGCCTGCGCTCTAGAGCCGCGCCTGCTGAGACTGCACGCTGCAAACACTGAAGCCCTAGAGCCTGTGCTGCGACAAGAGAAGTCCCCACTCGCTGCAGCTAAAGAAAGGACTTGCAAGGCACTGAGGACCTAGCACAGCCACAATAAATAATTTAAAAAATAACTGAAGGGAGAAAAAGACCAAAGTCTTCCTAGAAAAATAGGTAAAAGACATGGACAATTCAAACACACAAAAAGATACATTTGAAAAGACAGTCATCTTCACTCATAATTAACAGAAATGCAAACTAAAACTATATTGAGAAAGCATTTTTTAACCTATGAGACTGACCAAAAAAAAGAAAGAAAGATAACCTATTCTGTTGTTGAGACTGGGTTGAAGTAAGCTCTCTCTTACATTGACGCTGAGAGTGCAAATTGGTATAAACTTGGAGGGGAATTTGTCAATATCTAACAAATTATCTATAGCCCAGCATTTCCATTCTAGAAACTTACCGTAAATATACAGTTCCAACAAATAAGAATGTATGTACACAAAGCTACTAATTATATTATTGCAATTGAAAAGTACTGAATATAACCTAAATGCTCACACAGAGAATGACTGGATTAACTATGGCAAATTTGTACACGGGGGACTATGCAGAGGCAGAAAGGAATGAAACTCTATGAACTGATTCAGAGTGATTTCCAGGATGGAGCATAAATTTTAAAAGAGCAAATACACAAGAGAATATGTGGTATGTTATTCTTATGAAACAGATTTGGAGAAATGAGAAAATATACATGTTTCTGCTCATTTGTACAAAAAGAAACACAGCCCAAATAACTTAGAAACTGAAATAATTTGTTACCAATAGAGGATAAGTAGATTAGGGTGAGAAAGATGGTGGGAAGAAGCCGAAAGGAGGTACAGCGGAGTGGCGCCTGTCTAAGCATGTCTGTCTTTTGTATAGTTCTGACTATTGGAAATCTGTTGCATACACTCAAAAAAGAAAAAAAAAATCAGGAAAGATATAGAAAAAAAGAACCCAAATGAAATACAAACTAAAGCAAGTAAACCTAACTGCTTTTCAAATTAAAACCATAATCCAAAGATACTTGGAACACTAGCTTTTGATGATATATACTCTTAGGCTAAAGACAAAAAGAACTATAAACAAATATTGGATTCTAGTGAGATATATTTTTCATAGTAGTTGGGCTAGCAATTTCTGTGTATTCTAAGATTGAGGAAATATATATATATTATAGACAATAGAAGTAGGTTTCTTACTGTGAGATAAAGAAGTTATAAAAATAGAGAGATGGCAAGAAGGAATCCTGTGGCATGGGACTGAAATGATAAGTATCAGTATGGAGATTAGACGATAGATAGATGGACAGATAGATAATGTGCATGCAAAAAGCCTACAGCAGTAATATCCTAGAAGCAATGATCATACCTCCTACCCAGAATTTGGTTTCTGATACCACTTTCCACTGTGCATGCATGGGTACTCAGTTGTGTCCTACTCTTTACAACCTCATGGACTGTAGCTTGCCAGGCTCCTCTGTCCATGGAAATTTCCAGGCAACAATAATACTACAGCAGATTGCCATTTCCTTCTCCAGGAGATCTTTCTGACTTAGGGATTGAACCCTTGTCTGTTGCATCTCCTGCTTTGGCAGGTGGGTTCTTTACCAGCTGAGCAACCGGGGAGCAAACCTATGTAAGTTCCTTGAAGAAACAGTTGATTGCCGGGCTAGTTACGGGAATGTATAAGATGGGTCTGAAACCCTTGTGCCAATGAAAAAAGGCTGATGGGCATACATCAAAAGCCTCACAGGCCACACTCCATACCTACTCCCCATTCACCCTTGCTATGAAATAATTCCTATAGAGTGGCAGAAATCTTTATTTCTTTATGAAAAATGTCTTTAAAAAGAAAGCTCAGGGTGAGTACCAGTCACAGGGACCAAAATGAAGATAAGGGTTCCAAGCTAGAAAGTAGATATGTTGTGTCCTGTCAAAAGAGGTGAACAGATCCACCACCCACTCTTGTGAGCAGAAAAAGTAAACTGAGAAATTACTTCGGCCAGTACAGTCATCCCTCAGTATCCACAGGGTACTGGTTCCAGGATCCCCAAGGATGAAAAAATCTGCCCTACTCTAGTCCTTTATGTTAATATAAAGTCGTATACCATTTTCACGTGATGTACACACATCCTCTTGTACACCTTAAATCATCTCTAGATTATTTACAATACTTATTACAATGTAAGTGTTATGCGAATAGTTGCCTGCCTGTGGCAAATTCAAGTTTTGCCTTTTGGAACTTTCTAGGTTTTTTTCCCTCAAATATTTTCAATCTGCGGTTGGTTGAATGTGGGCTGGGGAACCTGCAAAGTACAGTTGAGTGTACGTTATTCTGTGAAGGAAACTGACTCAACAGAGTAACAAACTTGGTGATGTTAACTTGTGGTGTGAGAATATACTGAAACAGTGTCTTCTTAATAAAACATGAGAAAGCCAGGAGCATGACAGGTATTAATAAAGAGCAATAGGCAGAAAATAATCACGGGGGCTTCCAAAGTACATGTCATGGAGTATTTGAGAATCTGGAGTTTTATATAGGCCTCCAAGACATATCTATTGTGAATGTTGGTGCAGATATAGCTTGAAAGATGAGAAATCTGATACAATAGACTCTTAAGTTTATCAGGACATTTTGTGAAAGGACTTGGAGTTGTTACAGGCATTTGCTGCTTAAACAAGTACTTCTTACATGTACATTTCTAATCCTAATTGAATACCTCTAGACCTTGTGTTAAATTATACTAAATGGGCTGCTAAAATGCCATAATTCACAACAATTATAAAAATGATAAAGAAATGCTTTAAGTTAAACACTAAATCCCTGAAGATTAGCATATCAGAAAATTATACACTAATCACAGCTGGTTTTCTTTTCAGGAATTCTAACATATTCACAGCAGCAGTTTTGTTATTTCTAAAGAACTGAAACAGGAGAAAACTACAGTTCTCTATCCAATTAGAGATTAGCTAGTTCATGTATTTAAAACCCACTATACTTTTATGAAAACAAAGCCAACAATACAACACTGTGCCTCAAAAAGGGGCATTATGTAATTAATCTATTCTTCCATGTTTAGTGTATGAGCATTTCCCCCACAGAGATGCCTGATTTTGACTTGTTCCCAGGGTACTTGGAACTCGTTTTGTAAGAGGGCTTAACATTAAAATTACTTCCTATGCTAAAATCCAATTTTTCCCCTGAATAGGCAAAGGAAGAAAAAGGGTCCAGAGTCCAAGGAAATGCTTCATAATAAGCTCAGGATATTTTTATGATTGAGAAACTAAATAATAGTCTTGTTCTGACCTTTTATTCTCCTATAACCTCACCTTTGCATTTTTACTAGCCACTGTCATTACTAAATGACTGTCCTGATTTTATTTCTTTTTAAAAGATGTATCCATTTTTATCTACTCTCAAATTTCATGCTTTTTTTTTTTTGCCACACCATATGGCATGTGGGATCTTCGTTCCCTGATCAGGGATCAACCCTCACCCCTGTAGTGGAAGCACAGAGTCTTAACCACCGGAGAAGTCCCCTGATTTTGTTTTTATCAATAGATCTTTTAGAACCTTACTCATTCACTATCAACTTCATTTTAAACCATTACCCTAGAGATAGGGTAATACTCTGGTAAATCTGTGTGCGTGAGTGCTCAGTTGCTTCAGTCGTGTATGACTTTGTGACCCTATGAACTGTAGCCCTCCAGGCTCCTCTCTCTGTCCATTGGGTTTTCACAGTGCTGCAGTGGGTTGCCATGCCCTTCTCCAAGGGACCTCCCTGACCCAGGGATCAAATCCACATCTCCTCCGTCTTCTGCATTGCAGGCAGATTCTTTACCACTGAGCCACCAGGGAAGCCCCTGGTAAATTTATGTCCTGGATAAAATTAGATACAACTTTTGAAAGTATTTATTATTGGTGATGTACATGTCTTATGTCCAAAGTTCTTTCTCAAGATTTTTAGATTGAGGAGACCATTTGTGAAAAATCACTGAATACTAAACAGAAATAGATAAGTTTAAAATTATATAGTCCTAAAGGCTTAATTCATTATTTTTACGGCTTCCAGATCATTTAAAAATCCACCGGCCATAAAATTTGCCTCTTTAAAGTATGCAATTCAGTGTCTTTTAAAAAAAACGTATATTCACAAAGCTGTACCATTATCACCACTATCCAATTTTAAGGCATTTTAATTACTCTGAAAATAAAAGCCATACATTATATTTGCCAGTATTTGGCCACAAGATTCAGGATTTTCTGGCATTTCTGGCATTGGGAATCTGTTCCAACAAAGGAGTGGTAGTTTTCTTTTAGTTGTTTTATTTTCCTTCCTTTGTTTTTGTGTGAACATGTTTTCAATTCTCTTGGGTATATTCTATGGAGCAGAATTGCTAAGTTATATGGTAACTCTTGCAGAAGGAAATGGCAATCCACTCCAGTATTCTTGCCTGGAAAATTTCAGTAGCCTGGCGGCCTACAGTCTATGGGGTCGCAAAGAGCGGCTGAGCGACTGAGCACCTGAGCGCATGTTAGCTCTATGTTTAACTTTTAGGGAACTACCAAACTGCTTTCCAAGGAGTCCACACCATTTTGAATTCCCAACAGCAATGTATGAGGATTCTAAAATCTTCATATTCTCATCATTATCTTTTTTATGTCTTAAATCATAGCCATCTTAGTGGATATAAAGTTGTATCTTATGATTTTTACTTGAATTTCTCTAATGATTAATGATGTTGAGTATCTTTTCATATGTTTATTGGCCATTTGTATATCTTCTTTGAAGAAATGTCTATTTAGATTCTTGGCCCAGTTTTAATTGGATTAGCTCTTTATTGTTGACTTGTAAATGTTCTTTGTGTATTCAGGATATGAATCCCTTATCAGATATATGATTTGCAAACATTTTTTCAGTCTTTTTTATCCCAGTTCCTTGATAGTGTCCATTGGAACATAAAAGCTTTTATGTCTGATGAAATCCAACTTAATCTATTTTTATTGTAAAGCCAAGAAACCTATGTTAATACAATGTCAGAATGATTTTTGTCTATGTTTTTTTCTAAGAGTTTTTACATTTTAGGTCCTGATCCATTTTGACTTATTTTTTTTGTATATGGTGTAAGGCCCAACTTCATCCCTTTGTATGTGAATATCCAGTTGTTCAAACACCATTTCAGGACATGCAATTGTCCTGAAACCCTTTTTGAAATTCAAGTGACCATAGTCATAAGAGTTTATTTCTGTATTCTCAGTTCTATTCCTATGACCTATATGTCTATCTTTACATCAGTATCACACTGGTTTTATTACTGTAGTTTTACAGTAAGTTCTAAAATTGAGAGTGTGAATCCTCCAATTTGTTCTTTTTCAAGAAAAGCTGATTCATTGGATAAGACTCTGATGCTGGGAAAGATTGGGGGCAGGAGAAGAAGGGGGTGACAGAGGATGACATGGTTGGATGGTATTACTGACTTGATGGACACGAGTTTGAGCAAGCTCCAGGAGATGGTGAAAGACAGGGAAGCCTGGTGTGCTACAATCCATGGGGTCACAAACAGTCAGCACGACTTTGACTGAACAATAACAGAGGTTGTCTGGGCTATTCTAAATGCCACATTCATTTTTTTGCACTTTTTTTTTCTTCTCCTCAGACTGGGTAATCTCACTTGACTTATCTTTAAGTTTGTTGATTTATCTGCCTACTCCAGTATGCTACTGAATTCTCTAATGTACATTTTATTTCAACTTATACTTGATTATTATTAAAAAAAAATTTAGTTTTTATGGTCTCTATTTGGAGAGTGATTGTTTTTTACTTCTCTTTAGTTCCTTAGATTTATTTCCTTCAGTTTTTTGCACATAGTTAAACTAGCTATTTTAAAGTCTTTCAAACTGTCTGTCAGGTCAAATTATGACTATCTTCTGAGAATTGTGGGAAGATGGGAGCTTTCAACCTATTCGGCTCCTTCCAGTAGTTGCCATGGTACGGGTTTCCTTTCACAGTGATGGGGAGTTGGTTCTCAAGGCTGCCATGGAACTGAGGAGAAGGGGATGGGCACACGGCAAATTAAAAAGCTTGCTGCTTTTACCAAGATTCTGCTGTCCTTCTTGAATAAACAAATTGTTACATGCCCTTGGTTCCCAAGTTCTGTAGAAGTTGATTTTTGACAATTTTTGCGAGCATTTTTGTTGCTTTTATTTAGGAGTGGATTTGGGGGTGTCTTTCACTTTTCACTTTCATGCATTGGAGAAGGAAATGGCAACCCACTCCAGTGTTCTTGCCTGGAGAATCCCAGGGACGGGGGAGCCTGGTGGGCTGCCATCTATGGGGTTGCACAGAGTCGGACACGACTGAAGCGACTTAGCAGCAGCAGCAGCAGCAGCTACTATGCTACGGGGCTTCCCTGGTGGCTCAGATGTAAAGAATCTGCCTGCAATACAGGCTACCTGGGTTCAATCCCTGGGTCAGGAAGACTCTCTGGAGAAGGAAATAGGTACCCATTCCAGAATTCTTGTCTGGAGAATCCCATGAACAGAGGAGCCTGGTGGGCTACAGTCCATAGGGTTGCAAAGAAGCGACTTAGCACGCACGCACGCAGGAGGCCACATACATACTTGTTGATCAAGTCCTCATCCTTAAAGCAGGGATGACCCCTTCCTGTTTACTTTCTAGGACTGTGGTGAGGGATCACAGGAGAAGATACATATGAAGTCATTTTTAAAATTTATATTTAATTTTTAATTGTAGTATAATTACAATATTGTCTTGGTTTTTGCTATGCATCAGTGTGAATCAGCCATAGGTATACATGTGGGGTCTTTTGAGGTGCCTTACAAATCCCACTTCTTATAAAAACAATTACTATAAGTAAATACAAATAAATTATAAAAACTGTAAAAATAGGGACTTCCTTGGCCATCCAGTGGTTAAGACTCAGCTTTCCACCACAGGGGGTTTGCATTCTACCCCTGGTTAGGGAGCTAAGAACCCAAAGGCTGCAGGGAATGGCCCCAAAAATAAAAAGTGTAAAAAGTTTTTAAAAATTTATAAAAATACTCTCATTTTTACCACCTATGCATCTCATGCTGTGATGGCTTAGTTTGAACAACTGTTTAGACAATTTAGTGAAAATAAGTAATTTATTTCTGCTAAGCATTTTGTGGGCTATCTTTTGTGAAGAGTTCTATAACCACACTATAAAAACACCAATAATTACTAATATGTCCCAAGAAACAACCATGCAGGAAAAGAAAAGCAGTTACTCACTCTCTGCTTTTAATTGTCCAAGGATGGAATTTTCTCCTCTGCACATGGTTCTGAAAACACATAAAGGAAAGAAACAATTAAAGAGATTTCAAAGGAATCAATCCCAATTGCAATGAGAAACGCTAGGCTGGAAGAAGCACAAGCTGGAATCAAGATTGCCGGGAGAAATATCAATAACCTCAGATATGCAGATGACACCACCCTTATGGCAGAAAGTGAAGAGGAACTAAAAAGCCTCTTGATGAAAGTGAAAGAGGAGAGTGAAAAAGTTGGCTTAAAGTTCAACATTCAGAAAACTAAGATCGTGGCATCTGGTCCCATCACTTCATGGGAAATAGATGGGGAAACAGTGGAAACAGTGGCAGACTTTATTTTTGGGGGCTCCAAAATCACTGCAGATGGTGATTGCAGCCATGAAATTAAAAGACATTTACTCCTTGGAAGGAAAGTTATGACCAACCTAGATAGCATATTCAAAAGCAGAGATATTACTTTGCCAACAAAGGTCCATCTAGTCAAGGGTATGAGCGACTGAACTGAACTGAACTGAATCCAAGTAAAAACAGAGCAAGTGCTTTTATGAGAAGATGCTATATAGGCTTTTTAAAAGTAAAGAAAAAAATATGAGTGTCACTTCTGTTACTGATGTTACTGATGTTTTGAGGTGGATAAATGGAAAAGTTACAAAATTGATATTAGATTTCAGAAAGTGAAAGTGTTAGTCACTCAGTGGTGTTCGACTCTTTGCGAACCATGGACTGTAGCCCACCAGGCTCCTCTGGAATTTTCCAGGCAACAATACTGGAGTGGGTAGACATTCCCTTCCCCAGGGGGGTCTTCCCACCCCAGGAATCGAACCTGAGTCTCCTGCATTGGCAGGCAGATTCTTTACATCTGAGCCACCAAGGAAGCCCAGAAAGAGATGTTATTTTAAAAAGATGGATTATGAATGAGTTTTCCCTCTTTGAAAAGGTAGCATTAGTTCCTTTGGAATTAAAGAAACTACTGTACCTGAGCCCTCTCCATAAAGCTAGAAAACCCCTTAAAAGTGAAAAGTATAGTCTCAAATAGCTGGCTCTACTAATGGTTTTGTTTCTCAAGACTCTGATAATAGACGATGAATTACACTGACAAAACAAAAAATTCTATGCTCCATCTGCTTTCTCTATGAAAGTAATTAAAACTACACTTACGCCTAGGAAATGCTGATATTATTAAAGATGATGCCAGCAAATAGAGATGTTTTTGCATAATAAAAGGATATAGTTTCGGTTGCTGAACAAAAGCCAAACATGTTATTTCATTCAGCTGGTTCAAACCCAAGAAAACAGTCATAGAAAGTAATTACAATTCCAAAAATAATATTAGCATGGCAAATGAAGTGGATAAAACCAAATTAAACATTATGTCAGTGCCTTAAATACTTCAAAAGCTTTGTTTGTCATGTTATAAATCAGATAATATGAGAAGTGGGCAAATCTTCAAGTGTATAGACCAAAGCACAGGGAAAGTTTTCTCATACTGTCACCGGGCAAAATTATCCCAGAAGAAACAAAACATCTTTACTTGAAACCCTGGCAGACAGAAAGACACATGCTTGAAAAGTCAGAAAGAAACAAGAGGATTAAAACAAAGATTTCCACCATAATGGTACACTCAAACCACTGGAAGGCCTTAGATCATGAAAGGGGTGCCTCTAGGGAGGAGGACACAAGCCAGAGCACATCTAAGCCCCCACCTCCAATCTGGCCAGGGCCCTGAATCCTCATCTGCTTCACACACTGGGGGTTTGGGACAAGACCTTATTTGTCCCTTCCCCACAAAAGAATTTGATTAGAAAGGTGGGAAACTACAAATGGTTCTGAAAAACGGGATATTAAAAGAAAATATCCAAGTGCTAGTCCTTGCTCTGACATACGATCCTGATCAGGGCACTTTTGTGTCTCATGTCACAGGGTTTGTAACTGGGAGCTGGATTTATGCCAGGGCTGTTGCATTTACTTGTTACTAGGTCACTCTTCTCAGCTAAGTGACCCAGAAAGAATGCCAGGCGGGAGTGGGGGTGGGGGTTGGGGGGCTGGTTTCCATCCCTTTCTGCACCACCTCTCTGTACTGCCCACCAGCTAGGACCTCTCAGTCCTTTCATCATCATCTCCTGGCCAAACCTGAAGCCTCGTGGGCCTTTTTGAGTGAATATGGACACTCTGCTTTTCAGAATATTGAGAACAGGACTTAGCATTCCCCCTAAAATTCTAACAATGAGACGGTAGGGAAAACAGAATTAAAATTCCAGGAGACAGGAAAGAACCTTCATGCTTCACTTACAGGCAGAGACTCTTATTACCAACCTTGTTGAAGGACTGCTGCCTAGAATACTCATAAACCATCATGTGCAAATCATGTCACTGTAAGCATTTATTTATTTATTTTTTATCTACTTACTACAAGGAATATGGAAAGCTCAATAACTATTTATGGCTTGAGGATAATTTTAAAATTATCTTTAAAATTAATTATGTATAAAGAACTTTATATAAAGTTCTTATCTCCATTTATAATATATATTAATACGTACTAAATCCCTGGTGGCTCAGTGGTAAAGAATCCACCTGCCAGTGCAGGACATATGGGTTTGATCCCTGGGTTGGGAAGATCACCCGGAGCAGGAAATGGCAACCTACTCCAGTATTCTTGCCTGGGAAATCCCATGGACAGAGGAGCCTGGCAGGCTACAGTTCAGGGGGTTGCAAAAGAGTCAAATACAACTTAGCGACTAAAACAACAAATAGCAACAACAAATAACTAAAATATTAGTAATTTTATATTTGTATATATATTGTGTGTATATATCTCATAAATGGAGATAAGCACTCTCTACTCTCTTTCTCTCTCTGTATATATATACACACACACACATATGTGATAGGCAATTAGTATAAGAGAGAGACTAATATTTAAGTTCTTTTATACTTACCAAGTGTCCTAGGCCTACCATGTAAGATTTTAGGCTCTATTTGAGTTTTATCAACTAGTGAACAGACCAAGATTCAAATGCAAAACAAAGAAATGTGTCCATCTGTTCAACGCTCCACTGAATAGATGTGGAAAAACATTTCCATGCCTCCAGCCAGTTTACAAGCATGACTGACTGAAAGCTGAAAACAGAGGATTTCAGAACTTTGGCACCTGTAGTTGAAGTGCATTATTGCCTGTAGAGCATTTCCTCCGCCGGTTGAAATGTCTCCTTCAAAACCTGGCAGAAGTGGTATCACAACATACACCCGGTATCTCTGGCTTCCCCTGCAAAAATCAGACATAGAGAGTTTCATCACAAGGGAAAAAAGACACAGTAACAGTTAAAATTGACAGCCAAGCAGTTCACGGTTTTGGAGACTGAGCGAATGGCTTCCCACAATACCCTCTATCACGTTCCAGGCTTTGGCGGAGAAGGGCATGTTGCTAGACTGAAAGCCAGAAGTGGCGGTCAGGCTAACCATTCGTAACAACCTGAAAAATAAGCTGCACTTGGCAGTAAAGTGGGAACTGTATCCACTATCTCTCTACAGCACAATCCTTCCTAGGACAAAATTCCTTGTAAGAAGGCCTTGCGTGGACCCCATGGAAGTTAGAGAGGTGACAACAAAGATATTTGAAAAGATATTATCCTAACCATTTCTTGTGGACAGTAGGCATTCAGTTAGCAATCACTGAGTAAATGAGTTCCCACAGCCTAAATCTCAGGGGAAAGACAAGGTATTGGACCCAGGATATTTTCTAGTGCAGAAATCATCGTTCAGAAGCTCTGCTTCACCCCTGAAAACTCTGCTTCAAATGCAAAATATTACCGTGGGTCCATCAAGAATTTTAAGTAACTGACGTTGAGTTTTAAATCTCCTGCATATACAAAATATTTCTTAGCTCACTCTCCCAACTGATTAACAACAGCCTTTGAAAGAAAAGCCTTTGAGCTGCTTTTGCTAACTCAAGGATGTAACAAATGTTTAGAAGAAGAAAGTGTGGGTCCTTACTTTGATCTGCGTTCAGAAAGTCAGAAATTTGGAGAATTATGTTCAAATAGATACTGCCTCTTTGGAGGCGAGACTGTTAATGTCCTTATCTCTGGAAGACACACAGGAAGAAGGGCAAGTCTGGAGGTGGCCATGGTATCTACTATGGTCAGAATCTCACCCATTTATCTGAGAGGTCTACATTCTCACAAAGATGCTGCTGCGGGTTAATTTTCAAATTGGAATCTACCGAAACTTTTCATAATACATAATTCCTAAAGTGCATTTTCTTTTAAACCGCTACATTTTTCTTTTTTTTTTTTTTTAAAAAGTGCTACATATTTCTTTTGGGTGAATATTATTACTACTCTCAGAGGGGTCAGACTTCATTACTGAGGTCAGCTTACCAAATGAAGACTAGGGAAAGTGTGGCTTGAGACAGAAGCCACAGCCAACAGGACAGAGTCTAGAGGCCTTTGAGCTTAACTGCAGAGCCAAAAATGAGGAAATCTGAACTAGGGTACTGTAATGGCATGAATTAATCACTAGATGGCAAACACAGTTTGAGTTGGAAAATTTTTTTTTAAAAATATGAAGTGTTAAAAGTTCTCTGTCAGATAAGGGTAAGAAGCTCACATTCCTAGATATTAAGCTAGAAAATGGGAAGAACAGAAAGAATACCTAAGCTACTGTCCCACCAAGTGAAGTCGCTCAGTTGTGTCCGACTCTGCGACCCCATGGACTGTAGCCCACCACGCTCCTCCATCCATGGGATTTTCCAGGCAAGAGTACTGGAGTGGGTTGCCATTTCCTTCTCCAGAGGATCTTCCCGACCCAGGGATTGAACCAGGGTCTCCTGCACTATAGGCAGATGCTTTACAGTCTGAGCCACGGTATTTAAAAGTCCAAATGAATTTTATACTTGAAAATTGACACCATCTGGCCTCAACAAGCTGGTCTGAGTGCAATGGTGTTTATCATTAATCACAGCCAGTTACAGACGTCTTTGGAGAAGGAAAGGGCAACCCACTCTAGTATTCTTGCCTGGGAAATTTCATGGACAGAGAAACCTGGTGGGACTGAGCACACATGCACATGGTCTCAACTGTTTTTACAGAATCACCTTTAGTCTGATTCTCCCAGACCCACACTCCAGTGACGGGACATCACTGCCCTCTGTTCAGAGGTACACCCGCACTAAAGCAGGTTAGCCAACCTAACTTGTCTGTCCCCAAGCCTGGACGTCCTTCTCCTCACAGGAACCCTCTTCCTCTTGCAGGACTGAGGACTGGCTCTTCGCACCAGGCCATCCTGGATATGCCAGTCAGAACTGACTTGCTTCTGCCTCCACATTCCTGCTGCACGTGGCGGGCATGCCTACTCAGCACCTTCTTTGCTTTACACAACAGTGACAGGTACGTCTGCTGGCTAGGATATGTGATAAGCCCCTTTGAAACACAGGACATATGTCCACTTCGCTTTCTATTTTGGGCAGTGCCCAACAGAGAACCTTTGCACAAGCATGCACCTGGTACTATTTGCTTTGAGAGGATGGGGTCTGGTTGGAAGAATGTTTGCTTCTGGAATACCTCTGATAGACAAGAGGTTCAACAGGATATTTTTCTTTAAACTAGATTACATCTTAGTTGAATTTTTTTATTGTGGTAAAACATAAGTATTAGTCAATCAGTCGTGTCTGACTCTTTGGGACCCCATGGACTCTAGCCCACCAGACTCCTCTGTCCATGGAATTTTCCAGGTCAGAATACTGGAGTGGGTTGTCATTTCCTTCTCCAGGGGATCTTCCCAACCCAGGGATTGAACCCACGTCTCCTGCACTGCAGGCGGATTCTTTACTGTCTGAGCCACCACGGAAGCCAGTGGTAAAATATATGTAACATAAAATTTACCATGTTAACCAATTTGAAGCATACCATTCAGTGTTATCAGTTACTTTCACATCTTGTGCAACCATCATGATCTCTACTTGCAAAAGTTTTTCATGAGCCCAAATAGAAACTCTGATAATTTTGCAATAACTTCCCATTTCCCCTCCCTGCAACCTCTGGCAATGTCTAATCTACTTTCTGTCTCTAGAAATGTGCCTGGTCTAGATATTTCAGCTAAGTGGAATCAAACAGTATTTGACCTTCTGTGGCTGATTTTATTTCACTTAGCATATCTGTCAAGATTCATCCATGATGTAGCATGAGTCAGAATTTCCTTCCTTCTTATGGCTGAGTAATATTCTGTTATATGTAGAACCACATTTGGTTTATCTTGTCATCTGTAGGCGGGCACTTGTGATATTTCCAGCTTTTGGCTATCCTGAATAATGCTACAGTGGATTTGTTATTGTTGTTCAGTCGCTAAGTTGTGTCGGACTCTTTGCAACCTTGTGAACTGCAGCATGTCAGGCTTCCCTGTCCTTCACTATCTCCCAGAGTTTGCTCTAACTCCTGTCCATTGTGTCGATGTTGCCATACAACCACCTCATCCTCTGTCACCCGCTTCTCCTGCCCTCCATCTTTCTCAGCATCTGGGTCTTTTCAATGAGTCAGCTTTTCACATCAAGTGGCCAAAGTATTGAAGCTTCAACTTAAGCATCAGTCCTTCCAGGGAACATTCAGGATTGATTTTTAGGATTAACTAGTTTGATCTCCTTGCTGTCCAAGGGGCTCTTGAGAGTCTTCTCCAGCATTGCAATTTGAAAGCATCAATTCTTCAGTGCTCAGCAGGGAATGTGGGCATATAATATTTGAGTCCCTGTTTTCATTTATTTTATATACCCAGGAATGGTGTTACTGAGTCACATAGTTATTCTATGTTTAGCTTTTTGAGGAATCACCAAATAAATTACATTTTTGAATGGATAACATATGCTCACAGAACAAGTCTTCAGAAGTGGAAGATTATACAATGAAAAAACTTCTTTTTCACTCCTTTGTCTCTAGCCTTCATTTCCCCTCCCTAAGGGCAATTCATATTACTTTTTATGTTCTTTCAGAAATAGTCTATGAACTTATAAACATATATATGCATTCCTTCCTTCTACACAAATGTTAGAATCACTGTAAACATGTTTCTGAATTTTTAAAAAACTAATTTATCAATATATCCTGGAAATTCTTCGATATTTGCACTTAGAGAGATGCCCATTTTTAAAAACAAAATGACAGTATTCCAAATCCATGCCATGATATTTAAACCAGTTCTCTTTTGGTGGGCACTGAATCATTATGGACTTCCCTGGTGGCTCAGACGGTACAGCGTCTGTCTACAATGCGGGAAACCCGGGTTCGATCCCTGGGTTGGGAAGATCCCTTGGAGAAGGAAATGGCAATCCACTCCAGTACTATTGCCTGGAAAATCCCATGGACAGAGGAGCCTGGTAGGCTACAGTCCATGGGGTTGCAAAGAGTCAGATGCGACTGAGTGACTTCTTTTTTTTTTTTTTTTTTTTTGCATGCTGTATGGTTCTATTTATGTGAAATCCAAGAAAGACAATGCTAATCTGGCATCAGAAGTTGGCTGCAGAGGACAATGGCAAGGCAGATACAAGAGAACTTTCAGGAGTAACACAAAGGATCTATATTTTGCTGCAGTTACACAAGTATACATACAGTTATCAAACCAAAATGAAATGTCTGAGAACAAAGTTGAAGGACTAAAGCTACAGTAATCGAGATGCTGTGGTATTAGTAAAATAATAGACAAATAGATCAATAGGCAACAGAATAGGCAGCCCAGAAACAGACACCCATAAACTTAATCAATGTTTGACAAATAAGCAAAAGCAACACAATGGAGCACAGTCACTTAAACAAATGCTGATTTTAAAATCAGATTATTTTCTTATTATCAAATTTTAAATGTTCTTTGTATATTTTGGATAATAGTCCTTTATCAGGTGCATCTTTTGTGAATGTTTTCTCCAGTCTGTGGCTTGTTTTCTAATTTTCTTGACATTGTCTTTTGCAGAGCATAATTTTTCATTTTAATGAAGTCCAACTTATCAATTATCTCTTTCATGGATGATGTCTGGTGTTTTATCTGAAAAGGCATCACCAGTTACAAAATAAATGAATCATGGGGATGAAATGCATAGTATGGGGAATATACTCCAGAATATTGTACAGTGACAGATGGTAACTAGATTTATTATGGTGATCATTTTGTAATGTATAAAATACGGAATCACTATGTTGTGCATCTAGAACTAACACAAGTGTTGTAGGTTAATTATACTTAAAAATAAATATGAAAATAAAAACTTAAAAAGACATCACTATACCCAAAGTTATCTAGGTTTTCTCCTATGTCATCTTTTAGGAGTTTTATAGTTTTGTGTTTTACATTTAGGTCTGTGATTCAAGTTAATTTTTGTTAAGGGTATAAGGTTTGTGTCCAGAATCATATTTTTGCATGTGGATGTCCAGTTGTTCTAGCGACTGAGTGACTTCATGTTCACGAATCATTTCAAATTTTTTGCTACTCCAAAATTCCAAATACCTATTTTGCTATGTGTGCTGACACACATAAGTTGCTTTTCACATTGGTTAGAAAAATCTCAGAAGTAATATTTTTGGTCTTGAATACCAAGTATTTGTTATTCTGTGTGTAAAAGATAGTTCCCTTGTATCTTTGTGTTTTTTTTTAAAAGCAAAGATGACTTCAAAATGTAGACATTTGGAAATGTCCTATAAAAACCTTCTATCTTTGGACAAAATATTCTTGAAGAGTCAGTTTGTAGAAATCAGACTACTCACATTTTCTTGTTCTTGGGACTCTGTTAGTTCTTTGCTCTTTTTCTTTTTTCAATGTAGCAGTTTTTTAATTTCCTTAACAATGAAATTTTTAAGTTGTGTTCAGGAAATTAGCAGAAATGACTTAGATTTTCACTGCCATAAAAAACAAAGGGCTCTGGAATTTTAAACTATACAACTGTTGCTAAGTTTAAGTCAATGAAGAGAAAATTTTATGTGCTAGCATGTCCAGTCTCCCTTCTTGATCCAGTCCCTAGAAAACAATGGTTCCTGGCTGCTAAGAATTCTAACCTCTTCTGAAACATCCTTACAACGTTGAGGTGGTGAAATGACAGCAGTTGGTGTACGGCAAGAACCTGAGCCCCTACTGTGCAGAATTATTTATGACTTTAAAAGCAAAAGAAGAGCTAGTGGGCACCAGGTCATCATGCAGGTGATCGCTTTATCCACTTTAGTTCAGAACAATTTTATAAAATTGCATTCTCAGGCTTTTTGTTAAAATACATTTTTCTTTCAGAATTCACTAACTCTCACAGCAGTGTTACGTACGATAGCTAGAAATTGGAAATAAATGTCCAATAATGGGGAGATGATTAACTAAATTATGTTATAGCCACTCACGGATATAACTTCATACAGCCACAAAACAACCACTGTGATCGCTTCCTAGCAAAGTACTTCTGGTAGGCTACAGTGCTAAAACGGCCCTAATGCAAAGCTGCAATCACAAGACAATCACAGATGTGGCAGACTGATACTATTAACTATTAAATTTTTCTCCTTAAATGTGTTTACTTCCCTCCTCAGCAACTGGAGATATGAAGGAGGCCTTGCTCTAGGATGATGCTCTTACAGAGGAGTAAGGGCACAAAGATATCAGCTTCTTAGATTTAAGGAGCTGGGTAGAGATCCTTTGAGCTGAAGCAGGAGTTTAAAGAAATAAGAGTGATAAAGAAAATGTGGTACATATATACAATAGAATATTACTCAGCCACTAAAAGGAACGAAATTGGGTCCTTTGTAGAGACATGGATGGTGGACGGACCTACAGACTGTCATATAGAGTGAAGTAAGTCAGAAAGAGAAAAACAAATACTGTATATTAATGCATATATGTGGAATCTGAAAAAAATGGTGTAGTCATTTTTACAAAGCAGAAAATAGAGGCACAGACCTAGAGAACAAATGCATGGACACCAGGGGGTAAAGGCAACAGGATGAATTGGGAGATTGAGACTGACATATACACAGTATTGATACTATGCAGGCAGGCTGAGTCCCTTCAGGCATGCCTGACTCTTTGTGACCCCATGGACTGTAGCCCTCCAGGCTCCTCTGTCCATGGGATTCTCCAGGCAAGAATATTGGAGTGGGTTGCCACACCCTCCTCCAGGGGATCTCCCCGAGCCAGGGATCAAACCCACATGTCTCATATCTCCTGCATTGACAGGCGGGTTCTTTACCACTGGTGCTGGTACGATGTAGAGAATAGATAACTAGAACTTACTGTATAGCACGGGGAACTCTACTCAATGCTATGTGGTGACCTAAACGGGAAGGAAATCCCTAAAAGGGGGATATATGTATATGTAGAGTTGGTTCACTGTGTTGTACAGTAGAAACTAACACAGCATTGTAAAGCAACTATACTCCAAAAAAATGAAAGTAAAATAAAGAAATGAGTGAGACTCAGGGCAGGGACTCTGTCCTTTGTCCTCAAGTAGAATTCCAGGGAGAACAGGACAGGCCCTATTCACTCTCAAACAGGATATGGAGCCTTGAGGATCTGAGCCTTGCTTCCAGGGAACACTCAGAAGTGATTATCAGCCTACAGGATGTGGAAGCAATAGAAGAGAAAGGACAGAAAGGCAGGTTTGAAAGGAGAAGGCTGAGGCCCCCAGGCTACATAAACAGATGCCAGAACAGGTTTGAGCCAGATCCATACTAAGCGCTAGGAGCCCTTTCCAAAAGACCCAGGGCCCTGAGAGTCTATACCAAGAATGTGGGAGAGGAGGAAAGACCAGGGAGCATCCTGATGGACTGAATATGAAGCAGAGATAACCACAAATCATTGAATTTGGTCACATTTATCAGGAAGTAACTAAACTAATTTTCCTTCTATTGTATAGAAGTAAAACTTGAGACAGAACTCCAAGTGAGTTTTGGGAAAAGGAAATAAATTACAATTCAAAAAGTATGTCTATATATGAATATGGACCAAAAAGAAAATAGGAAAATAAAAAGCAAATTGTCCAGGTGGTGAGAATGTGGGATCTCTAATATTTTTAATTTTTGTGATTGCTGAAATGCTCTCTGTCCCTTTAAAAACAGAGCCCTAATTCAAGCAGTGGCTTTCCTCAGGCTTCCCTCCCTGCTCTTCTCTCAGGTAGAATCCCCTCCTCCTTCCCCTCCCCCTCAGCATGGTGCAGTCAGAAGAGGGGTCTTCTGCTCAGAGTAGGGTCTCAGGATCTATAAGACGGCCTTAGAGGAGCTCATTGTGCTTCTCCTGTGATGAGACATTTTACTTTTTGAGAATTTGAGATTTATAGATCATATTTCATTGCCATAAAGATCAAGAGCTGGTATAAATCCTCTCGTTGTAGATTTTGCAGCAGTGAATGTCGCCAGAAATAATAACTGTGGTTGGGGCTTCGTGTTTCTTTATGGGGAGAATTGTACTCTACAGTGGTATCAGTTATGGGAGAGTTGGTCTCTGTAGCTTCTCTGTGGTTTGGGACATGGCCCATTTTATTTTGTGTTTGGCAAATCTTTTCAAATGCAGTAAACCTTTCTGGACTTCAAGTTCTTTCATCTGCAAATGAAGGAGTTGGTGAAAATTATTGCTAGTCCACTAGAAATGCTGGTTCTATTTAGCACGACTTTGCATATTATATGTGAGACTTTATAGATAGGACACTGCATACTGTGTTGTGCAACACACATAATTTTTTTCATTGGTTGTTTTTTGAAAATGGCAAGCTTTTAAAAAATAATTTATTTATTTTTATGTATTATTTATGGCTGTGCTGGGTCTTCATTGCTGCTTGTGGGTGGGCTTTCTCTAATTGCAGAGAGTAGGGGTTACTCTGTAGTTGCTATGTGTGGGCTTCTGTCGTGGAGCACAGGCTCTAGGTACGTGGGCTCAGTAGCTGTGGTGCATGGACTTAGTTGCTCCACAATATGTGGGGTTTTCCCAGACCAGGGATCGAAACTGTGTCCCCTGCATTGGCAGACAGGTTTTTTTTTTGTTTTTTTTTTTAACAATCAAGCCACCAAGGAAGCCCCCAAAATGGCAAACTTTTAAATGTAAGAATGTTCAGGGTTAGTCCAGCATGTGTAACTTAGACTTCAGTCTAGGCTTGATAACCTTCGGCAGGCATGTCCCTCAGTGCAAACAAGATGTCTCAAATAAGACTCGGAAAAATCTCTTATGAAACTACACTACAGCCCAGTCATTTTCATTCTCATTTCAAAAAAAGAATCTTTCCTTTCTTTCCTCTCTCTGCCAAGGCATGTGCTCAGACTCAAAATGATTGCTGGCCTCTGCCTGGTATTAATCTTTCTGCTGAGAAACCATTTATCTAATTTTTGGAATCAAATAAGAGCAACTAAATGATCTAAATCCAAACTTCTCCTGCCACATTCTGTCATCTCTGCCTTAATGTAACCTCTTCTCCAGGAATTTTAAACAATTTGGAGGTTATCCCACAAGGTAAAATGTGAAACCAGCCATGGGCATACTTAAATTTCATATTTTTCTACTTTTTTTATTGTAACTGCAGCTTAAATTTCTTTAAGACAGTGATTCTGAAACATACCCAACGTGTTCTTTCAGCTTGGTACGCAAATTATAGGATATGGTAATTATAGGATGTAGATTTTTCTTTAAACCTAAGAAATATTTATCTATCAAGCAATTACTTTGAAAAAACGAAAGAAAATGTTCATCTGATTAAAAAAAAAATTAAGGTAAAGTATCTCTCCTAGATTTCTGGGAGAAATGAGAACACCTCCTCTTCCCCTGGAATGAGCAAAGTTTTGTAGTCAAGCTACAATGGTACAAGGTAAAGAGCACAAGTTGAAGTCCTGAAGACATGATCTGAGCCCCGGTTACACTCATCAACAGCTGTATGATGTAGGCAAGTTACCATAATCACTCTTGGCCTCAGCTGCCTCATCTACAGAATGGAAATCATTTGCAGCCATTTCATGTGAGAACTGATGAAAGAATTAAATAAAGGAATGCATAAAAAGCATGTTGGATTGGAATGACTCAAAAGTGATTTGATAACATTATTAATCAATCAACAACCAGTGATTTCAATTAGAAAGCTTGTACACCTTCAAATGCCTAAAGTTAAAGCAAAACTGAACTCACATTATGTTTTGGAATACATTTTATTTTATATTTGGGAGGAAGGTGTAATCCAGTCAATAATAAGGAATCCAAAAATTGATTCCTATGAGGAATCAGCTATAGATTTCTGGCAGGCCACCTCTAGACAGAATTTCAATCATGTGCCTCTACTTGTCACAAAATGAAGAAGCACCAGTCATAGGGAACCAAAGTAAGTTGTCCTTCAGCAATAGTCATCTAGTAATTTTAAATGGGTCTCATTCAACATCCCTTTAAGAAAAAGCTTGTTTCTAACATGAATATTAATTTCTAAATAATTGATAGAAATTAATAGTATTAATTTCTAGATAGTTGAACCAGTCACCCTAAAGGAAATCAACCCTGAGTATTCACTGGAAGGATGCTGAAGTTGAAGCTCCAGTACTTTGGCCCCCTAAAGTAGAGAGCTGACTCATTGGAAAAGACCCCAAGGCTGGGAAAGATTGAAGGAGGATAAGGGACAACAGAGGACGAGATGACTGGATGGCATCACCGACTCAATGGACATGAGTTTGAGCAAACTCTGGGAGATAGTGAAGGACAGGGAAGCCTGGGGTGCTGGGACTGCAAAGAGCTGGACACAACTTTAGCGACTGAACAACGACAACAATAAACAGTTGATTTGAGAATTGTGATTCTTTATCCCTGCTCGACTTTAGTGTGAGCTAGCACATTTCCAGATGATGAATATCATGGAAATAACATAGTAATTTCTTACATGAGCTGGTCCTTGACAGTTTTCAAATTGCTTTCACATCTATTCATATGGGTTAGGTAAAGCAGATATTATTATTCTCCTTGTTGGTGAAAAAAATGGAGTGCCCAGAAAGGCAGAAGTGATAGATTCGAAAGGTCATATGCCTATAGACAACAGAGCTGGGAAGAACCCAGATCTCCAGACATCCGGTTCCCAATTACTTTCAGATTCTCCAGAGGAGGTTCCTCATACCATCACTCATGGCCAAACTGTAAGCATCATCTGGCACTATTCTACAGTTGTAGGAAGCATGAAGAGTTTGAGAAATTTTCAAAACTCTATTTTCCAATGCAGTTTAATATCAAAATACAGACGCATTTAAATCAACTTCCTATTTCACTGCATGTGTCAACTTCGTAGTGATAACGGTGCAAAATGAAGTTTCACTTACAAATTTTTTACTAAGGCAGCAAAATCATGCATGTGAAAGTTCCATAAGCAAAAATGGTTTCATCCTCAGAAACCATCCATGTGTGGCATACGTGGTTTTACATTTTCTAGTTGGATCAATCGGTTATACTCTGTCTTTTGGCTTATTCAGACATAGTACAAAGTGCCAATGTTAGGCTGTGGATTATGATTTCTTCTCCCTGATCTCTAGTCCTATTTGAGCTGTCAAAGACAGAATTCTAGCTGGCTGAGAGCTGGTCGCACCTTCAGGACAGTTTTGGTTTTTAGAGCAGACCTTTTGTTTTCTGCAGAGATTCCCACAGCTATTTTTGGTTCAGCACTGGTGAACAATATTCTGAGGCTCTAGGTTATGAATCAGAACATGGAGGCTTGGCCTGGTTCTGTAAAGAATTATGGATGCTGAGAAGGAACCAGGAAAAAGTAAGGAGGTCAGAGAACTCATTATAGGAACTGGTGTGGGGCTGCCAGTGCTGGTAGAATAGTTAGCAATTTAAAGACTCCGATCTCTCTAAGGTGGGAGGGCTCTGGAAGAGAGCCTGTGTTCCTTGGTCAGGCTGGCCGAATACTGATTGCTGTTTCCCTCCATCTGCTTTGTGATGAATTCAATTCTTTTCCCAACAGCCAAAATTATACTTGTTGCTAGGCATGTGACCCTGGCAGGGCAGTTCTGAGACTGAGAAGAGTGGAAGGAAGAGAGAGGGGTAAGCTTGGGGATGGCCCATGATGGCTCTCAGTGAGAAGGAAGCTGTCTACAGCCTCTTTTTACCAGTTTCCTAAGAATACAAGCTCACAGGTTTGAAATTATTCCATAAATAAATATTTTATAATTTGGAATTAACACAGGAAATGAACAATAATGTGGAGACACAGAGAAGGGGGGAAATGTGAAATATGATTCCGGGATACGTGTGTGTGCCCATTGGAAGTCTGAATGAGTGATACACATGCCACTTTGCAGTGACTGTCGAAGCAAGTGGGACTATTGTGAGATCCATGTGAAATGACACACAGCGAATTTGAAATCTGATGATTTCGTTTCCCAGTTTCTACAGAATGAGCTTGAAATGGCCCATTTTTAATGTGCTCTGTGAACTCCCAGGCATGAGATAAAATCTGCAACAGATGCTACCTTGCCAGGCTCTCTAACCATGGATCCGAGGGTCACTGGGAAATGTTCCATCAGAATATATCTTAAAGTTCTTTCCAGCTCTAAAAAGTGCTATAATTTTAGAAGAAGTGCAAATTTCAGAAGACAAATTAATATGCTAAGGAAAAATATCCTTTCAGGTTCCGAACAGTTAAAAACAAATCTTACAGATACTTATTAAACCATATACTATAGGGAACTATTAACTGGGATGAACGAAGCTGAGATTCATCCTACTCTGATTAGCTGATCACAGCTCCAAAATTCATGATTCACTGCTCAGCCCAATGAGCACATTTGTCAACTAAATGTATTTTTGTGACTTATTTCAATTTCATGAAAAAATTATTTTTCTTTTTTGTTCAATGTGTTTTAGAGACCAAGAGGACACTCCTGCATCAATAAAATGCAAGAGTTGACAGAAATATAATGCAGTTTTGTAAACGTAAAATTGTTTCCTAAAACTGGGAGACTGAAAAGGATGCAAGGAATCTCTCTGTGTGTGTATGTTTAACTGTAAACAGACTGTTTTTAAGTTATCTCAGAAACAGTCTTATGGTGACTTTCTTAATAAAAGCATTTGAGAAGGCAAAGAATAAAGATCATCTGTAAAAATACAGACCGTCATTAATATTTATAGCCATATATCCTGTTCTAGGGGCTTCCCAGGTGGCGCTGGTGGTAAAGAGCCTGCTTGGCAATGCAGGAGACTTTAGAGACACAGGTCCGATCCTTGAGACGTGAAGATCCCCTGGAGGAGGGCACGGCAACTCACCCCAGTATTCTTGCCTGGAGAATCCCATGGACAGAGGAGCCTGGAAGGCTACATAGGGTTGCAAAGAGTTGAACACGACTGAACCAACTTAGCACGCATGTATGCATGCTGTTCTAGATGAGTACTACATCATCTTGGCTGTGCCCTGGAATTACTTGTAAACATTTATAAAATAAAAGTGCCTGGGTTCCCCTTCAGGACATTCTGATCCAGTAAGGCTGGAGTGGAGCCAAGCCCTCTGTGTTTTTGTGAAATGGTGATTATGATGCGTAGAACGGATCCTGCAGCATGGGTGAGTCTTGCGCCGCACTGCTCAGAGGCCCTCACTGTGGGCTCAAGACAGCCATTACCTCAGCTGCTGAGACTGCTGGCTGCTGCCCCTCACCACTCATGCAGGGTGGTCCTTCTCAGGAACTGACCGCCAGAGGCCAAAGGAGCCTGCCTCACTCAAGGTCATACCCATTTCCCGGAGTCGGCCTACATCCAATGACCGGTCAACAGGAGGACAAGGTTATAAAGGCCCAAACTGCTTGCCTCAATGTGGAGCAACCCTGAAGTGGCCTGGAATCCTGTCAATGAATGGGAGATACAGGTGGCGCAGTGGTAAATAATCTGCCTGTCAGTGCTGGAGAAGCAAGAGATGCCTTTTGGATTCCTGGATTGGGAAGATCACCTGGAGTAGGAAATGGCAACCCACTCCAGTATTCTTGCCTGGTAAATCCCATGGACAGAGGAGCCTAGTGGGCTAGAGTCCACGGAATTGTAGAGTTGGACATGAGTGGGCACGGAGCCAAGCTGCCAAGCTGCTATGGGATGCCCTTGGTCCGAAGTCCAAACACTTGGCCTCAAAGCTGTTTTTGTCTTCTGCTGTTAGTGTCCCAGACAAAGCACATCACCTCTTTCATCTGTTTTTTTTTTTTTTCCATCTGTCTTAACTTTAAAAATGGGGCAAAGAAAAAGATACATATTGCAATCCCCAGACCAATCACTAAAAAAATGAAAAAGTATTAAATGCTAATAAAGGCATCAAACAGAAAAAAATAAAAATGTACAGCAACAATAATAACAACAACAAAACTATATGATCTACTTTCAAGAGTAGTTGTGAAAATTCAATGAGTCTGTAGATAGAAATTGTGAATTATATAAAGTGCTGTGAGCTTCCCTGGTGGCTCAGTGGTAAAGAATCTGCCTGCCAATGTAGGAGACACAGACTCAATCCCTGATCCAGAAGGATCCCATATACCCTGGAGCAATGAAGCCCGTGCACCGGTACTATTAAGCCTGTGCTGTAGAGCCTGGGACCCACAGCTAATGAGACTTTGTGCTACAACAAGACAAGCCATCACAATGAGAAGCCCATGCACTGCAACTAGAGCAGCCCCCACTCGCCGCAACTAGAGAAAAGTCCATACAGCAACAAAGACCCAGCACAGCCATAAATAAATAAATGAATATTTTAAAAATGCTGGTAGTTGCCATTGTAATTATTCTTAGGTCTAAAAAGCCCCACATATTTTTATGTGAAAAAAGATATTAAAGTACTATATGGCATTGGAAGTCAAAAAATGGTTTAAGCTCCAAATGTATGTGTACTTAACATTCTCCACTGTATACGTTCAATGAATTGAAACAATAAAATGTAGTGATTTTCTTGGGCTTCTCTGGTGGCTTACTTGGTAAAGAATCTGCCTGCAATGCAGAAGACCGGGGTTCCATCCCTGGGTCAGGAAGATTCCCTGGAAAAGGGAATAGCAATCCACTCCAGGTTTCCTGCCTGGGAGATCCCATGGACAGAGGAACCTGGTGGGCTGCCGTGCATGGGGTTGCAAACAGTCGGACACGACTGAGTGATGAAACCACAACCAGTGATTTTCTGTATTTTGCTGTTCCTATACAGAGCTGAAATCAGTCATAAAACGAGCTAGTCGCACGTGTCAAGACAATTCAGCTGGGAAAGAATAGACTTGTCAAAAATGCTGCTTGAACAACTGAGTATTCCACATACAAAAAAACAAAGTTAGACCTCTATCTCACAGCATACACAAAAAGTAACTCAAAATTAATCAAGTCCTAACTATAAGAGCTGAAACTATAACATTCTTAGAAGGGAACGGGATAAATCTTCATGATTTTGGACCAGACAATGTTTCTCCAGCTATGAAGCCGAAGTACAAGCAATAAAGGGAAATGAAGATAATGAACTTCATCAGAATTTAAAACTTTTGTGTTTCAAAGGACAGTATCAAGAAAGTAAAAAAGAAAACACACTGAATGGAAGAAAATATTTGCAAATCATAAATCTGCTTTGTATGCAGAATATATAAAGAACTCTTACAACTGAATAATAAAAAGACAACCTAATTTAAAAGTGGACAATGATAATACATGAATGGCCAATAAATAAGAAAATAGTATTATCAGTCACCAGGAAAATTCAAATCAAAACTACATGAGATACCATTTTACATCTACTAGGATGACTGTAGTCAAAAAGAGAGATAATTGTAACTATTAGTAATGATACAGAAAAATTGGAAACCTCATATACTAGGGGAATGTAAAATAGTGTTGCCACTTTTGAAAACATTCTGACAGTTCCTTAAAATGTTAAACATAGAGTTACCATATGATCCAGTAATTTTACCCCTAAAGTAAAGAAAACATGTCTGCACATAAAAACCAGTACAGAATATTTATGGTAGTTTTATTTATAATAGCCAAGAAGTAGAGACAAACCAAGTATCTACCAACTGATGAATGGATAAGTCCTTTTATATGACACATATACAGATAATGGGATATTACCTGACAATAAAAATAAATGAAATACTGATACATTTTATAACATAGATGAGCCTTGAGAACATTTAGCTAAGTGAAAGAAGCAAGTCACAAAAGGCCACATATTGTATAATTCCATTTACATGTGGCATTTCTAGATGCCACAAAGACCAGGCAAATCTACAGAGAAAGAAAGTAGATCAGTGGTTGCCAGGGGCTAAGAAAAGGAAGAATAGGCAGTAACTGCTAATAGGTATGGAGTTTCATTCTGGAGTGATGAAAATACTGTAAAATTGATTCAGAGGTGGTTGCACACAACCCTGTGAGTATACTAAAAATGACTGAATCGTCCACTTTGGGTGCATTGTATGGTATGTGAATTATATCTTAATAAAAGTGTTATTAAAGACAACAATCACGTGAGCTGAAAAAGACAGAGGGTAACAAGAATTTAATATAACCCATGGGAAAATGTTTTGACTATTTTGCTTTGATTTTTAAGTGAACACAACTCACTGTCTGCCTTTAAATAAATCAAATCACAAGTCTAATGCGTGGGAAAGAGACTGGCCAGGAAAAAATGGCTGCTCTGGTAGCATTCAGAGTCCCTCAAAAATGGACTCAAAAATTCTCAGCGACTGATGCAGATTTAAGGACTCAATAACCTACTGCTAGCTGAACAAAAGTCATGTCTGCTAGGAAAAGACAGTATTTTTAAAATGGGCTTTCGAAAGTCATTTTAGCAGTAAATGCAAGAACATCTGCAGTAACAACTTCTACCAAAATGCTAAAAAGCTTACCTGTGAGCTTTAAGTATCCTCTGAGCAATGGCATCGCCAATCTTGTTGAACACAACTCTGTCATCAGAGCAGCTTATGAAAAACTGGTTCTATGCAAAATAAATGAGATAATTATATAATAAATTTCTATCTTAGAAGTATGCATGTAAGGAAAATGTGGTATATAATAAAAAAATTACACTGATATTAAAAAAATATATATTTCCCTGAGCAGATATGTTCTGATCCTGATCTCACTATGGGTCTCATGCAGTTCTAAACAATATCACTTATATGATCTTCCACACAACTTTTTGTTACCACTTCCAATTCTTCTAAAATATTGGGCTTCTCTGGGTCCCAGATAGTTTGAATCCAATCATAAGGCAAACCATTCCACATCACAGTAATCCAAGTCTATGCCCCAAGCAGTGATGCTCAAGAAGCTGAAGTCGAATAGTTCTATGAAGACCTACAAGACCTTCTAGAACTAACACCAAAAAAAGATGTACTTTTCATCATAGGGGGTTGGAATGCAAAAGTAGGAAGTCAAGAGATATCTGGAGTAACAGTTAAGTTTGGCCTTGGAGTACAAAATAAAGCAGGGCAAAGGCCAACAGAGTTTTGCCAAGAGAACGCACTGGTCATAGCAAACACCCTCTTCCAACAACACAAGAGAAGACTCTACACATGGACATCGCCAGATGGTCAATACTGAAATCAGATTGATTATATTCTTTGTAGCCAAAGATGAAGAAGCTCTATACAGTAAGCAAAAACAAGACCTGGAGCTGACTGTGGCTCAGAGCATGAGCTTCTTATTGCAAAATTCAGGCTTAAATTGAAGAAAGTAGGAAAATCACTAGACCACTCAGGTATGATCTAAATCAAATCCCAAATCCCTTATGATTAGACAGTGGAGGTGGTGAATAGATTCAAGGGATTAGATCTGGTAGACAGAGTACCTGAAGAACTATAGATGAAGGTTCACAACACTATGCAGGAGGTGGTGACCAAAGCCATCCTCAAGAGAAAGAAATGCAAAAAGGCAAAAATGGTTGTCTGAGGAGGCCTTACAAATAGCTGAGAAAAAAAGAGAAGTGAAAGGCAAAGGAAAAAGGGAAAGATATATCCAACTGAATGCAGAGTTCCAGAGAACAGCAAGGAGAGATAAGAAAGCCTTCTTAAGGGGACAATGCAAAGAAATACAGGAAAATAACAGAATGGAAAAACTAGAGATCTCTTCAAGAAAATTGGAGATAACAAGGGAACATTTCAGGCAAAGATGGGCACAATAAATGACAGAAACAGCAAGGACCTAACAGAAGCAGAGAAGATTATAAAGAGGTGGGAAGAATACACAGAAGAACTAATAAAAAAGGTCTTAATGACCCAGATAACCATGATGGTGTGGTCACACCTACAGCCAGACATCCTTGAGTACGAAGTCAAGTGGGCATTAGGAAACATTACTATGAACAAAACTGGTAGAGGTGATGGAATTCTAGCTGAGCTATTTCAAATCCTAAACGATGATGCTGTGAAAGTGTTCAAGAAGCCAGCAAATTTGGAAAACTCAGCAGTGGCCACAGGACTGGGAAAGGTCAGTTCTCATTCCAATCCCAAAGAAAGGCAATGCCAAAGAATGTTCAAACTACCATAAAATTGGGCTTACATGCTAGCAAGGTAATGCTCAACTCCCTCAAGCTAGGCTTCAATAGTACATGAGCCAAGAACTCCCAGATGTACACACTGGATTTCTAAAAGGCAGAGAAACCACAGACCAAATTGCCAATATCCATTGGATTATAGATAAGGCAAGGGAATTCCAGAAAAATACCTACTTGGGCTTCATTGACTATGCTAAAGCCTTTGACTATGTGGATCACAACAAAGTGAAAAGTTCTGAAAGAGATGGGTATACCAGACCACCTTATCTATCTCCTGAGAAACCTGTATACAGGTCAAAAAGCAACAGTTAGAACTGGACATGGAACAATGGACTGGTTCAAAATTGGGAAAGGAGTAGGTCAAGGCTGTATATTGTCACCCTGCTTATTTAACTTGTATGCAGTATACATCATTCAAAATGCCAGGCTGGAAGATTCACAAGCTGGAATCAAGATCTTGGGAGAAACATCAACAACCTCAGATATGCAAATTTGTTGCTGTTTTTGTCTTTCAGTCACTAAGTCTTGTCCAACTCTTTGCAACCACATGGGGACTGCAGCATGTCAAGTTTCCCTTTCCTTCACCATCTCCTGGTGTTTGCTCAAACTCATTTCCATTGAATCATTGATGCCATCCAACCATCTTGTCCTCTGTTGCACCATTCTCTAGATGATACCACTCTAATGTCAGAAAGCAAAGAAGAACTAAGAGCCCAAGAGAAGAGTGAAAAAGCTCGCTTGAAACTCAACATTCAGAAAACTAAGATCATGACATTCAGTCCCATCACTTCATGGCAAATAGATGGGGAAAAAGTGGAAACACTGACAGATTTTATTTTCTTGGGCTCCAAAATCACTGCAGATGGTGACTGAAGCCATGAAATTAAAAGACATTTGTTCCTTGGAAGAAAAGCTGTGAGAAACTTAGAGAGAATATTAAAAAGCAGAGATATCACCTTGCCAAAAAAGGTCTGTCTAGTCAAAGCTATGGTTTTTCCAGTAGTCACATACAAATGTGAGAGTTGGACCATAAAGAAGGCTGAGCACCGAAGAATTGATGATTTCTAACTGGGTGCTGGACAAGACTCTTGAGAGTCCCTTGAACTGCAAGGTGATCAAACTAGTCAATCCTAAAGGAAATCAACCCTGAATATTCATTGGGAGGTCTGATGCTGAAGGTGAAGCTCCAATGCTTTGGCTACCTGATGCAAAGAGCCGACTTATTGGAAAAGACCCTAATTCTGGGAAAGATTGATGGCAGGAGGAGAAGGGGATGACAGAGGATGAGATGGTTGGATGGCATCGCTGACACAATGGACATGAGTTTGAGCAAACTCCAGGTGATAGTGAAGGACAGGGAAGCCTGGTGCACTGCAGTCCATGGGGTCACAAAGAGTTGAACACAACTTAGTGACTGAACAACAGCAACATATCATCTTAGTCAAGTAGAAAGCTAAACAATTGTGTAATTATGCAAATTCCTTGTAGATTAAGTTTTTAGAATGGTAGGAACATTCTGAACTTAGTAGGGAAATCAGGTTTTCCAGACATACTGTGTAGATGCTTATGATCAAAAATCCTATATTGGCAAACATTCTATCTCATGCTAAGTTTACTTTCTGAACAGGGTAGATGGAAGAACCCTGGTTTAATTTTCTCCACTATTTCCTATTATCTTCTTTGGCCTTATCACATTTGTTTAGTTCTCTTACTATTCCTGAACTTCTATTTTAAGTAGTTATAAATCTCTCTTGCAAGTATGTTGTACTATATAAATCAATCAATAAGATGGAAAGAGAAATATTTTTTTTTTTGCTTTAAGTACTTCTGCTTATAAATTCATGCATCATTATTTAAAACTGTTACTAAAAAAAACCAGGTACAAGATTATTATTATAATGGTATGAAAGATTTAGCTGCTGCATAAAGGATTGTTGAAAATTAGGTACAAATATTATGAATATTACATATTCGATTTACTATACAGATTGTTTTAACACACCTGTAATTTATAAGTATAGTCATCACAGAGTAACCTCTGCTAATCATCTTAAGATAAAGTAATATATAGGCAGTAACTCAAAATAGGATTATCATCCTTTGGCCACATTATAATTTTTACTATTGCACAAGCTTTTAAATTTCAGTGCATAAATCTGTTAACAGCTTCCAAAAGACAAACTTAGAAGAAGTCTTTGCTCAAAAACTCATTTGAGAATATGTTTCCACTTTAGGGCAGCAAATAATCAAAATCTCAGGGGCTACCAAACCATGTTTGTTCTTTGAATTCCTATCACAGAGAAGCTTAGCATTCCTCAGCAGCTGTAACACACACTCACGTCCTTCAACTTCTCCTTTTTTGGATACAGGAGGGTGCATGCCAACCGCCTACTCTGGCTACAGGCATTTCAACCAAGTTTAAGTCCATAGCCATGTGCATGGCACATGGCATTACTGACCTTGTTTACTGCCATGGTAACATTACAAAGAAAAGCGGATTTAATCTATGAAAAAGAGACAAAGCAAAAAAAGCATGCAGGGCAATGGATGAACCAGCTATTAACATCTTGCATTCGTATTGAACAATTGTTAAAATTGTAATACTAACAGTTTTATTAAACTCTAGACTTTATTTAGATTTTACTAATTTTCCCACTAATGTCCATTTTCTGTTGTATGATCCCATCCAGGATACCACGCTAAATGTAGCCTGCTAATATTTTTAATCAGCCTTCTCTTTCTCTAGGCCTATGAAATAAATTAAGCTCCAATTCTTTCTCACTTGCCTTTAATGAACTATTACTTCATGGAAGGGAAGGGCTAGGATTCAAGGAGAAGGAAAGTGGGGCTAGAATGTTTTTCCCCAGCAACCCCATCTATTTATTGAATTTGTTACAATATTGCTTCTGATTTATGTTTTGGTTCTCTGGCCATGCGGGCATGTGAGATCTTAACTCCCCAACCAGGGATGGAACCCACAACTCCTGCATTGCAAAGCACAGTCTTAACCACTAGACTGCCAGGGAAGTCCCTCACCACACATGTTTTAAAATTCAATGGGAAAGAAAAGACTAAAATAAAGAGGATAGATGTGCTCTGAGCTATTTTTCCATGGTCACGACTTTTTATTTTTAAAGGCTATTCCAAGTGTTCACAGCTGGCTTCAGATCTACTTTGAAGTACGATTAAGGTTCCCAAACTAGTACCTGCAGATTTTCTCCTAGTCTCTACACACAAACTCTGGGATCTGAAAAAGCTTTATAACGAATAGTAGTTGACACGGAATTGAAGAAGGTGGTACCTGCCCTCAATATTCTTACTTCTCCCTTTTCCATGTTCCTTTTCCTGCCTCTCCCCGCTCCAACATCCCTGAACCATGGCATCCAGTGGTCTCTATGTTAACCGGTTAACAGCTTACCCCTGCATGTGCTCTCCTGAGGCAGCACGCACCTCATCTTTACACCCTCCAACTCAAGCCAGATCAAAACTTACATCTCCATGGTGGGATATTTCTGGCTAATAACATTATAAATTGATACATTCTGATAATAAGGACTTGGGGAATTTCTATTAGAGTCCCAAGTTAATGAAAATGCAGAGTGAATGTCAGGTATGCCAGGGAAGTCAAATTTCAGGTGACCTCTTCACATCTTAACATGCGCTCATTAATGGAACAAGTCCTGAGTGGGGACCCTGCACTCTTTGTGTGATATTACAGGAAGGCAGATTGTCATACCAATTTAAGGAACAAGACTTACTTCTAGGGATTTCCCTGGTGGTCCAGAAGCTAGGAGTCCACCTTGCAATGCAGGGGATGCAAGTCCCATCCCCGGTCGGGCAACTAAGGTCCCACATACCATGGAGCAAGTGAGCCTGTGGGCTGCAATTTATGAGCCCAGACATTCTGGAGCCTGTGTGCCACAACTACAGAGCTTGCGTGTCACAACTAGAGAGTCCATGTGCCACAAAAAAAAGACACCACATCATACAACCAAGGTCCCACATGCCACAACTAAGACCCAATTCAGCCAATAAAGAAATAAACATTTCAAAAAGACTTACTTCTATATAGATATAGTGCTTGCTGTTCTCTATCACATAGACGTAAGCAGCATGGATGGATTCTTCATGGTACTTGATACCAGCAGACCAATCAGCAGCAGAGCGGAGTAACTATAAGGCAGCAATCAGAAATGAGCAAATGTAAGACAATGGAGATGATACCAGAGGAATTAATACAATGAAGTCCACCTTTTTTCTTCCAAACAGCTAATTGATCACAGTGGCTTGTGTGACATGTGAGCACTGAGGGAGAGAAGGTGGATAGGGAACTGGTCCTTAGATATAATCCACAATAAAGAAGCCCAGCTGGAAATCCAGTCCTCAATATATGCTCTTCCACCCAGGATTATTTTCAGTCATGACTGGAAATCAGGAGATTGTGGTTTCTAAAAAGAGCATTTCAGAAGCACCTCTTTCGGTGGCTGTGAGTAGGGTGGCCGTTTGTACTCTTCATTCCATGATGGCCCCACAATTATACCAGAATTCTGGTGTATTAATAACACTTTTACTCTCAAAAGTGTCCTGGTTTGAATCATATGATATGGTCACCCTAGCTCTGACTTGATAATGTAATTACTCTTCTCCCTCAAATATATATTGTTCAGAACCGCTGTTGTTCATTTGCTAAATCATGTCTGACTCTTTGCGACCCCATGGACTGCAGCACACCAGGCTTCCCTGTCCTTCACTGTCTTCTGGACTTTGCTCAAACTCATGTCCATTGAGTCGGTGATGCCATCCAACTATCTCATTCTCTGTCACCCCTTTCTCCTCCTGTCCTCAGTCTTTCCCAGCATGAGGTTGTTTTCTAATCTTTTCCAATGAGTCAGCTCTTCACCTCAGGTGGCCAAAGTATTTTAGCTTCAGCTTCAGCATCAGTCAGTCCTTCCAGTGAATATTCCTAAAGGGTTGATTTCTTTTAGTATTGACTGGTTTGATCTCCTTGCTGCTCAAGGGAGTCTCAAGAGTATTCTCCAGCACCATAGTTCAACATCGATTCTTAGGCACTCAGCCTTCTTTATGGTTCAACTCTCACATTTGTACATGAGTACTGGAAAAACCATAGCTTTGACTATACAGATCTTTGTTGGCAAATTTCAGAATAATACATTCTAGAATACAAACAGATTCATTTAGACACTTAACCTTGATTCTGATTTTAATTAACTGTCTGATCCTTGATGTGTCACTTCAACTATCAAGTTTCTCATTCATACCGCCTCCCTCTCTTCAGACACTCACCTGCTCCCACTTGGATTACAATAAGAGCTTCCAGCTCAGACACCTAGTATATGGTAAATACATGAATGCACAGTGAGACTGCCCGCGTTCAAAGCTTAGCTCAACCACCTAGTGGCTTTCATCTTGGTCAAGTTCCTTAACCTCTTTGTGCCTCAGATTTGTTCTATAAAACTGAGTATCCACTTTGCAAGGTTATAAGAGGATTCCAAGAATTACTGTGCAGTTTGCAGAAAGAGGCTGAGCACCTAGTAAGTGGTACATAAGTGTTTGTTGTTATTAATGAGAACCTTAGGGGATGCATTTGAGCTGTAGCAGATCATTCCATAGATGCTTCTGACTATAGCTATGCTATAGTCTGGCCACATGGAAGGCTTTTTCAACACTAAGAATCCATTGGTTGTAATTTTTTTCAGCATTCTAACCACTGTTTCAGTATACTGTTGGGCATATAGTAGGTGCTCAATAAATACTTATTACTTGACTTTCCTTAAGCAATAGAATGTTATCATAGAAGAATCACTATAAAAAATATATTCACTAATCCTGATTTGAAATGAGTACTGAAACTGTTCCTCTTGAGGTCAACTGAAATTGAAAATAAAAGAATAGCCTATACTTATTAGAAATTTATAAAATGATCCAATACAAAATCAGTTTTATGTCTGTTACAAATAAAAGGTCTGGTAAAATTCTTGCTTTAATCAATAACTTTAAAAATTGCACATACTGATATAAGACTACTGAAATCCAAACCTAATACTAAAACTGATTGTGCCATGCTCAGAATGTATTTCTTTATTCATTATGAAGTACTTATTATAATATAGCTCCCCAAAAAGCATTTTATTTAATGCTATCTGATGAGTATGTATAATGAAATTAGAAAATTTAACTATTAGCAAGAATAGTCAAATATCTCAGAAGGAAACTTAGAAGGAAAACTTAGATAAATATAATGCACACTGGAAAGTATCTTGATTCACATAATCTTCACCATTACTGTTCATCAGCATAAATAACAAAGGTTAAAAAAATAGAGGTTTCAATTCTTTCTTCACTCAAATTTATGTTGAATTTTGCTGCTAAGGTGCATGGCTCTGAAAATGCAGGTCATCTTGAGCAGATTCTTTGGCCACACATCCTGATACAATTCTATATTACTTTGTCAACAATGTGTAAAACTGCAGAGTGTACTGGAAAGGTAGGAACACTTGAGGCCTGCACTATCACTCTGTACTTACTAGCTCTTTGCCTTGAACAAGTAATTTTAATATCATGGAGGCTTGATTTCCTCCTTTGAACACTTGAGATTGCTCTGTCTGTCCCTGTTTTTCTCTCTCTCATACACACACACTTGTCTACCCACACATTCCCACACAGAGCTGCTGTAAAGAAAAAAAAAACGGCATGACAAACACAAAGCATTGTTATACAGCACACAGTAGATATTTGATATATGGTAGATCTACCTTTCTAAAGGCTTCCTTGGTGGCTTAGATGGTAAAGAATCTGCCTGCAATATGGGAGACCGGGTTCAATCCCTGGGCTGGGAAGATCCCCTGGAGAAAGGAATGGCAATCCATTGCAGTATTCTTGCCTGGGAAATCCCATGGAGAGAAGAACCTGGCAGGCTACAGTCCATGGGCTCGCAAAGACTCAGACACGACTGAGTGACTAACACACACACACACACACACACACACACACACACACACACACACACCACCCTGAAATGTTATGAGCAAAGTTTATATACTACCCTTGGTGGTAACGTCCTAGTCTTGCCCTCATATCCAAACACCTTACACTTTCTTTACTTTCTCAGTTTCAAAATTTGCTCCTTCTAAGATTTAATAAACTTATTCACATAAGATATAAATCAGGAGTGTCGAGCAAGAGTCAACTCAAAGGTCAAGTCTAACTGATTCCAAGTGGTTTCCTGGACAGCTATGTTGAAAAGTGGATTCTTGGAACTAGACACATGGGGGAAGAAATCTGGGTTAATGGCGAATGGCGGCCAGGAGGGAAAGCATGAAGGTCATGTATCTGCCATCTTTCCTGTGAAGGATAATGGTAAATGTTTTCCTTTCTAGAAGCAGTTAAATGTTTATAATAAGTACATTTGTAAGCCAAAAGAAGACCATTTTGTCATTAGCCTGTGGGAGAGCATAAATAAAGTAGAGGGAAGCCCCACCCCTGATGCCTATAAAACCATACAAGGTAGATGGTTATCTACACCCTGAGGAGGTTTAACATTATGTATCTTATTGTCTGAATCCAAATCTGTATCATTTTCTCAAAATGAAAACTCATTTAACTTAAAAAAGTTATCATTTTTGGTTAAACTTGAACATATCCTTCAAATAATACAGGAAAAAATTACTTGAGACTATTACTCATTTATTATGATTTTGATTAGCTAAAATCTATCTAAGATAATTAAAAATATGAATTTCTCTTTTACCACTAAACCAGAGGCCCTAAGGTTATGTACAAATCAACTCAACTGCTTTAAATGATTGATAAGCTAGAAAATTTGTAAAAAAACTAGCAAGAAAGCCAAAGACATTTTGATTGACTTACTTTTGTTTTAAATTTAAGATTTACTCACTTTTCTTAACTGACCTGACCAACTTGTCTTAACATGTCTGTTTCAAACCAATGTAACTGAGACAAACCTCAAACTCCCCCTCATATACACAGAAATGTGGCTGATCTTACTGCCCCAAGTATATTGAGATTCATATCTAACCCATGCTTTTCAAATCTCAAGTTTGAATACACAATTTTAAGGTACACGTATGCCCTTTTTGAAGGACATATTTCTAATTCTGTGCTTTAGCCTCAAGACTGTAACTAGAACCAGTCATTTTCCTTCGTACTGTGTCCTATTTTTTGACTTAAAGGATAGCCTTCTCTTTATCCATCAGCTCTAATCCCCTTACATGTAGTGGGCTCAAGCTGAATATGTGGACTAAAATGCAGAAATCTCTTCTTGAAGGAAAACTTTCAAAACGTTCTTTGTGTTTGTCCCTAGTTCCTGTTCTCTTACTGTAATGCTTTTATTCCCTATCAATCCAGTATATATCTTAATTCCTTTTTATTTCTCTGAACTCCCAAGTCAATCACAGAACAAAAGTACTTTTTTTTTTTTCTTTCATACAGAAGTTGGCCTCCATGTTGCAGCTCAGAAGTGGCATGGGTCAGGGAGAGAAAAGAAGTGGTCAGATTATTGAGCCTCATTCTTCCAGTCTGTGTTGAGAAGCATTGCAGGCAAGAAACTGCAGAAATGGACTTTGTTCAAGAATCTGCCTCAGACTACCAAATTCTTCCTTTTTTTTTTTTTGGCCATGCTGCACAGCTTGTGGGATCTTAGTTCTCTGACCAGGAATCAAAACTGGGCCCTCTGCAGTGAAAGTATGGAGTCCTAGCCACTGGATCACAGGGAATTTCAACCTCCTCCTTCTAAGAACCATTCACCTATAGTCAAGTGTCATCAACACACACATCACAGTATGTCATTATTCCAATAGGATGATCCTTTGGCCTGAGCAATAGTGAAAAGTTAAACTTGAGGGTGAAGGGATGGAAGAGAATATACTTTTTGAAGAACAAGACTTAAGGGGAGAGAAGTCCTAGGAAAAAACATATAGTTGAGAGTTCTTGGAAGCCGGAATGAAGCAAAAGGAGAACTGGGGCTGGATTTGGGTCTGTAGCCACAAAGGATGATCTCAAAAGGCGAGCATGCCATGCAGCTTTGCCTTGCTGGGGCCCTTGGTGGTTGCAACCATCCTGGGGCTTACTGGAGACAGTCTCTCTGCTGAGCAGCTATGGCCTCAGGCTCTGGAGTCAGACTGCTAAAAATCCAGTTTCATCCCCTCCATTACTCATTGTCTTATTTTAACCTCTCAAAGCCTTAAGTTTCCTCATATGTAAAAATAAGGGGTCAAAGAGAACACCACTTAAAGACTGGTAAGTACAAAATGAGATAATCCACAAATCAGTGCAATGCTGGGCACAGGGTGAACACCCCCAGCTCATGCGGCTTCAGCCAGCCAAGACCCACAGAGACGTGCGCAGAAGCCTTACATATGAGGACCTGGTCTGTAAATGGAAAACAGCTTCCAGGTTAAGAAACCTCCTTAGAAATGCCAAGTGGCTATTTTTCCCTCTTTTCTAGTATCTACTTTGTTCTATCAGTGTACAAAACATTTTGCTGTTCTTTGAAACTTTGATTCCTACACTGACATCCTTTGGAGTGTCATTTGGACATTTTCCCCAAGTGGAAGAGCAAATTCTTCCAATCATATAATTGGAATGCCAATTACATTTGCCTATATATATTTTTTCTTTTCTTTTAATAGACAGAGAGATTGAAGACAAGGCTCCAGTGGATTATTTCCCTCACTTTCATAGGACTTCTTGGCAATGACTAAGAAATGACTCTTCTACTGTAAGCTGCCCAATTTAATAAAAGGTATTATTTCATGTATCGATTCCACGTTGATGCTAATTTGGCATCAAGCGCTTTCTTTTATCTTAATAGACAGGTCACATATCTTCTGTCTTGATCATTTATCGTAAATGGAAATGACAGCATTCAGGAACCTAGTTTGTTCTTTTTAGGGAGAAAACAAGTTCTTTTATAAACTCTGTGCATAGGCAGTTTCAGAATCATCTTTCCTCCCACCCGCCGCCCCATGCCTTTTTCCTGCTATGTCTGGTCCAAGTGCTCTTGGCAAGCTTTGGGAACACACAACACTGAGAGGAAACAACTGAGATTATTTAAGTGTCAGTGGAAGTGGCTGAAGTCAGATCTCAGGACTGGGTGACTTTTTTTAGAAGCAGAAATTCATGCTGGTGGGGGCAGGTCTCCATTCTGCCTGCTGGAGCTCTAGTCTCCTTGGTTGGCTGTGTCAGTCGTCTGCAATAGCTGTGCATATAGCTGGAATTGCCAGTAGTATGTGCCTCAGGGTGATTGGGCTCAACATTTTTGTGTTAAAAAATCAAATAACTGGGTTCTCTTCTGCAGATGAAAGAGCAGCATGAATTTCTGTACCTTATTGTCTCCAATGTTCTTTTTCTCCATTTCAACATATATGGTACAAACAGTATAAAGATTTTTGTATCCAGAACTAACCTGTGACCCATCCAGAGAAACGTCAACTTCTTCACTGCAAACTTTTGAAAACACTAGGGAATGCCTGAAGGTTGTAGCTAATATTGACATAATTCAGACACGTGTATTCTTCTAGGTGATTTGCATGGATTAATTTCTTTAACTATCACCACAACCCTATGAGACAGGTACTATTCTGATCTCTGTTTTAAAGATGAAGGAAATGCATTAAGAGAGGTGAAATAATTGTCCCAAGGTTATACAGCTCATATGTAGTGAAACAGAAACTTGAATACAGTCTGACTCTAGAATCTGCCCCTTCCCCTTGCTATATTACATCACTCCTTTTCAGTTAAGTAAGCTTGTGGTCTCTAAATTACATTATGAACAACAAACTATGTTAAAAAAAAAAAAAAAACAACCAACAACTGTGTTAAAATCAATGTTAAAAAGAATAAACTTAAGGAAGAATTTAATTAAATTTCTCAAATAGTCATTTGTCTATTGCCACATGGTAGCTGAGAGAGAGAAAGGTTTGAAAATATGACAACAAATTCTTTAAAAATTAAGTAGCCTCCTACACAGCCAGGTCCTAATTCCCTGCTATCTTCTGGATTCTCTGGAAAACCAAGGATTGGACTAGGCTATTGTTTTCAACCTCTAAGCACTACACGTTCATAACTTGACAACAATGTCTAGAACAAGATGAATAATGTTTACAGCCAGTAAGTAATGTGAAGTGAAACAGCGCTGTGGTCAGAACTTTACAGAAAAGGAGAAATGGAGCAGTATAATTTCCTTTCTTTTCCTCAGCGTCTGGTCCTCTCAGATTTTCCTGTCTTCAAAAAGACACACTTGTCTGGCCATACCCACTGTTTTCACAACTGGAGTTATTTTGGCAGTTCTGAAAACATCTGGTTGCCAGTAGATGTTTTGTGAGGTCTAACGCTTTTAAACAATGGAGGAATCTTCTTTAAGAAAGAGAATATCAATTTATAAATACAAAATTAGTGTATTCTAGGATTTATTATAGCAATCTCTTTACTTGTCTCCTTGTTTTCATTCTCTTTCTAGTATTGTTTTCACATGTATAAATTTTAGGTCTCAAAGTGTGTTTGTTTGGAAAAATTGAAATAGACATGTCACAGAATGAGAGATCCTACATCAGTTAAGCTTGAAATGCACATAGCATATTTAGTCTTAGTGATTCCATGATGTACACACCAACATCACAAAGGCATTGAGAAGTCCTATATTTTAAAAATCTGCAAAAACTTTTCTGTCCATGAAACCTTTTTTTTGTGTGGAATAGCTACTAGCATTTCACAGGCAAAAACCCAATTTGGGAAACTCTGATCTAGGTTCAGTTCAGTTCAGTCACTCAGTTGTGTCTGACTCTTTGCAACCCCATGGACTGCAGCACGCCAGACTTCCCTGTCCGTCACCAACTCCTGGAGGTTACTCAAATTCATGTCCATAGAGTCGGTGATGCCATCCAACCATCCATCCTCTGCCTTCATAAAACATTCGTATATCATGTTTCCTCTCAGATGACCAAAAAAAAGTCCACAGTTCACTAATACCTCCAGGATCAGGTTGAAATGAACAAGACCAGCACTTCAGGGCACCCCTAATCTGGCCATATGCCGTCTGAACCTTATCTACTACCTCTTCAAGAGAAAATGGTTTGCTGTAGTGGTTCTACCTTCTTATTCCTTAGAGGGGGTACCCAGCTCTGTCCCTCTCATTCACCAGCCGCTCATGGCACACTGATCTGCACTCTCAAGACTTGCATTTGTACTAAACCACAACTCGCCTTGTTAACTCAGTTCTTTCACATTAGAGCTTTCTCTCTCCCAGCTAACTCTTTTCCAAAAGGAGGCGGAGAACTCCTTTTGTCTGCTTCCTCGGTATCCAGGTGTGCACTGAAGATCTGGCTGTGCAAAAAGATGTCACTTGAAAGGCATAGACTGATTGAGTAAACGAATTAATGAGTCAGTGAGTTTTGGTAAACTCCAGGCAGCCTGGGCATTCAGGGATGAACATATGAGTCATATAAGAAGAGGTCACTGATCTAGCTCCATTTCTACCACAACATCCCATGATACAGAGAAGGTGAACCAGGGCAGGTGCTTCGTAGGATGGACATGCAGAGCATCTATCTGTCTCATCAGGGCAGCAGGATGAGAATATGTAAAACAGGGCTGTACCAAACCTTGGAAGAAAAGTTATGACCAACCTAGATAGCATATTCAAAAGCAGAGACATTACTTTGCCAACAAAGGTCTGTCTAGTCAAGGCTATGGTTTTTCCAGTGGTCATGTATGGATGTGAGAGTTGGACTGTGAAGGAGGCTGAGCACCAAAGAATTGATGCTTTTGAACTGTGGTGTTGGAGAAGACTCTTGAGAGTCCCTTGGACTGCAAGGAGATCCAACCAGTCCATTCTGAAGGAGATCAGCCCTGGGATTTCTTTGGAAGGAATGATGCTAAAGCTGAAACTCCAGTACTTTGGCCATCTCATGCGAAGAGTTGACTCATTGGAAAAGACTCTGATGCTGGGAGGGATTGGGGGCAGGAGCAGAAGGGGATGACAGAGGATGAGATGGCTGGATGGCATCACAGACTCGATGGACGTGAGTCTGAGTGAACTCTGGGAGTTGGTGATGGACAGGGAGGCCTGGTGTGCTGCGATTCATGAGGTCTCAAAGAGTCGGACACGACTGAGCGACTGAACTGAACTGAACTGAACCAAAGGCATCAGAAGACATATGTATATGCAAACACTAGGATAAAACATCTTCTGCTAATCATAAACATACACAATGCCCAGCAATATCTTTTCAACAGCTACTTAATTAGTATCTGCTAACTTTGGTAAGTTGATCAGTGAGTCAATTTTAATGCCATCTCAAATATTAAATTAAACTCTCTTGTTTTCTTAATATCAAGGCTCCTATTTTATCTTATAGGTAACTTTTTTCCCTCTAAGTAGAATAAAATTAAACACGTTCATAAAATATTCATTAATTTACATATGAGTGCATATCTATCTGTGCTTCTAAGTTCAAATTAGTTTTCTCCTTTAGCCTGGGATGACTATTTGCTATAGATAATTCTCTTAAGTGATTTATCTTTTTGATCTATTATTTGATCTATGGTTTGAAATGTCTCTTTATTTCTTATATACACATACCTCTACTTGCACACAGTACAAAGTAACTAATTCAGGCATTTCATTTATTTCGTTTAGGTGTTAGAATCCATGTCCAAATTATAAAAATCCATAATAGTAATGTTAGCAGCAGACTACTGGATCTTTACTTAAATAATAGTTTTTAAAAATTTGGTATGTGTATTTATTGTGAAATGATTAGCACAAGTTAGTTAACATCCATAACTTCACATATTTACAAAATTGTTTTCTTGCGATAAGAGCTTTTAAGCTGTATTTCCTGGAAAGTGAAAAGTCAAAGTGTTAGTCCCTCAGTTGTGTCTGACTCATTGTAACTCCATGGACTGTAGCCCACCAGGCTCTCTGTCCATGGAATTCTTCAGGGAAGAATATTGGAGTGGGCTGCCATTCCCTTCTCCAGGGGATCTTCTCAACCCAGGAATCGAACCTGGTCCTGCATTGTGGTCTTCCCTGGTGGCTCAGCAGTAAAGAATCTGCCTGCAATGCAGAAGACCCAGGTTTGATCCCTGAATTGTGAAGATCCCTTGGAGGAGGGCATGGCAACCCACTCCAGTGTTCCTGCCTAGAGGATCCCATGGACAGAGGGCCTGGCAGGCTACAGTCCATGGGGTTGCAAAGAGTCAGACACAACTGAACTGATTAAGCAGCAGCAGCAGCTCCTGCATTGCAGGTGGATTCTTTATCATCTGAGCCACTAGGGAAACCCTGTACTCCCTTAGCAACTTTCAAACAATACAGTGTTGTTAACTATAGTCACTATATTGTACAGTACGTCCTGAGGACTTTAAAATAAGAGTAAAACTGAAAGTCTGTACTTTTGACCATTGTCACCCACTTCTCAACCCCTCCCACCCCACCCTTTGCCTCTGGCAAACACCAATCTGTTCTGTACTTAAACAACACTTTTGATGCAAATAGTGATGACTTTGAACAAAAGGCAATGCCAAGGTGGCCAACCCTAGATCTGTCCCTGCATGATCTCAAGATACTTGAGCTGGAGTTGGTCCAGGGAGCAGACTGGGAAACAATGGACAGGACTAGGATTTCAAGCTCCAGCTCTACTGATAACCTTCAATGACCCTGAGCAAATCTCAAAGTTTCACTGGGTCTTAATTTTCTTATTTGTAATTTGAGAACATTGGACTGCATGTGGTCAAATTTTGTGCCTCTAATAAGCAAACTTCTCATCCTTTTAAAAGTGCCTCTAAAAGGTATTTGGTTAATTAAGGAACTAAAATTAGATTGAACTATAGCTTCCAAGATGCTAAGTTTAACCAAATTCCTGGTACTTCACTAGTATCAGTGTTTAGATAGAGTCAATTCAGAAGGACTTACAAGACAAGCCACTCCTTGACTGGGTTTTTCTAAAGACATGTATTTATTACATTTATATAAGAGTTTAAAAAAGAGGATAAATTGAATACATTTAAAATTGAAAATATAATACTACATTTTAAAAGGTCTATTCAGATTTGTTTTGGAGTTGTTTGCTTTAAAAAACTTGAAGCCAATAGGCATTTAGTCCATATGAATGATTGTACCCAGTAGTATTTCATGAAAAACAAAAACCAAGCTTACCTGTACGTTAGCATGGACAGACCCAGGCACTTGGTATTTCAACTCGTGGGCTGTTGTTTGAGATTTTGGAAGCAGAAAAGGATAAGAAAGGCACCGATATTTTGGTTTCATAATCTAAAATAAAGAGAAACAGGTAAAAAAGATTCAAATGAAAAAATAATTCCTGTCTTCCCTATTTTGTGATTCTAAAAGATATATGGGTTCATTTGAAAAAGAAAAGTAAATATTAACAGTGGGTGTTTCTAGCTGAAGAGATACCAGATTATTTATTTATGTTTTCTATTTCCCAGAGGCAGAAAACTCCTTTGTTCCTTCTTTTACCTTTTGGAGTGAGCATTGAAAGTGAAAGTTGCTTAGTCCTATCGGCCTCATTGCGACCCCATGGACTATACAGTCCATGGAATACTCCACGCTAGAATACTAGAGTGGGTAGCTGTTCCCTTCTCCAGGGGATCTTCCTGATCCAGGAATCAAACCAGGGTCTCCTGCACTGCAGGCAGATTCTTTACCAATTGAGCTATTGCTTCACATTTTTAAAGGAAAGTTAAATATAATCTAGAGTTGTAGACTCATTTGAAAAGACCCTGATGCTGAGAAAGATCGAGGGCAGGAGGAGAAGGGGACGACAAGAGGATGAGATGGTTGGATCGCATCACCGACTCAGTGGACATGTGGGGACGACAGAGGATGAGATGGTTGGATCGCATCACCGACTCAGTGGACATGTGTTTGGGTGAACTCCGGGAGTTGGTGATGGACAGGGAGGCCTGGCATGCTGCGGTTCATGGGGTCGCAAAGGGTCGGACATGACTAAGTGACTGAACTGAACTGAACTGAGAGCTGTAGAAGTACACAATTGCAAAAATGGGATTATTTTATAAACTGATTTTTTACTATGCTGTCGCTATCTCATAACAGCAAATCATATAGGTCATTTTTAAAATAACTTCATAGTAAAATGTCATGGAACAATCATAATTTAATAAATTTCTATTAATGAAGAGTTCAGTTATTTCTCATTTTATATGAATTACTAAATACAATGTCAAAATACATTACTTACTGAATAACTTCTTTAGCTTAAACACCTGAAATTGATTTTCTGAGTCAAAAGTTACATACTTTAAAAATTTTTTTGCAATTATACCAGTTTATCCTCCCAGGAGTAGGGTATAAGAGCATCAAAGATCCTGAATCCAATTGTGGGTTTCTGCAGTGTATTTAACTTTGCCAGTCCAATAGGTTAAAAATAATATCTCTTTATTTATTCCTCCATTCACCTCTAAATTCTTGTTAAAAATATTTCCACTATTTCTAAGATCTCCCACTAACTGTTTATAATGTGAATTAAGTGAAAAATAAGGTGGCACTCTAAGTTAACAAAACTAAATTTTTTCCCAACTTATATCCAAACTATAGGGAAGAAATGCCTCATCACCATTTAAAATAAATAAAAGGGAATCTTAATAACACCAAGACAACAGGCACTTAACTTACGAGTATTAGGTCAAATTCTTATAAGTAATGAAGTCATCTTATGAAAGAAGACAAAATCTGGAGGAAAGAAGTAGGTCCATCTTCTCACATTGCTCACTTTGCTCAGAACTGCCTCTCAGAAGCCTGTGCCAACATGGATCCAGGGCAGTGCCAGGACTGCAAGGACTTGAAAGCTGCAGCTCTCACCTGAACAAGGGTCCCATCCCCGCTACAGTAGCTCAGCAGCCCTCCACGTGACTATCAACCCAGGCAAGATGCTTAAACTGGGAGTCCCAGGTTAATGGTTAAACCATAGTCTGTGATGCTAGCACCATTCCTCTGCCCTCTGAATTCTATGTGGAGGAAAAGTTCAGGAACTGTTTTTTTTTCTCTTTTACCCAGAGTCCCAGGTGCTCTGACAACCGGCCACTCAACAGTGGGTAGAGTGGCACAGCTGTGGCCACATCAGCCCCTTCTCGCCTCCTCTTCCTGGCCTGTCCCTCTACACATGGACTGAATCATGCTAAAACCACCCACGTACCTTCGTGAAGTTCCAGCGCTGGATGAAGTGACGGGCCGCATCGCGAGCTGCCTTCCCGTGGACTGCAGAGGCTATGTCATGCCATGGCATCCGGGGGGTGGAGTGCCTGTCAATGAAATCTGCCCAGGTGCACCAGGCAAGGATCCACACTAAATTCTGCGCCCACAAGGCACACAAGCCATCTGACCCTAGCTCTGACCCCAACTATGATACATTAAAAAAAAAAAAAAAAAACACGTGGTGATGTCCACCGTATGTATATTTCTTGACTTGGATAGAATAATACCTTTATAACCAAGGGAAGCATAGATCTCACATTGAGGAACATAGTCCCTATGCACCTTTCCCAATATGAAGTTTCCATTCCACTACTAGATAATCACTGAGAAAGGCAGCTGTGAGCTGGTACAAATTATCTAAAGATATAAACGTGATATTACATTTTCTCTTCTATTCTGTTGAAATAATGTCAAGCTATGTATGGACTGCCATTTCTAGTTCCTGTTCAGTGTGCAAGCACTTAGATGATCTGAAATGTGTTATTTTAATGTTGGAAGATGAAGATGATAAGCAGAAAAAGGGAGATCATCAAAGGAAGGGAAACATCTCCTGGAGAATTACAGATTACGATGCCTAAAATATGCCTATATGCAACCTGGAGATTTCAAACAAGTAAGCTATATTTCATTTTCTTTTCTTACTATACTCACAAGGAAAAACCCTTAAGTATGTGACTAAATCGTGGTCTCCAATATTTCACCAAATGTTCAAAACAAAACAAAACAAGATATTAAATCATGCACATGCATACTTGTTGAGATACCAACAAGGAAAAGACAAAATATGCATAGCTACCCACGACCATGGTACTCACCAGCAAAAGGTTTATCGAGTTGAACCCAGTCTTTGAAGACGAAATTGCAGTAGTCCTTTCCATGCCAGAATCGGGTTTCCCCATGTAGCTCTCCCACACGTGTCTGTACACTTCGGAGGGAGGCTGTGTCTGTAAATGCAGCAAGACTCACTCAAAGGCTGTGGTTCAGGCGGGCCCCAGGGAGGGAGGCTCACCTCTCATTTATTAACACCTAAACACTTCCTAACTTTTCTTCTTAAGCCTCATAACAAGGGCAGCGTGGGTTCGTTTCATCTGAGGCTGTGGGCTGGCTGTGGGCTGGGTAATTGGGGCTATAACCAGGTTCATCATTTGACAATGAAATTTAATATTTTTATACATGTTTCAATGCCATTCTCCCAAATCATTCCCCCCCACTCCCTCTCCCACAGAGTCCAAAAGACTGTTCTATATATCTGTGTCTCTTCTGCTGCCTCTCATACAGGGTAATCTCCAGTCCAGGTTCAATGCATGATACAGGATGCTCAGGGTTGGTGCACTGGGATGACCCAGAGGGATGGTACAGAGAGGGAGGTGGGAGGGGCGTTCAGGATGGGGAACACGTGTACACCCATGGTGGATTCATGTTGATGTATGGCAAAACCAACACAATATTGTAAAGTAATTAGCCTCCAATTAAAATAAATAAATTTATATTTTAAAAAGAAATTTAATATTTTTATTCTCGTCATCTAGCAGATCACTGGCAGAATGGATCACAGGTTTAACTTGCTGGGTGAGAGGGGTAAAGCCAGGTCTGCTGGAGGAACATGAAATGCCAAGGCCATAAAGAAGTCATGTTCTTCTTTTTGCTCAACCAATATGGTGCACATCTAATGTGTAATTCTTGTCTTTTGCATTTCAAAATGCAAAAGTGGTGTTCTAGCCCTGGAACTGACTAGCTAAGTGATACTGAGCTTTATCCTTTGGGGTCAGAGATCCTTTATGTACAAAAGGAAGAATTTGGCCCAGCTATCATCTAAGATCTTTTGGGCTCTAATATCCTATATTTCTACAATTATAAATGGAATCCATAAAATATAACAATAGAAGCTTATGATCACATAGGCGCAAAAGCAGCATCTACTGCAGTACTTCACAAAAGCTTTGTCAGGAACATTTTCAGTTCAGTAAATACATTGACTTAAATAGTTTGTACATTTATGGGATATGCCAATCACAAAGACAGACAAGCAGGGAACTAGCAGAACTACAAATCACAAAATGCAGCGCTTGGCACAAAAGAGACGCTTAACCATCAGACACTGGATGCAAAACGTTTGTTGAATGAATAAATGGTACCACATACAGAAGCCATAGTAAATAGCAGACTGGTCCCCCTACCACCATACTGTCCCAGATGTGTCCTTCCAAAAATGCAGATTCTTATTTAAAAGCCTTCTAGGATGACCTGCCTACAGAGGGTCAAATCCTCAGGGTTTAGTGTGCAGAGACAGTTCTTAAACTGCTGCCAATCTCTCTTTCTTGTCCTCATTTTCCCCACACAACCCAGGCCCCAGGCACACCACCGTTCTCACTGATTGTGACAGGCCTTGTCTGTCATGCAGCTAGCACATGATTCCTTCAGCCTGGAATGTTCTTCCCACCCTCTTGGTCTGACCTCCTCATCATCCTTCAAGAGCCACATTAGCTGTCACCTGTCCTAGAGACACTCCCCATATCCCAGCAGGGAGAGGCTGTGGAACCATTCATAGTTGCACAACCCAGGGCCCCTGACTCTGTGACTCATCTGCCCCTCCCTGTCCGCCACTCACTCAGCTATAAACTCAGGGGTGAGGAGTGCATCCCCTCAGTGCCTGGTGTAGCTCCTGGCATTCAGTAGGCAATCAATAATAATTGCAGAGTGAAAATTTTGAGTGAAGTTGCTCAGTTGTGTCCGACTCTTTGCGACCTGGTGGACTGTAGCCCACCAGGCTCCTCCGTCCATGGGATTTCCTGGGCAAGAATACTGGAGTGGGCTGCCATTTCCTTCTCCAGGGGATCTTCCTGACCCAGGGATCAAACCAGGTCTCCTGCATTGCAGGCAGACGCTTTAACCTCTGAGCCACCAGGGAAGGAATACTCTGTTAGTATTTTATCTCAAACTGAATAATTAATCTCCAAAGAAAAATGTCTTGAAGTGCTAACAATGAACAAAACTATATAATATTAAAAATTAGAATTCTATTTATTTCTCCCAGTGATTTATTTTCCTTTTCTCTGAAACTGAAAGGCCAAGGTACTGATAGGGCTATTTGCTCACCTGTAGGCTCTTTATAGCAAGCATGGCACTTTATTAAAAAAAAAACACTTAAAAAAGGGAATAAAGAGAAGATAAATGGAAGGTCAATTCCAAAGTAAAATTAAAAAGTATATATAAAATTTGTTTTCATCAGTTAAGAAACTTTGGGCTAAATGTTTATATATATACACATGTACTTGTTTAAAAATTAACTTTCATCTAATAATCTGTTTTGACAAGAAAAACAAAGTAAATTCATAATCTCAGAAAATGATCTTGGTGCTAATTGAATTCAGTCTGCTCATAATTCAAATTTGGTTTTGGTCATGGCCTACACCAGTGCAAATTAATCAGGGTCCTCCTCAGAACCAATGAAATATTAAGGTTAAGCAGAACCAGATCTTGCCAGTAGGATATTTCCCCCTGCTGAATCACTAAGGCACTAAGTTAGTAAAATATTTAATCCCAACACTTCTCTACTATTTAATAGACAATAAACTCTTTAAGAGAAAAAAATAAGTGTTACACAATGTTACCCACTCCATTGCATCCCTGAGAATGGAGATGAGAAATGACTTAACTTCCTATTCATTCTCCCTTATGATTAAATATCTGAGTGAAACACTTGCATCAGCTAAATGACAAGCATTATCTTCCCCATTAGCCATCTATTAAATCATGCTTAACAGGAGATCATCAGCAAACAATTACTGAATATAAAAAGAATAAAATTCAACCCTTTTAAAATGACTGTATCAAGGAAACAATGTGTTTGACATTCTCCCTCTTGCAACATAATTTTGAGAGGGAAAAAAAATCTTGAGGATGGCCGACTGATTGGATTAAAGTATATACTATAGAAATCTATCATAGTTACTAATCACATTTAAGATGAGCTGATTTTACTCCACTTTTTCCTACTTAGAACATCCAATGATCTTGTATGCACACTCTACTGATTTCTACACATCACCAGTAAGGTTCACTCGGAACCCCATTCAGTGCGGCCTTTTGCATTCAAGTGAAACATTGCAGAGAAGCTAACCCAGTTCATACTTTCAGGAAAGGAAGCTATAAACTCAAGCAAACATTCAGTTTCAAACTTATGATATGATGAAGAGTCACTCTATGCTTAATTTGGGTTTCTAGTCCCAGAATTAAGACAAGAAAGTTTAAGTCATTAAACTTTAAATGTAGAGCTGTGCTCTTTAAACTTCCTTCTCCATTAATAGTTGAACCTTACTTTTTTTCCCCAAAAACAAATTCACGTGGCAGTCCAATATATAAAACAATGTAAGTGGGATTCTTCTGGTTGAAGCAGGTACCAATAAAGGTAGAAGGGGCCCGGGTCTTCAGTAGTATCCTCAAAGCTCCCTAAGAAACACCAGGATTTAAGGAACAGACTCGGTAAAGCACTGCTCCAGAATTCAACTATCCTTTGGCTTTGGTTTTTAAGTAAGTGAACTTTTTTTCATATTAAAAAGCTAAATTGGTAACTTAACATAGTTAATGGCAAGAGTCCTCTCGGTCCCCCACATCCCAGTGCATCAGCCCGTGCCGTCACCTCTACTTCAGGCTGGATTCAGTACCTGCCTGGTCACGATCTGCCACCCTTGTCTGCTCTGAAGAATAAGCTTGTAAAAAATGTTCGTCGGATCTTGTCTGGCTTTTGCTCAGGACCAGCTGATGACTTCCTTTTTCTACTCAAAGTATAAGGCAAAATTCTATAACCTACTACTCAACCCTGTCCAACTTTGCTCCTATCATTATCCCCAGCCCTCCCAACTTCAGCCATGCCTGGAAGTCACCTATCCCATCCTTTCTCACGGTCTACACTGGCTGGTCTCCCTCCCCAATCCTACTTCTTCTCTCCTTTTGGATTTTGGCGAAAACTCATTTCAGTGGAAAAGCATTCTCTGACTCCCTCCTCATATAAAATAGTCACTCCTTCCCTCTGCCCTTTCTCTCTTCCCCTGCTCTATTATTCTGCGTGATAATTCATACCATCTGACACAGTGTTTGATGGTCTATTTCTATTTACAATTCCCATCCTCACTTTCCAACTAGATAACTGAGTTTCATTTGTGTTGTTCATCCCATCTCTAGTACCCAGAACAATGACTGACTTACTACAGGAGTTCAGTAAGTACTTATTTAATGAACAAATGAGTCATACACATTTAGTTTTGTACTGCACTTACAATTTTTAATGACTGTGCAATTCCATCAAGGGAATGGATTGCTCATTATGTTCTAGAACCATCCTCCATCTTCTCTTGGATATTTACAGTGTTTACTTTTCTTTCCCCCTCTCTCTCTCTCAAACAAACAAACAAAAAACACTGCACTGGATGTGTATCCAGTTTATTTAAGAGAGGATTTCCATCAACACCTAAAAACAACCATATTGCTGTCCCCAGCTCATGACTATGGGAATCACCCCCTCAGTCTATTACCAGCCTGAATTACTTAATATATTCTGCACTCAGCTTGCATCTTCCTTTCCACTTGCCTCCAATCCTGTTGTCAGCAATACTAACATTCAGTCCCCTCATTGCCCCATCTTAACTTCAGTCCTAACACAGCAAAGCCATATGCTGGAATTACAAAGCAATATCTGGACTATTTGTAACCCTTATCTTTAAAGTCTGCCCCTGCATTCACCCCTGACCTGGCTCTCTGGACTTCCCAGTGCCCTGTCTCAGGGCTCTGCCACTCTACAGAGCACAGGAGTTACCGTGAGCTCTCCCTGAATCCACAAAAGCATCGAGGGCTAGCTGTATGCTAAATAGACAAAATGTCTCCCCATATATACCCTTCTCCATATTTTAATGGTATCTCCATATTTTAATGGTATCATGAATGCAAATGAATTTAACAGTTATATTGGTGCTTTAGTTCACTATAAATAGTCAATCACTTTAAAAATTGCTGGGTCCCCAGGCTAAAGAATGCTGGAACCACTGCCCAAGGTCCAGCTTAGTGTTCAGGGTCATTAGCCCCTAACCGGAGAAGGCAATGGCACCCCACTCCAGTACTCTTGCCTAGAAAATCCCATGGACGGAGGAGCCTGGTGGGCTGTAGTACATGGGGTCGCTAAGAGTTGGATACGACTGAGCAACTTCACTTTCACTTTTCATTTTCATGCATTGGAGAAGGAAATGGCAACCCACTTCAGTGTTCTTGCCTGGAGAATCCCAGGGATGGGGGAGCCTGGTGGGCTGCCGTCTTTGGGGTTGTACAGAGTTGGACTGTACGACTGAAGTGACTTAGCAGCAGCAGCAGCAGCAGCAGCTCCTAATAGCCACAAGTGACTCACATCCAGCCCTGCTTTCTGGGCTCCATCTCAGTCATCTCCTAAACAGTACATAGAACTGTGGCCTTGAGGATTTAGCCAAAAGGTCCTGCTTCGGTCATCTGCATTTCTGCTAAATCACAAATCTGATTCATGACTTCTAGGAGGCTGAGAAAATGGAATTTCACTGGGCACGTCATTTATCATCTCTAAACCTTCATTTGTAAAAAGAAGATAACTCTATTATAACCAAGCTCCACAAGTGTTCCAGGCAGTGAGGGGCAGAGTCTGCACATGATAAAAGCTAGCTTACATTTTACTGTGGTTGCTATTTACTATGATGATTGTGTGTATGCATACTAAGTTGCTTCAGTGGTGTCCAGTTCTTTGCGACCCCATGGACTGTAGCCTGCCAGACCTCTCTGTCCATGGGATTCTCCAGGCAAGAATACTTGAGTGGGTTCCCAGACTCTCCTCTAGGGGATCTTCCCAACCCAAGGATCAAACCCGAATCTCCTATGTCTTCTGCATTGGCAGGCGGGTTCTTTACCACTAGAGCCACCTGGGATGCCCATTATTTGTCCTATATCTGATCTGTTGCCAAATCCCTCTTCATTCCCACCACATTTTAGGCCCTGATTAATTTATTCAAGTACCTCGTTCTTACAAAAGCTTATCAGATCATCATTTCTAATAATACGTGCAGGGTAAAAACTGTGAGAACAGAGAGGCAATCCAGAAATACAGTCACTCTGCTCATGCAGCAAAAGCTGAAGCCTATGGAGATCTGGCACTTCAAACATCACTTACCAATGTTAGGTCTAGTAAGCCCCTGCTCAGACTCACTGGAAGAGCGAAAGAGTTTCAAGTGGGGCTTTAAACCATGAATTAAATTCTGACGACTCCTACAGTGATTACAATAACCTGGAGAAAGTTGAGAGTTCTTTTTTTACAAAGATATATATATATATAAATATATACACACATATATGAAGTTTTCTAAACTGGAAAGCAGGTTCAATCATTTTTAAAAGTAGGCAAGGCTGTAAAATCAGTCACAAATTGTGTGCTACAGAAACTAGAGTTTTAAAGACAAATCTGAAAAGAATAGTAAATGTACAAGATGTAGAAAATCTGATGTTTGAGGACAAAAGCTTGATGTATTTCTGGACAAGAAGAGATATGCAATCTCTGCTATGACAAAATTATAAAGTACACCCAAGACTTTTCCTTCATAATTTGGCATTAGTTTAGAAATGCTTAGCCATTCTGTGACCATTAGAAGCATGAATTGTGCATGTTATGAGTACTGATGTGAATAAAACAATAAATCTCCTCTATAATGAGTCAAACAGAGCCCCAAAATGGTATGAGACTGAAGAGGATGATATAATGACTTTTAAGCATTGCTTGCTTTACTCCATTATAGGTATAATGGTTCTGCTAACAGGCGTCCCATGTCTGGCTATGAAGGAATAGAGTCATCGGGATAAACTCCAGGGCAGACAATGACTTACTGGAGGCGCTGTCAATGCTGCTGATGCTGTCTGTGTCGTGCAGATGGTGTCTGTGCAGCTGCCTGTAGAGACTGAATTTGGAGAACTTGCTGGGCTTTTTTCCTTTCGGTTTTGAATTTGCATCATCAGGAGAGTTCAGGATGGGCAGATCTTTATCAGATTCATTTTTATCTCTGAGGCATAAGGATTCCATAGACTCTGTTGTTTCAGCCTGAGAAAATTATTAAAAAAAAAAAGAGAAATGAAAAGAAACTGCATAATATATGTTGCAATGTGGTCTTTTAATTCCAGTTTAAAGTTTACACGTGTTGCTGGCTCCCTAAAAGACACACAATGATGTGCGTGAGGTCACCTGCAGGGCAGTGGGGGGATTCTTGTGAGCTGTTTAAAGACTTTCAAAGGGACACCAGGAAGTCCATTACAGTTCCTCTTTCACTGCATCAAATTCTTGCAATTTTATGCCAATTAACCTTTCAGTATCAGATATAATTACATGAGTTATATTCACTGTTGAGCTACTGAACTTCCTCCGATAAACATTAAGTAAGCGATGATTTTTCTGTCAATTATTTTCCCCATTACCTTTCCACTAAATCTCTATTTTCCCAGAAAAGTCACCAACATATACAGCAGAAAAATAAGATGGAGGCCATCAAATTTTTAATAAGTGTATTGATATTTTGGCAACCATCTGAGTTGAAATAATAAGTACACGAATATAGGTGTACAGAGATTTTGGCAGTTCTTGATTTGAAAGGTACGTTGAGGAGTTATTAACGTTCTGCTTTCAAACAGAATTTTCTAAATGTCTCCAGACTGACTTATCCTATTTTCATATGTCTGTAAGAAGGAAAAATTTCAAAAATCTTGGCAGCGACTTGTAATAAGGCTGCTTATTTGAAGTCCAATTGTGCTGCACATTTTTATGAACTTTTTTCCCCGAATAGGAATTAAATCTTTAATTTAAATGGAAACCCAAGGAACTGACTATGAGATAGCAAATGTTTTATCGAATCTATTTAGTTTTCTTACAAGAGCAGAAACTGAGACTAACAGACTCCGTAGGTGGTATCTGAAACCAGGTCTATGTTGGACTCAACTTAACTATCCAGGAACATGCCTCCTTTCATTCAACCCATCAGCCAACCAATCATGCTTTTAATACACACTTATACAAACTGTGTCCCTTTTATGCAGTTCCATAAAGATGAAATCTACTAACTGTGAGGGAACCCAGGGATGGTCCCCCGACGATGCGCTTCACGCTGCCCACATCCGTGAGTCTGTGTTCGTTGTCATCCCACCTCCCATAAGCCAGGTCAATCCCACCCACAAAGGCCACCGACTGGTCGATGATGACGAGTTTCTCATGATGAGCCCACAGGTATACGCTGGACGACACGTGATCCGGGTGCCTCATCACCTTGAGAGGAAAAAACCCACACATGTAGTATGCTTTCTAAAATGCCTTTCATACTATAATAAAACAGGTCTGTTTACACCCTCGAAGAGCATTTCCTACAATCCAAATACTAAAATGTGCTATCTATACATCGAAGAGAATCCCCAAACTTCTAATTTTATCCTCAGTATTTAGCAAAGGAAGATCCCTGGTTACTTTTTGAGACTCCCCTGCCCATTCTGGACCCCCCACACTTGTGGGGAGCTACCATTCAGCTTGAAATTTGGCCACATATTTCAATAAAAGTCAGCTCAGTGGGATAGCAGATTCCCTCCCCCCCACCAAAGGATTACATTGTATGTGGTATTACTTAAAAAACACTAAAACTTTTGAACCAGCATCTATCTCTGACAAAACTTTTACTAAGTGTATTGATATTTTAGCAGTCATTGAGTTGAAGTAGTAAGTATATGATATAGGGATATAGATGTTTTGGCAGCTCTTGATTTTAAAGGTACTTTGAGAAGTTATTAACCTCCTGCTTTCAAGTAGAATTCTCTCTAAATGATCCCAGACTGACCTATTTTTGTATGTCTTTAAGTAGAAACATACCAAAAACTTTGAAGACAATTTTACTGTTTAACAACATTTTTTTATTGTGGTGAAATACACATAATATGAAATTTACGGTTTTAATATTTTTTATGTGTACAGTGCAGTGGTATTAAGCATATTCATATTATACAACCATCTCCAGAACTTTTCATTCTGCAAAACTGAAACTCTATACTCATTAGACGATAAAGCCTCATTCCCTCTTCCCCTAAAACTCTGGCAACTACCATCTACTTTCTGTCTCTGTGAATTTGACTACTCTAGGTACCTCATGTAAAAGGAATCTATCTTTTTATGACTGGCTTATTTCACTTAGAATAATGTCTTCAAGGTTCATCCACATGATTTAAGATATGTCAGAATTTCCTCACTTTTTAAGACTGAATAATATTCTATTACATGTATATGCTAATTCATTAGTGAGAGTGTGATAGTAAAGTGTCCAACTATTATAGAACTGTTTATTTCATCCTTTGATTTTGTCCATGTTTGCATAATATATTTTGATAGTCATTATTAGGTAATGCTTATATTTATAAAATGTAAATGCTTATATTTTGTTGCTGCACTGAAACTTTTATTAATATATAATATCCTTCTTTCTCTACTGTAAAATTTTTTGATTTAAAGTCTATTTTGACCCATATGAGTATAGTCATTTCTGCCTTTTTTTGGTTATTATTTACATGGACTATCTTCTTTTAATCAAGAAAAATGTCCAATCATTATATACTTTAAGCCTACTGGAGATTTATTACTGTCTTGAAATATCTCAATAACTGGGCAATATTTACTGATAGGCTTCAGGTCCTTGGCAAAATATCAAATGGCTTTTTTCAAATTGTTTATCATGTTTATTCACATTAGTAGTACTTTCTACTAAGAGCTTTTAAGGAAAGCACTTTAAATCCTAAAGGAGCTCTTTTTGTGTCTATCAGTATTCAAGGGACACCCCAGGGAGCTCACATCTAAGAGGTTTCAGGATAACCTTAATGAAGAGTATGGATACTTGATAAGGCTCTTGAATATTAAAACAACTCTAGGAATAATGTTCTTGGCTAAATGATCAGGGTAAAAGAAGCAGAAATGAGAACTCTGATGATCCCATCAAAATCAGAAATATAAGAAAGTATGTGTGCTCAGTCATGTCTGACTCTTTGCAGCCCCACGGACTATAGCCCACCAGGCTCCTCTGTCCATGGAATTTTCCAGGCAAGAATAATGGAGTGGGTTGACATTTCCTACTCTAGGAGATCTTCCTGACCCAGGGATTGAACCCATGTCTCTTGCATCTCCTGCATTGGCAGGTGGATTCTTTACCACTAACGCCACCTGGGAAGCCCATAAAGTTCATAGTACTATTTACTCAAAATACATGAGGGAATCCCAAAGATGGCCACTGCTCAAAGCAAAACATATCTGAAAACTGTAGAATAATAAGGAAGAAACATTTTTTACGCAAGATGACCCAAATACCTTTATGTTGGGGTGTAGACGCATCAGAGTCCTCTTGCTGTATTCACTATTGATCCCAAGGGCAAGTTCCACCTCTTTGTAGAGCATAATGAAGATTCTTACCCCCTGTTGCTGTCACAAGAAAAAAACACAGGGAAAAATAAGAATTTCTGGAAGTATGATATGATTTTCTTTTTCTTCTTCCTTTCTGGGCATTGTATTTTCTAAAAATTTCTTCTATAAACAAGTATAATACAATATTTAATGAAAACTGCCACAGAAGGAGCTGAAATGTATGTGTAGATTAAGACACAAATATAAAAAATAAAAAGCTACCTCCTTTCCATTCTATGCATACTGAGTCAATATTTGACTAATTACAACCAGAATGTTGAAACTGCAACTTTAAATACTAAAAATGTCTGATAGTGTTACACCTTTGAACACCTCCAAACATTTGACATTAGAGGAAAGTTTTGATCTGATTCATTGTTACAGAATTAGGGTCTTCTTTTTGTTTTTATCATACCACAATGAGTTGAAATAACAGTGTGTTTTAAAACTCTGATGATAAAATCTGCTAAACATGCCTTAAATGTTTTGGGGGATATTTTCATAGATTTTTTCTTTACTAAAAATTATGTCAGTGGAAAAACATTTCTCAGTCTTCACAAATGAATGTGTTGGTTCACACTCTTCACCCATAATTAAATCATTAAGGCCTATTTCACCACTGAAATGACTTCTTCAGAAGTCAGCTTCTCTAACAATCAAAAACCCCTGAGTTTTAGCAGCAGCCCACAAATTAACATTGATCTGTCCCTAGACCTTGGACCTAAAGAAAAATAGACAAAGCCATTGTGAAGGTCATACTGAATCAAAAGTTACTCACAAACTTTAATATGCTATACAAATAATAGTTATCATTAATATTAACCATCAGAAAGAATGTCCAACAGCTGGTAGTATAGAAAAGTACCATTGTTTTTCTCTCTTAGTTCTGGGTAGTGACAAGGTCTTAGCTTATGGTTAATTTTGCTTGACACGTGAATGTTCTCCCCTCTCCTTGTCCTCTTATATGATTCCCCCATTAACATACAGCTCCTCCAGGAAACTCTATATTGTTTATCCTCATTTCTTAGATCATTTTTTTACTTTTTAGGTTTGCATCCTCAGTATTGCTGTGTAGTTTGCAACACAGAATTTGCATTTTATATACCCAGCAGCTCTGAAACCATTCTGGATTTCTGAAACCATATACAGGATACTGTAGCTACACATAGACATTTAATATCCTACAGATTTAAAGGCAAGAAGTTTTCCATAATCTTTTCTAGACTATTAGAGATGCCGGTGTATCTAATAAACTATAGTGATAAGTAATAATTTTGTTATAGTTTAAATATCAGTTCAGTTCAGTTCAGTTCATTTCAGTTGCTCAGTCGTGTCTGACTCTTTGCGACCCCATGAACCGCAGCATGCCAGGCCTCCCTGTCCATCACCAACTCCCGGAGTTCATCTAAACTCATGTGCATCAAGTCAGTGATGCCATCCAGCCATCTGATCCTCTGTCGTCCCCTTCTCCTCCTGCCCCCAATCCCTCCCAGCATCAGGGTCTTTTCCAGTGAGTCAACTCTTCGCATGAGGTGGCCAAAGTACTGGAGTTTCAGTCTCAGCATCAGTCCTTTCAATGAACACCCAGCACTGGTCTCCTTTAGGATGGACTGGTTGGATCTCCTTGTAGTCCAAGGGACTAGCAAGAGTCTTCTCCAGCACCACAGTTCAAAAGCATCAATTCTTAATCCATGGTAATTAGGCATTGTTAATAATGGACATTCGAGTCACAAATTTAAGAAGACTTACTGGATTGAACACATCAAATTTGTAACAACTGGACATTTTTGCAATGTTACAAAAATGTGAAAAAAACATAAGAGTTAACATTTTTAGTCTGCAAGATATAAAACCTTGGAGTAAACAAAACATGTTTACAATTCCCTAGTGTTGCTCTGCCAATACTAAGGAGCATATTTTAGCCCCTAAAATCCTTTAGAATAACACATCACTTCAAGATACTAACTTTGTCTTACTTGGTGTTAGTAATATCTGAAAAGTGTCATATTTCTGAAGGGATACACCTGATTTACATTCTGGACTGCATTAAGGAAATCTGAGTACTAGCAGAAGACCCATTCTTGCTCTGAAAAAAACAGGATTAAAATACATATGTCATTTTATTTCTCTGGTTAACAACTGGCTTTTGGAACTTGCTTATCATTTATTACATTATGAAACTATTATTGTAATCAAGTATGAAAGTACAGACTTGAGTAAAGAAATAAGGAAGTGAAAGGATTATTTCATTCAAGGCAGGAAGTGAACAGATTAATTTCCAATGATCTGGTCAGTGAATGCTCTAAATGAAAACTAGAACATTATTTTATTTTTCTCTTCTACTCTTCAGATTTACTTTTCTATTTAAATATTTTAGGATTCAGCAATGAATAACAGTTTAAAAAATAGCCTCCCACTGACCGATGAAATATAAAGTTTAAAACCCCCAATTTCAATCTAAATTAAAGAACATTACAGCCGACATCTCTCATCATGGTTCATTTGTTTTAAAATGGATGAAATTTTACTTCTTAGGCTTATGAGATTATTACTCATGAAGGACAGTAGTTGCAAATTAGGAACTGGAGTGAATCTTATAATTTTCCATTTATCTGCATAACGAATGGATTTTTTAAATAATAGAGATGCTGGCACTAATGGATTATAGTATTGATATTATCTTCCATCTACTAATACCTGACATTTTCTTCTTTATTGTGTCTTTTCTCATTGAAATAAATTAACCTATAGGAAATAGGATACAGACTTTTTTGTTTGTTTTTTGATGTCTGATCTTACATATTTGTTACTCTTAGAACATCTCATTTTTGACTGGACTCAGAATTAGAAGTAGAAGCTCTCAGAGAGGACAGCCTCCGTCTCTTGGCAATCTGTTCCTGCCGTTTTTCTTTGGCCTCCTTCATTCTCTTGGCCAAAAGGTTAGCATATTCTGCAGCCTCGTCTTTATTTTTCTTAGTACGCTGTTTCTTCAGAGCAATACGCCGGCGTTTGTGTTGCAGAACTCGTGGAGTCATGAGACGCTGAATCTTGGGTGCTTTAGTCCTAGGTTTCTTACCGTCTTTGTTTAGGGAGTTTCGCACAACATATTGGCGGACATCATCTTCTTTAGAGAGATTGAAAAGTTTGCGGATTCTGCTAGCTCTTTCGGGACCCAGGCGACGAGGCACTGTAGTATCAGTGAGTCCAGGAATATCCTTCTCCCCTTTTTGCACGATGACCAAATTGAGAACACTCAGATTGGCATCCACAATGCAACCCCGTATAGATTTGCGCTCTCTCCATTCCTCCTTGGTCTGTAACAGGAATGCCCCTTACTCAGTAGCAGGCGAACTCGGCCATGGGTCAAGACACCCTGCTTCATGGGGAAACCCTGCTTATCTTTCCCGCCACTGATTCGGACCACATGACCCTTCCATTCTTCACCCAGAGCGTCAGCAGCAACTTCTGTGGCCATACGCCTCTCGTAGAAGGTTATGAAGTTTTCGTTCATCGTCCACTTCAATGAGCTTCTGGCAGCCAGTGGCCGGGAAAGAGATGTTCAGCTTCATTCTGAAGCGGCCGACAGCCTCCAAAGCGCCACGAAAAAGAGGATACAGGCTTTTAAGTCATCTTAGCTTAAATAGAAATGACTAATAAGGAAGTAATTAAATATAAAAAGTTCATTTTTATGTAGTTTGGTTTACAGTTGTTTACTTACACCACACCTACAATAAACAGTTGATTAGTGACAATATTCTTGTGATAATAAGGAAATAAATTCCTCTTCTTTTGGTCAAGGCATTACAAATTATCATAAACGCTCAACTATAAAGGGCAAAGCAAAATATATCCCCTGGGAATGAAGGCATTTGTTGGGTCCTAATAGTGCAGACTGGAGAAGGCAATGGCAGCCCACTCCAGTACTCTTGCCTGGAAAATCCCATGGAAGGAGGAGCCTGGTAGGCTGCAGTCCATGGGGTTGCTAAGAGTCAGACAGGACTGAGCGACTTTACTTTCACTTTTTACTTTCATGCGTTGGAGAGGGAGGTGGCAAGCCACTCCAGTGTTCTTGCCTGGAGAATCCCAGGGACGGGGAAGCTTGGTGGGCTGCCGTCTATGGGGTCGCACAGAGTTGGACACGACTGAAGCGACTAAGCAGCAGCAGCAGCAATAGTGCAGACTAATACAAAATATGGGAATATTTGCACACAGTGGAAGCCAAATCAGAAACAAAAGGACTGATGTTAATTCTGTAATTAAAAAAAAAACACTTTTGAAGAATCTGATGTTTTACCAAAGCCTTTTAGTGACTCTAGGGGAAATTACCCTTTGCTCAGAAGAAAAGTGTTAATAGGGTAAGTGGGAAAACAGATGGCCCTGGACTTGACTGTGTTTCTTACATTTCTATATTATGTTTCTCATCTTTGCTGAAGTCAGCTAACCCAAGGATTCCACACAGTAAACTTTATGACACCTGACTTGAGAAAGATAAAATTCTATCCTCTTTTCTAATTCATTTTTAATCAAGTAGAACAGATAACATACTATAAACAGTATGAACTTTTAGGTGCTTTACACATACAAATGCATATGAAGAAAATGAAAAATAAAAAATGTTTATAGTTGAAATCAAGCGACTTTGTTTCTGAGCCAGCTTTTTCTCTGATTGTTCAAAGCACAGTGGTCAAAATATTTTCTAAATATAGTAAAGTTGGTTCACTGCCTAAAGACAGCTTAGCTAACACATCGCCCAGAATAATCACTAATTTTATCACCTGTCAAGGACTTCCCTGGGGAGCAGCACGGCAGGGATGGATGGTTTGTAATATTTTAAGAAAATGAAAAGTAAAGGATAAAAAGGAATCATATCCTCACCACTGAAATGCAAGCAGCACTGGTAGGTAACAGCACAAGTGCTCATAAGCCTTTTTTTTTCTTTCCAAGACAATTTTGTTTAAAGCACAGTCCTTAAAGTTAAAGATCCCTTCCCTCCTTCCCTATTTCACCCTTCTAGCCCACTATTTTGATAAGATTCTCTTTGATTTTTCTGTTCAGTGATGTGATTATTCATCTCATTTGATGAACCTGGACATCCTTCCCTGCGTTTGGTCCCTGATTTCAACTTTAGAATGTGCTCTGTGGTCCAGGACAGAAAGAAACTAACTTGATGACAAAATCCCCGCTGAGAACTAAGGTTCTATAGTTCTCCAGATTGCTGCACTTGAAGAATCTTCTGGTACAGTTCTCATCAGAAATATCACGTATTTCTATGGTTAAAATATACAAACTGGATACATGGATGCAGTTACCATAAGCATGATGCAATTTATCTTACCTCTTAGTACAATAAATTCAGAACTGTACAAACCCTGGGATGCTGCTTTGAGTTGTGAACAGTCTGTCTCTCAACATCGGTTTAGATTATTTTAAATGATGACAGGGCATAACAGAAGACCAAAGAAACAGGAAAATATCAACTTGGTTACTACCAGAGAAACAAAATACTGTATTTTTCCCCTCAGAAACAACCATTAAAAGAGATGTTTGCCTATTGTTGGCTATAAGGTAGAGATGCTAAATTTCTCCCCAAAGAGCTGCACAATCAGATAGAAGGAAAAAAAGAATTCATTTCATTCAACCTTATGGACCTCTGGATCCATTAATGCAAGAATAAATGCTATTTCAACCCAGTACTCTGTGAAGCTAGTGGCTTTCAGAAACTAAATTATGTATGTAAAGCAGTGTTTATGAGCATATGAAATGTCAATTTGGAATGATCTGAGTGTTAAAAATTTAATAATATGGTGTAGCTGGATTAGGGAAGAGAAATTCTATTAAATGTACCACTGAGAAATTAATATTTAATAGTATTACTCTTTCCTTAGGAGATTTAAAAAATCATTACATGTAATTTAAAAATTACAAGTTTCAAAAAAGCAGATAAAATTGAAACAAAGCACCATTATCAGTCAGTAATATTTATTTGGCCATGGTATTCACCTGATACCTCACAGGGTTCATGGGCCATAAAAGCAAAGAGAAATCATGACAGTGGTAGAGAAGGGACCTGGACAGGTACGCTGAGCAGAGTAAACAAACACCCACCAGCCAACATGGAGTGGAGGACCAGACTTGCAGGATCTTCCTCCTGAACCTCACTCTGGAAAAAATTACTAGCTTTCTGGAGTATACTTAGGTGTCCTGCAGGTGCCTCATAGTCACATGATCTAAAATGTAGCTCTCTGACACCGGGTTCTTCTCACTTCCTTCCTCTACCACATCCACCCTACCAACACACCATTTTGATCAGATCACCCTTTGTCCATCACACCCCCCAACAATAGTTCCCCACTGTTTTTCCATGAAGTTCAAACCACTGGCTTGGTTCCCAAGCCTCCCCATCCAAGCTGCTTTTTCAGCTTGATGCCCCATCCTACATACGCTAACACTCGTATGTCATCAACCTTGTCACCTCACTGTGATTGACAAGGACTTAGAATTCCTGCCTCCAGAATGTTTCCTCATCACCGTTCCTATACCTAGAAATCTCTTCTGTTAAAATGTTCGGCCCATCTTAAATGCTCTAAACCCCTCATGCTGTGAGGGGCTTCCACACCAGACCTACCCAGTGCTCTCCCTCCTGCTTTGAATCTTGGCACTGTCTCTGTACCCAGCTGACTTCTATATAGATCTTTAAGCTCCTTCAGGTCAAGAATCGTGTCTTTCATTTTTGTACATGCCCATATGATTAGCCAGTGCCCTAACGTAGGAGGCATTCAACAGAAACATGTCAGTTGAAACCTAAAAGAGTAAAGCATTTGATAAGCATGTGAAGAAAAGATTTACTGGTATGATTGATGACTGGAAGGGCAAAGCTGGGAAAATGTATTAGACTGGAATTTCTGGAGTTTATTTCTGGAGGAGAAATGGGAAAGGTGCTGTTTCACAGAGAGAACCATGGAGAAAATTATAGCCCATTCAATATGTAGAAAGATGTTTGGTAAGGCTAGGACTGAGCCCAAGATGCGAGTCCTTCAGCAAGCCCTCCCAGGGGCAGGGATGGGGTCCTAGTCACACATATGACATCCTTAGTTATTAGCATAGGACCAGATGCAGAGGATACACTCAGTATCTGTATGCTGGATTATTTAATGAATATGCAAAGAATACATGTGAGACTAGAATTTCCAATTTTGTGAATGGAAGTCTATTGAGATAACAGACAGACTAGCCTAGAAAATGATGCTTTGGCAGAACATGTGTCGGAAATAAAGAAAATCAACTTCTTTTGCCTTTAACATCAGCAGTGAGGAGTGCTTACACCTACCCCTGGATATCCTAAACTAAATGCATGGGGAAAAGACATTGAAAGAAGAGGGAAAGGTGAGTGGGGAAAGGGGTACGGGAATGTAGAGGATGGGAAAAAAGAAATGAGTGGTGGCTGTGAGAAATAGAAAGTGGTGACTTCAATTACTTAGGATCTGCAAATTCTGCTTGAATGTTTAATTATAGAATTTAAAAAATTAAGACAGTTTGAAATAATAGTAAAAAGGCTTTGCTGCTGGTCAAGTCTGACTCTTTGTGACCCCATGGACTGTAGCCCGCCAGGCTCCTCTGTCCAAGAGATTATCCAGGCAAGAATACTGGAGTAGGTTGCCATTTCCTTCTCCAGGGGATCTTCCTGACCCAGGGATTGAACCCATGTCTCCTGTATAGGTAGGCGAATTCTTTAACCACTGAGCCATCAGGGAAGCCCAATAAAAAGGCTGCTGCTGCTGCTAAGTCGCTTCAGTCATATCTGACTCTGTGAGACCCCATAGACGGCAGCCCACTAGGCTCCTCCGTCCCTGGGATTCTCCAGGCAAGAACGCTGGAGTGGGTTGCCATTTCCTCCTCCAATGCATGAAAGTGAAAAGTGAAAGTGAAGTCGCTCAGTCGTGCCCGACTCTTAGCGATGCCATGGACTAGAGCCTACCAGGCTCCTCTGTCCATGGGATTTTCCAGGCAAGAGTACTGGAGTGAGGTGCCATTGCCTTCTCCAAAAAGGCTAGCACTCCCTAATTTGGACATGATTAATAACAAATTTAGATCTATCCTAATTCAACTTAATTTAACTTGAGGGTCAACCACATAAAGAGATTAATTGCTATTGTTTTCTGTTGTTTTAGTCACTAACTCGTGTCCAAGTCTTTCATGACCCCATGGACTGTAGCCTACAAGGTTCCTCTGTCCATAGAATTTCCCAGGCAAAAAATATGGGAGCAGGCTGCCATTTCCTTCTCCAGGGGATCTTTCCAACCCAGAGATTGAACCCAAGTCTCATGCATTGTAGGCAGATTCTTTATTGCTGAGCCACTGGGGAAGCCCAAAAATTCATTAGAAATATGAATGCAAAGTAGTCATTGGTGAGCCTACACTGCTTCAGTTATTTACTTTTTAAAACAAAAAGAGCACATTCAATGCTCTCCCAGAATTTATAGCGTCAATTTACCATAAACTGTTTCCAAACTGGAACCAGTGGGTTTTTATGACATTCCTTTGATATTCTTCAACATCAGCTTGACCCCATCTGACTGAAATTATTCTCAGATGACTTTGTCTTTTCCTCAAATGACAAATAATGAAAAAAATAAAATGCTATGCTTCATTTTATCATTTATTATTCAACGATGAAATGTCATTACAATTTTTGCTTATAAAATTAACTGCCCATAACTGATTATGAAACAAAAAGAATAGAGCTGCTAGTATAATTCATGCTGTGAATTAGGTGAAAATAGCTATGTTTCAACAGTAATGGGAAAAAAAAATAACAAAATAAACTTGAAAATAGTAAGTATTCTATTTTTTGTCAAATTCTAAATAAAAATGTTATAAGTGTATATGAAGGGCTTTAAAAAAAGGCATTTCAGAGGCAATAAACATTAAAAAAAATTATATCAGCATGTTAGTAAAGTACATACTGCTTTTCGCTTAAGAATGCAGTCCAACCTCCAACGATTTCCTTCAACCACCGGACGTTTCAGGAAGATTTCTGGACTCAACCTGAAATCACAAAACCAAGATTTCAAGAAACTACAACAAAATATTAAGTTCTAATTGTGTCATAGGAAGCAACGGCAATTTTAGCCCAAATGCCATTATCATCCTCCACCATGGCAAGTCACCCAAAGTTCTCTATGAGTCCACGTACAACTTCATACTGGAACAACAACCTTTATCCAAAAAAACAGGCAGTCTCGATTTCTCTGTTACTCACATATGATACATACACACACTTGCAGATACTATTGACTGTCTGCCCAACAACCATTGTCCACCCTTTCCTTCCTTGGTATCAGGGCCTACCTCCCTTGACTGAATGTGAATATTCTGAATAATTGCTTCCTCAGGCTTGTGTTCAGCTCCAGTTTATAAAATAACACAATCCTGCACAATGAGATATATGAGGAAGTGCACAGACAATGAGATGTATGAGGAGGTAAATAGAAAAGTTCTTCCTCTGATGAGAGGTGAGATACAGGGGCACACACACAAAACCCCAGGGAAAGTGGCTCTGGGATGGATGCTGTATGGGGGCGTGATGCTTAGACAGTTGCAGCCACGCTGAAATTCTAAGGGCAAAGCCACAACCCTAACATCACTGGAGAACTCCACCAACTCTAGTACTGCCTAATTTTAATGATTTTTTTTTTTTTGATGTGGACCATTATTAAAGTCTTTATTGAATTTGTTACCATATCGCTTCTGTTTTATGTTTTGGATTTTGGCCATGAGGCATGTGGGATCTCAGCTTCCTGACCAGACATAGAACCCACACCCCCTGCATTTTGGAAGGCAAAGTCCTAACCACTGGACCACCAGGGAAGTCCCTAGTACTGTCTAACTTTAGAATTCTCATTCAATGAGAGAAATAAATCCTAATTGTTTAAGTTACTTTCAGTTGAGTATTCTAGCAATCCAGGCCAAAAGTGTTCTAATTGATAAACACGAACACTGACTTCCTATACCAAGGAGCAGTGTCCATGGGAAGCTGGGCTTTCTGAGCAGGGAAGAAGGCAGGCTTGCTGATAGGTAAGCTCTTCCCACTGTGAGAATGGACCCCTGGGTTCTTCATAGTAGTGCCATGGGCAGCACAGTACAGGAGAGTCACTTTTTCCCTCGGGGTTAGGTTCAAAGTCATTGCCTGACTTAAACTGGTAAGTAGTGTAACTCCTCTGTAATGGGAAAAACAAACAAAAAAGCAATAAACTTTCATCTGCTGAAATGCTAGACCTGGAGGAGCAGGGAAAACTGTGTAAGGATCAAAGTCTTACAGAACACTAGGGTGAAATAGCGCCTTGCCAGGGGCTCTTCGAAGCATGGGAAAACCACGGGGCTTTAAGGAGCTAAGGAGATTAAAAGAAATAATTTTACACTCTACTAAATTCAGTTAAGGAAAATAAAAATCCAGAGAAAAAGTATCTAAAAGAAACTTGTACTGGATAAGATAAATAAGAAAACAGACAATAGAGGGGTGTATACAGTATAAATATTTACATATTTAGTTCAAAATAGGAAACAACTTGAACCAAAAATACAGCAACTGACAGGAAAAGATCTAAGATGAATTAAAAACGAATCTGTTTTAAATAGAAAAGTGTGTCATTGGGCACTGCTAGTTCACTGAAAGTAGGACATACCCAACAACATATATGTACTTGCAATTTTCAATGTACACATTAATTATGGGCTCAGAGGGCTTCAGTGTGGGGGCCATTTTCAGGTCTATACTCTGCAATTAAGTCTTTATCATCTTTTTTTAAAATCTCCAATCACTGTGTACCCTGTATGCAGAGGATTCTACTAGATACTTTGGCGGATCTTAGGCAGGCTCTCAAGGAAACCTCGATTTTGAGCATAATGTATGAAAAGATAAAAGCAGTCATGCTATGAAAAATGATAGTCATGCTATAAACAAAGCATAAACGATGGCAAGTACAGGACAGCTAGGACTCACAAGCATCATTATGTCAGGATCTTAACTAAGTAATTATTAGCTAAGCAAAATTCAAAAGAACTGTGGAATACTACATTTTATTGGGTTTCAGACAACAGTGAATGTAAGATGCATATTACTGTGTGTACCAGTAAGAAAGAAAAAATGATGACAGCTGTAAGATGGTAATGAGTGTGAGATGCATTCCAAATTCAGAGATGTTAAAAAGTACTTCTAAGCAAAGGCTCTTCTTAGAAGATTTTATAGTTTTAAATGCTCATATGAGAAAGAAAATGTTTAAAATAAATCATCAGAACTTTCATCTTAAGAAAATAGAAAAAAGAATAAATTAAAGAAAAAGTAAGAAGAATGGGAATAATAGATAAGAATAGACCTTAATGCAACATAAAACAGAAAAACAATAAACTCAATAAAACGAAAATCTAATTCTTTGAAAGATTAATAAAACCAACAAACTGGCTAGATTAAAAAAGAAAAGGGGAGTTGATTATTTTTGTGGGAAGAAACAGTACCAATCCTACCAAGATTCACTCAGGAAACAAAGGCAGGGAAAACATGTACTTACTCATATAATGAGACTAGCATTATCCTAATATGAAAACCAATCAAAGAAAGTCTAAGAAAAGAAAATATTAAGTACAATATCCCTAACGATCACAGAGGTAAAAATCTCTACCAAAACTTCACAACTTATAAAAAGGATCATTCTTATTCCTAAGAATGCAAGGTTGGTTTAAAATCAATCAATATAATTCAGCACATTAACAGAAAACAGAAAGATTATATCAGTATATGCAGAAAAAAGTCTTGACAAAATTCAATACCCATTTAGAATAAAAACTCTCAATACATTTTAAGTAGAAAGGAATTTCCTCAAAGAAAAGGCACCTATTTAAAAATCTACCTAAAGCATATAATAATAGACTGAAAGCTTTTCATCTAACACTGAGAACAAGAAAGATGTCCATTCTCACTACTTCTATTCAACATTTTGCTGATGATGCTAGCCAAGGCAATAAGGAAAAAGAAAGAAAGGAAGAGAAAAAGAAGTACAAGGCATACAGATTATAAAGGAAAAAGGAAAACTTTCATTATTCACACATCACATGTCCATCTATGGGGAAAAAATCCTAAGGCATCTCTACAAAACAGTTACTCGCACTAGTAAGTGAACCAAGCAGTAGGTAAGATCAGTATTAAAAAATCAACCGTCTTTCCATATGCTGGCAGCAAATAAATGGAACATGAACTTTTAAAAATACCATTTACAAAAACATAGAAAACATGAATTACTTGGTGATAAGTACAAGTATGTGAAAAGTACAAAACGTGATGAAAAAATTTAAGATCATAAAAAAAAAATGGAGAGATATACAGTATTCATGAATTGGAAGACTCAGTATTGAGAAAGAAGGACATATTTGTTCTTGACATATCTTCTAGTGAGTACTGGTTTCACTGTTCTTTTCCCTCTGATTTCTCAGTTGGGAAGAGAACTGGAAATGGGCATTGGCACAGGCAGAGAGAGCCTCAGAAGTCCTCTGGTTCAGGCTTGAGGAAAGGAAGAGTGGGATCTTCTGGCACTGCTAGCAGTGGCAGGGAAGGGCCCACAGGCATCAAAAACTCCGAGGAAGTGGAATTTTCCCTTCCAATGGAAGAAATGTGGTTCCAAGAGGAGGATACAAATATTCATTGCTTGGCTCTGGATACAAAGTGTCATTGCAGAAACTGTAACAGAGCAGGGCACATTTCTATCAATAGCCAGAGGACTGAAAAGGGAAGCAAGAGGCAACCCACAAGTGGTGGGCAGATCACGGGGAGAGAGAGGAGCTCAGAAAAGCAACGCTATATAAAGTTGTTTATGAACTTCTAGCTCACTCCCAAGCTGCCCACACATAAATTTGATCCTAAATATTATATAGAAGAATTTGAGAACTGAAATAAGAAACAAATCACTGCTCAAATTTGCCATTAGGTGGAGAACATGGGGGACAGATCTGGACAGCACTGCAAAGACTTTAAAAAGAAAGATGTCACTAAAGACACACAGATAGAAGACTAGTTGGAACATTCTGCATGGACCTAATGGACCACTTTCCTGCTAAAACAGAAATACCAGTATTTTCTGTAAGATTTAAACAAGACCCAGACTCATAATATTCAAAGCTTCCAGAATACATTAAAAAGTACTTGGCATACCAAAAAAAAAAAAAATCAGAAAAATCTCAACTTGCAGGAAAGCCATTCAACAAATGCCAATTCCAAAATGATATGCTGATATTATTTAATATAATTCTTTGCTAGATATTAAAAAAAAAATATTTCAACAAGTGTGAACACTCTTAAAATGAATAGATAGTCAAAAAGTCTCAGCAAAGAAATAAAGATATAAATAAAAGCCAAAGAGAAATTTTCAAGCTGAAAAATACTACAGTAATCAAACTGTCAGTGAATAGGGTCACTAGAACAGAGGTGACAAAGGAAAGAATCCATGAATTTAAAGAGAGATAAAGAGAAATTATCCAATTTGAGTATCAAAAGATTTTTCAAAAAATTAACAAAGCCTGAAAGACCCATAGGACAATACAAAAAGATACTGATTTGTGTCATCAGAGACTCAGAAAAAGAGGAGAAATAGGAAATGCATGAAAAAATTTGAAGAAATGATGGCTGAAAATTTCTCAAATTTGATGAGTGACATAAACCTACAGATTCAAGAAACTCAGTGAACTCCAAACAGGATAAACTCAAACACCATAATCAAATTGCTGAAACCTAATGACAGGAAGAAAATATTAAAAGCACTCAGAAGAAAAACAATGCATTATTTAAGAGGGGAACAATAAATCAAAATGACCATGAATTTTTCATCAGAAAATACTGAGGCCAGAATGAACTGGAGTAAATTATAACTAGAATGTATAAAGATCTTCTGTAATTCAGTAATAGGAAGACAATCAAATTAAAAAAAGAAGAAAAATAAGATTTGAACGTGCCTCCAAAAAAAGCTAAACAAATGTCCAAAAGTCACAGGAAAATATGCTTACCATGAAAAGACATGCTAATACAAATTAAAATCATGAGAGACTACTGAATACCCTTTGGAATGGCTAACATTAAAAAAGAATGATGGTGGGAAAAATTGAGGGCAGGAGGAGAAGGGGGCAACAGAAGATGAGATGGTTGGAGGGCATCATCAACTCAGTGGACTCGAGTTTGAGCAAACTCTGAGAGCCAGTGAAGGACGGGGAAGCCTGGTATGCTGCAGTCCATGGTGCTGCAAAAAGCCAGACACGACTTAGTGACTGAACAACAACAACAAAAAGACTAACAACAGCAAGTGCTTGCAATGATGAGCAGGGATGAAATTCTCAAACATTGTTAGTACATGCACTTCAGAAAGCAGATTGACAGTTTCTTAGAGAAAGTCGCTCTGTATTGATATAATACAATAACTAGAATTTACTTTTTAAGATAAGGGTTATCAAATTATGCACCATGAATCAAATTTGGTCCATTGCCTCTTTTAGTATGGTCCATGAGCTGTTATATTTTTAAAGGTTTATTAAACACACACACACTTGCACAAACAAGAATATGCATCAGAGACTATATGTGACCTGAAACAACTGAAATATTTACTTTCTGGCTCTTTACAGAATGTTTGCCAACCCTGTTGAAAGTCAGAAGATTTTGAACTTTTGGGGTCATAATCCACATGAATACATTATGTATTCATTCTGGTATTTTCATCCATCCATCTATCTACCTACCTACCTATCAGTCAGTCTTCTTTTGACTACTGAAATAAAAGTTGCACAAAATAATAACCCTAACTTGCACTTAGGGCTTCCCTTGTGGCTCAGAAGGTAAAGAATCCACCTGGATTGTGGGAGACCTGGGTTCTATCCCTGGGTTGGGAAGATTCCTTGGAGAAGGGAAAGGCTACCCACTCCAGTATTCTGGCCTGGAGAATGCCATGGACTGTATAATCCATGGGTTCACAAAGAGTCGGACACGACTGAGCGACTCTCACTTTTATTTTTCCACTTAAGCTGCAACTCTCCTTTCTCTTCTTTGCTACCTTTTCTTATTGCATTATTAAATAAAATTCTAATATAACTTACCACTTCTCTGCCTAAAATATTCACCTATCTTTATCTGGACAGCTCCATCAGCCAGGACTCAGGCCAGACTCCTCTCCTGTGAAGCTTCCACAGCTCCTGCAGGCTCAGTCACTGCCCCTTCCTCTGTGCTTCCCCCCACCCCACCCTCACCCTGTGCCTTCTGCTATGCTGATCTTCACCACTGAAGTGAAGAAGTAAAGTCATTCAGTCGTGTTGGACTCTTTGCGACCCCATGGACTGGGGCCTACCAGGCTCCACCTGGGGATTTTCCCCACCCAGGGATCAAACCTGGGTCTCCCGCCTTGTAGGCAGATGCTTTACCTACAACGCTGGAAACCCGGGTTCAATTCCTAGGTGAGGAAGATCCCCTGGAGAAGGAAATGGCAACCCACTCCAGTACTCTTGCCTGGAAAATCCCATAGATGGAGGAGCGTGGTAGGCTATAGTCTATGGGGTCGCAAAGAGTTGGACACGACTGAGTGACTTCACCACTGAGCTGGCCCCGATCTGTTGTCCTGCACATAATTTCCTAACTGTGTATTGTCCAGGGTAGGGGGTGCTTTTCATTCATCATTCTGGACCTGTGCCTGTCACATAGTGGCTGCTCATTAAGTATCTCGGAAATGAATGAGTGAATAAATTAATAAATGAAAGAACGGGTGGTTAAATGAATTAATGAACAAAAGAGCTAAGCACTTCTAGGTCCCAGGTTGTTTCTCATTTTATTAAATCTGCTTTTTAGTTCAGTTCAGTGGCTCAGTCGTGTCTAACTCTTTGTGACCCCATGGACTGCAGCATGTCAGGCTTCCCTCTCCATCACCAACTCCCGGAGACTGCTCAAATCTGCCTTTGCTTGCATATTAATTGTTTCAAAAAGAGAGTAACACAGTTTTCACTCATGTATATGATGTCTCTTGATTTAGATTAGAAGCTTCTAAAGGGCATGTGCATCTTCTCACTATGCTTTTCATTCTCTCAGATCCAGATATATCAGGGTGTGATAAAGTTTCTGAATGCTCACTTTTGCAATATAATTGTATAACAAGAATTTTCTTCACTTGTTTTGAGGAAAGTTTCTGCAAAGGTTTTGTTTCAAAGACAGAGTTGTAATAAGATGTTATCCTAGCACAGTCACGAAAAAGAAATAACCTGCTGATTTATTTTTTTTGCTGACAGAAGAAACATTCAACATTCCATCTCTTTAGATGTTTAAATGAGAGCCTATATTTCAGTGTTCAGAACCTTCAAAACACATATTATTTGTTTGTGTAAAACATGATAATACGGGCTCAGTGGAAACGCTATTTACAGTCTCTTTCATGTCCTAGTCAAACTTTCAGAAATACATTTTAAAGGAACATACCTACTACATTAAGCTTGAACTTAATCTCTTAAGTGTGTAGAAAGTATTCAATCAAAGAAATAGTTCACAAGGAAGAAACTTTATTTCTGGTAGCCGACTTGAAGAGATAAAATTTGGCAAGAATAAAAGGACCAAGATTAAGCTCCTCCATAAACATGAGAATAAACAGAAGCACAGACATGCTGATTATCACAAGCCTTATCTGCTGACTTTAGATCAATGGTTCTCAACCAAGAGGGAGTGTGACCCGCAGGGGACATTTGATGCCTGAAGATATTTTGGTTATCTCAACTGGGACCTTGCTACTGGCATCAAGTGGACAAAAGCCAGAGACCCCATAACACAAAGAACAAGCCCCCGCAATAAAGAATTATCTGGCTCCACATGTCAGTAGTGCCAAGGTTGGGAAAGCATGCCCTAGACTTAAACATTTCCTCATCATTGAGGCAAAACAGTAGAAAAAGATGAGTTCACATTCCTAATTACTCTTCTTTTCCCCCCAAACCTAGAATTAGGAGGAAATGAATTATGATGCTATTTTCATAGTTCAATAAAGATAGCATTTGGAAAGAAATAGGATAGGGAAAAATGGGGGTGGGAGGAGCATTTCAAGCAACTAAGTTCTTAGAAGGAAAACATATTTTAGACATTTTCATTTTCATTGTAGGAAATGTTAGCATCAGCAATGGGTTTTAACCATCCAGGCAGATGGGTTATTGGAACTAAAGTCATACTACAAGGCCTACACCTACTCCAGGAGTAAAATTTCCCAAGAGCTAAGTGAATTTTAGATACAAGAGACTTGCAATGGCTTTAATTAGCATTTTAACTCTCATGGATGATTTTAAAGGGGATTAGAAAGTTGAAATCTGATGCATCTCTAGAAAAGCTAACCAGGCTTAGTCATTACAAAGGATATTTTAATACTAATAGGTAAATGGAAATAGTCCAGTTTCAAAGGGACAATTCAGAGGAAGTGTACTAAGACAGACATACCAACATCATGGAAGATATCGAAGGAAGACTATTTTCCATTATCTCTACACCTATATTTGCATTGCAAAATAATCTTTACTACAATAAATATTGGTTATTTGCTTCCAAAGGGAAAACCAAAAACAAAATTGCTCAAACTAAATATTTTAACAATCTATATGGATGTGAGGTTTTTTTGAAAAGACCTTTCAGTGGAGGCTACTACAATTAATTAGTTGGGACTTTTACCAAAACATCTGTGACTACTGCTGTCTTTCTTAATGTATGATTCTAGAACAGTACAACACTGTTGTATATTCCTAAACACAGAGATCTCCAAACTCCCCAGGGACATATACTAACCACCAGTCTGTGATAAATATTTCTTCTTTTGCCTCTTCCATTGCATTTGCCACATCTTCAAAATATCCTTTGGCATTAACATACCTGAAAGACAAGTTTTCAGTTTCATTTTTTTAACAAAAAAGATAAAAAAAGAAGTCTATCATATGGCAAAACAGGAGACGGAAGCCACTGCCTAGAATCTCTACAAAACCACCAGCTTACTTTGTATAACTGGAAACAAAAACTGAAAATACCATGTTCTGTTTGCTATGCAGGAAGTACAGTAAGTAGACAGAAGTAGGCAATCTGATTCTTTTCTGCTGAGAGAATAACAAATTGAATGCTCTCATCATTGTATGAGGTCAGATGCACTCTCCCACCCTACTGAACACACACACTATTGTTCTTCTGAGACTGAAAGCAGACCAGTTTCTAACCCATGGGTAGAATAACATGCTAAGCAAAATTTTATTTAAAAGAAATACCTACCAAGTAAATTTCTCTTTCTTAAATTATGGCTAATGACTTAAATAAGCTTTTCATTTGCATCATTAAGAAAATGAAGTTAACTTTTAAAATCAGACTTCACAATCTAAAGCTAGCTATCTAAAGTTCATTTTTAAAAAAATCATAAAAACAAAAAATGGAAAAATATTCTATGCTCAGGTAGTCCTACAAAGGCTCTTGTGAAGTATAATACATAATATTTTTTCACAGCTTCAAAAATTGATTCCAGGTGAACCTAGACCACTGTAATATTAAATGCTATGACTATCTTCATAATCTTAGAGCAAAAAGATCTTACCATTTGGCTAAAGTGTTCCCTTGGATAGCAGCATATGATCCAAATCGATGATCTCTGAGAAAGTCGGGGCCATACTTCTGGATGAATTCTTCTATAGCCCCTCCCCACCACCGAGCATGTCTATAGCTGTTGCATTTTAAAATCAGAGTCCTTCAAAGAAAAGCAAAATGTGGAAAAGAATGGTCACTTTATGCTCTATCTCTTTAAACAATTTAAGAATTAAAATGTCCCATTTGTTTTGGTAGTGCAGCAAAGAAAATTTTAGACAAAGAGCATCCTACTGATATGAAAAAAACAGACTTTTAAATGGTTTTGTCAGTATTTAAAAATATATTCAGTGTAGCAAAATAAACTTTCAGGTTACTTATTTCCTCATTCACTTATGCAAACATGTGTAAAGGCCTAGAGCTAACTGGGCCAAGCTGTGAGGAGGAGATGGAAGAGGCATCAAGTGAGGTCCTACATCCAAGTCTTAGAAAATTGTTGGTTCCTGTAAAGGACATTTCCCTTTGGCCTACCTGGTGTCCATTCCCTCAGCCTCTGGAAATAGCCTGATCATCCCGTGCCTACTCTGGGTCTACCAAAGCCAACAAAATGGCATACTTCAGCTCCTGATTCCAAAGACTGGTTCAAGGATGATATTCATAAGCCAACTCCACCCAAAAAGTGAGAATATAATCAAGGACTTGCTCAGAAATGCAGCAGGAGACTCTTCCCCTTCCACCAAACTTGGTTTGAGTGTAAGAGGCAGCCATCTTGCTACCACCAGGAGACCAGCCTGAGGATGGAGTAGATCCCAGGCGACAGAATTGAGAAACTCCAGGAAAATGCACCTCAGTGACATAGCTGGAGCCCTGGAATCAGCCATGGTTAACATATTTGATTAATTACTTCTGATGTAACCCAGACTGCACTGGATTTTTCTGTTGCAAATGACTAAATGATTCTAAATGGTTACAGATTTGTCAGTGCTGAAAAAAAAATTCAGAGTGGGAGATTACAAAAAGTTATTACATAACAAATGCCAAAAGAGGTGACTACCACTAAGAGGTGGAAGTGAGTTATCCAAATTTGAAGTTCAGAGAAAACAAGGTGTGGGAACTCCCTGGCAATCCAGTGGGTAGGACTCCATGCTCTCACTGCCAGAACTCCAGGTTCTATCCCAGGTCAGTGAAATAGGAATCTGTATGTCTCTGCTGCTGCTGCTACTGCTAAGTCGCTTCAGTCGTGTCCGACTCTGTGCAACCCCACAGACGACAGCCCACCAGGCTTCCTCGTCCCTGGGATTTTTCAGGCAAGAACACTGGAATGGGTTGCCATTTCCTTCTCCAAAGCATGAAAGTGAAAAGTGAAAGTGAAGTCACTCAGTCGTGTCCGACTCTAGCGACCCCATGGACTGCAGCCTACCAGACTCCTCCATCCATGGGATTTTCTCTAGCCACTGCCAAAAGGAAAACAACAACAACAATAACAACAACAAAAACCCAGAGAAAACAAGGTATTGAAGTCAGCAGTCTCCCTGGCATTTAGGCAGAAACTTGCCCCAATAAAGGACCGGTGCTGTGAGTGAGCAGGGAGAGTTTGCTTTGGGGAGAAATGCAATGATCCTAAAATAATTATTTATAAAGATCAGGGATGTCCAAACTGGTCCCCTCGATATGTGAGAGACTGATGCTTGGCTTTTGTCTGGGGTGTAGGGAGAGGCGAGGTGAGACGTGGTGGTGCTGGGAGGAGTGAGGCATTCTCCACTGGCCGCGGCAGGCAGACACGGGGTTCTGCAGAGAGGTCACCAGGGCACAGAAAATGCCTGGGCTTGACCCAGCATGCAAGCACTGCTCCAACTGAGCTGAAATGCCTCTGAAAACCAGTTATGAGAAAAAGAAGAGATAAAGGACAAACAGAAGTCTTATCACAGGATGTGAATCAGAGGTAAGGGGGAAAAAAAAGAACCATTCCAAACATGGAGGTAGAAAGAAGAAAGGTGAAATTAAAAAATGTGTGAGGAGAGGTGTGAAGAGAACCGTCCCTAAAGAACAGAAAGACTGCTTTAGGGAGGGATTGCCAATGAAGGCAGAGAGATAAAAGGCCTCAGATTGTAAACGGAGGAATTTGGGCTTCTTTGATACAAGGAGGGGGACCACTTACACCAGGGAGGGAGCAGATGAAACCTGGGTCTGTATGGATTCATTTGGCAAGGGTGCACAAGTGAGTGATGACAGGAAATGGAGATAAGATGGCCAGTAAAGCAGCTGTCACAGCGACCAGTGAAAATTGTGGTCTGATTTCTATGGTCCTCCAGAAAACAGGAAAGTAGTACCAGGAGGGAGGTGGCTTTTTTTTTGGCTGCTCTGTGTAGCTTGTGGGACTCTAGTTCCCTGATCAGGGATTGGACTCAGGCCCTTGGCAGTGAAAGCACAGAGTCCTAACCACTGAACTTCCAGAGAATTTCCAGGAGGAAGATTTAATGGCAGCATCATTATATTCCCAATAACATCCTGAACCTCCTATTGTCTGAGATTGGTAAGTTCAGCATTTTTCACACACACACACAAACACACACGCAAACATATTAGTACGAGTAGCGTATTTATATTAAATACATATATATATTTGATGTCAGTCAGTGTGTATAGAGAGAAATGTTGTTGTCATTGTTCAGCTCACTCTGTCAAGTCTGATTCTCTGAGACCCCATGGACTGTAGCATGCCAGGCTTCCCTGTCCTTCACGATCTCCCAGAGCTTGCTCAAACTCATGTCCATTGAATTGGTGATGCCATCCAACCATCTCATCCTCTGTTGTCCCCTTCTCCTCCTGCCTTCAATCTTTCCCAGCATCAGGGTCTTTTCCAAAGAGTCAGCTCTTCGTATCAGGTAGCCAAAGTATTAGAGCTTCAGTTTCAGCTCAGTCCTTTCAATGAATGCTCAGGGTTGGTTTCCTTTAGGACTGACTGGTTTGATCTCCTTGCAGTCCATGGGAGTCTCAAGAGTCTTCTCCAACACCACAGTTCAAAAACATCAGTTCTTCGGTGCTGAGCCTTCTTGATGGTCAATTCTCACATCCATACATGACTACTGGAAAAACCATAGCTTTGACTATATGGACCTTTGTATATGTGTATGTATTCATATGGGCTTCCCAGGTGGCTCAGTGGTAAAGAATCTGCCTGCCAAGGAGGAGATGTGGGTTCAATCCCTTGGTCAGGAAGATCCCCTAGAGCAGGAAATGGCAACCCACTCCAGTATTCTTGCCTGGAGAATTCCATAGACAGAGGAGCCTGATGGGCTATAGTCCATGGTGTCACAAAAGAGTTGGATACAACATAGCAACTAAACAACAAAAATGTATTCATATACATGACCCTGAACTTTATAGAGACAAATATATATATCAGAAAGAAAAAGACACACATATATTGTATAACTACAGCCTTTCAAAAGAAAAGCCTTTCACAAACTCACTAATAAAATCTATAATAAATGTACAGTTGAGTATCCTTCAAGGTATCTTTTAAAAAATCTGTATGTAAACAGAATTTTTATAATCAGATCACTGTGTACATGTTTTATTAATTAAAGGGTATCCATTTATAAAGTAAAATTCTACTTTTTAAAAACAAGAACTATTACTCCTTATCTGTTTGGTAAATTGGTATTAATGGGTAGTCAATTTTGTTAAAGCAGGCATATATTTTGTTAAAACAGGCACACAGCAATACATGGTACCATTTATTCTGACTCTTGCATATAGGATACTCTGCATCCTAAAGATATAAAAAAGTAGTTTAATTACTTTTAATTGAGGATGAGTTCTAAATAATAATTTTCTAACACCTAAATTATTTTACCTTCTTCTTCACTTAAGGTTGGGAGAAAAACTGTTTTTAGAGAAATCTTTAAAAAATCTTTCCAAATTCTACCTTGAAAGATTATCAATTCGGAGTCCATACTTCGTCTCTGTCTCCTTCCTCCCCACCTTAACTCTGAATTCTTTATCCACCAGCAGGACGAAGGCAATAGCACCACTGTCTGGTTTCATATACAGTAAAAAGGAATCTTTTACTATCAACCACCTGTAAGAAGAAAACACATATTTTTGAAGTTGTACTGAATTATTGAAACGAAGGGAACAAGTTATTACGACAAGTTTGAAGTAAGCATTCTAGCAGACAGTAAACATAATTTTGTCTTTTACACAGGGGTCTATTTTTTAAAACATGAAAACACTATGAAACAGAAAAACAAACAAAAATCTTCCTATTATGTTTCCCTGAGAAGTACTGGCACCAAGCAATTCAAGACAATTCAATAATGTCCCTGATGTGGGTGGGCAGTGCTCACAGGATGGACAGCAGGAACCAAAGCTGTTGGAAAATGGGGTGGGTTAATGTTTGCCAAAATAAACCATCACAGAAGAGGCAACTGAGTCTCTGAGTAAGTAAAAATTCCCCTTAAAAAAATTTAATAAACATCCAATACTCTGCATATTGTTCATTTCAAATTATTGGTGGCTTAAGGACCATTAATCGGAGAAGGCAATGGCACCCCACTCCAGTACTCTTGCCTGGAAAATCCCATGGACAGAGGAGCCTGGTAGGCTGCAGTCCATGGGGTCGCTAAGAGTCAGACACGACTGAGTGACTTCACTTTCACTTTTCACTTTCATGCATTGGAGGAGGAAATGGCAACCTACTCCAGTGTTCTTGCCTGGAGAATCCCAGGGACTGGGGAGCCTGCTGGGCTGCCATCTATGGGGTCTCACAGAGTCGGACACGACTGAAGCGATTTAGCAGCAGCAGCAGCAGCAAGGACCATTAATAAATAATGCTCAGTGGAACATGATCTCTCAAAAGTATATCTGCAATCAATTCAAATATATATTTAAGAGCTTCATGATGGAAAAGTACAGTGATAAACTGGGAGTTAGAGCAGAGGTAGAAATGGCACGAAGATAAATCAGACATGTTTTCAAAGGAACTTGTTAGGCTGGTGGGGCACAATAACAATGCTAGGCTGAATGGGATAGGTGTTAAAGGAGGAAAGCAAAAAGAGATGTGTGTAAGGAAGGGGTCCTCAGTTCTAAGAGAAAGGGCTAGTGGCATTTCTCAAAAAAGTGTTGTCTGAGCAAAACCAGGAAGGAGCCCAACAAGCAGAGCCCGAAGAGGTAGTCCAGGTATATATACATCCACATGGAGGGAAGAGTTCGCAAAGGCACCAAGGCTGGGAATGCTGCCTGTATTGGGGGACGGCCTGGGGAGGCCAGGGTTTCCGGAAGTGTAGCAGATGAGGTGTGGGGAGTGGGGTAGGAGCCTGGCAAAGGCCACATTGAGGAGAGTCTGAAGGCCATGTAGGTAATGTCATCGTCACCTGCAATTGGGTAGTGGTGAAATGAATTGGTCAATAATTAAAGAAATGAACAATGGGAATATTATACCACGTATTAGGCAACATAAAGCACGTTATGAAATAGGTAAGGCCAGAATACCTGAACATAAATGAACAAATATTGTAAACGTAATACGTGACATCAGAAGTTAAAGGAAACCTATAACAAATTATTACTGAAATTGCTAACCACATTACATTTTAGTGGCTCTCTAGTTTGGGATTTAATGTAGACAATCTACATTGATTTCCACATGGTTTCATTTCACTTGTTTTTTTAATATACAGGCTGTCTCCTTTCCAATTAAAGGGGGGTGGGATGGATTTAGGATAACACAGTAAAGGTCATACATGTGTTACAATTAACAAAAGGGAAAACATCAAGGTCAGAGAAAGCAAATATCTAACCACAACACTAATATAATTATGGTGATGGCACACCAATGTGGGTTTGAGCTTCCTGGTTTTTCTTATCAAATGAATAAATTAAGGAAATAAAGAAGTCACCCAACAAAAAGATAAATTCCAAAGAAAGTTTCTCACTTGGAACCTTACATAAAGCAACTGAACAATATTAATGGATAACACTCTCAATAGTTTTCAGAAAATGCAGAAATTCATGTTTTATAAGAATTCTCTTAACACTGCTGAATGTCACTGCCAAGGCCATGATATCAAATAGAAACTCAGTCATTCTGATGGGGCTGAGTTATGAGTTACGTATAACTACTTGTTGATGAAAAGTCGGTCAAGGCTTAAAGATCATATATCTGTTAAAGGTCCTTCTTTAGCTATGATCCCTTGTCCCAGCCTGACTTTCTATGTAAGCTAGAGAGCAGACGGCAGGGCACAGGCCCAGAGCAGCAGTGTTGCTGACCAGGAAGGAGCCACAGGCTTTGAAAACCACAGCTGGTGGGTTTGTCAAACTGACAAAGAAAAGTCAAACGTACCGGACTTGGGGACTTGCCTAGAAGTCAAGGTCCCCTGAATGGCATCAGAGCCAGCTCTAGCCAGAGCTCCACACCAGACACAACAGTGAGGGATGAAGAAATACAGAAGTGTTTAATAGTGACTGCTGGATTTTGAAATCTGAAGGCAAAAGAGAATGGTTTCTGTTTTGACGATGATGAGTTGTTCTCTGTAACAGTTATTAGATATAAGGTGAATTGATGCCAGGCCTTAGTTTAAAGCTTTTCTTAACTATACCATTCATTAACCTTTTCTTGTTTCTCCTCTTTGTCTCTTTTGTCAAAAGATTTTTTTCTCTAACAGGAGGATATGCATCAAGAAAGGAATTTGCCAAGCAGCCTTCTGGGAGTCAGCACCTGCTGCTGCTGCTAAGTCGCTTCAGTCGTGTCCGACTCTGTGCGACCCCATAGACGGCAGCCCACCAGGCTCTGCCATCCCTGGGATTCTCCAGGCAAGAACACTGGAGTGGGTTGCCATTTCCTTCTCCAGTGCATGAAGTGAAAAGTGAAAGGGAAGTCGCTCAGTCGTGTCTGACTCTTAGCGACCCCATGGACTGCAGCCTACCAGGCTCCTCCATCTGTGGGATTTTCCAGGCAAGAGTACTGGAGTGGGGTGCCATTGCCTTCTCGACAGCACCTGCTGCTCAGGGATTAAGTGTCTGCTTGAAGTCAGCCTCCCTGGCTCCAGTTTTGGTTCTGTCACTTGCCCTTTTCTGTGAACTGGGGTAATTGAGCCTGAGGTCTAAATCCATAAAACGAGGATAGGAGTAATGTCCAGCTCATAAGTATTTTTGAGGATTCACTGAGATGACTTAAGGATGTTGCTTAGCACAATGCCTGGAGCCAATAAATGTGAGCTTTTATGAATTCTCTTGTTCTATACCAGGTGAGATTATGGTCTGTTCTAACAAGATGTGACCTGTTCTACTACAAACTGTGTCATTAAAATGCAGATAGAGCCACCTAAGTCACACATCACCTTCTCAGCCTCATCTCATACTCTTCCTTCTCACCACGTTGGTCTCACTGGTCCTGAGACTTGCTACCTTGTTCTCTGGGCTTCTACATTTGCTCTTCCTCACTTAGAAATTATTTCTTCCAGATCCTCCCATGAGCAGTCCCTGCCTGTCAATCAATCTTTCGCTTAAATATTTCTCCACTGGAAGGTTTTCCTGGGCTCCCAGCCCACTCGCCTCTGCATCCTGTTTCGCTTCTTCCTAGCACTTATCACTGTCTGGAACTGTTTATTCGTCTGCTTGTTTCTTGTCTTTCCTTTACTAGAAAGTGAGATCCTTGAGAACAGGGAATGTGTATCATGTCCACTGGTATCTCCCCAGGGCCCAGACAAGTTCTTCAGGCAAAGCAACACTCTTGCCTGAATAACAGCTGCACAAATAGATCCTGGAGCATAAATAAAATCATTTAGACATGGTCACTGTCTAAAAATTGTAATTCTTGGTATAGTTCATAGTTTAGTAAATGCTAAATTTATTTCTTATAAATTATCTCTTAAGATATTATTTGAGATAAGAAACTTATCATTGAGCCCATCAATATGATGTGCTGTTTAAGCAGATGTTTTAAATTGAGGGAAGAAATGCTTGCTGTGTTTGCCAGCAGAACAGAAGAAATGTTTTTTTTTTTTTTTTTCCTTTTCTTCATACTGTGCCTGAGACTTGGTTGAAAGTTTGATGGCCTTGTTTGCCTTATGTCAGTTTGTCAATACAGAATATACAAAATGATCAGAATCTTTTTTTTTTTAATGGATACAAAAATTTAAAAAAGAGATATGATCAAGTGTTGCCCTTAAAAGTAACTCTCATTTAGACACCAATAGTCTTCTAGTGTGGAGAAGGCAATGGCACCCCACTCCAGTACTCTTGCCTGGAAAATCCCATGGACGGAGGAGCCTGGTAGGCTGCAGTCCATGGGGTCGCTAAGAGTCAGACACGACTGAGCAACTTCACTTTCACTTTTCACTTTCATGCATTGGAGAAGGAAATGGCAACCCACTCCAGTGTTCTAGTCTGGAGAATCCCAGGGATGGCAGAGCCTGGTGGGCTGCCGTCTGTGGGGTCGCACAGAGTCAGACACGACTGAACCGACTTAGCAGCAGCAGCAGTCTTCTAGTGTGGGAAATTTTCCAAACAAAATTTGTCAGCTACATCTTATCATTTTTGTTTGGTACTGACATTTTATACCCCATGAATGTAACTCAGAAAATACTTATTAATATGGAACCAAGGCTTCAATTTTCATGGAAAGATTTATACAAATTAAAATGAAGAGACATTTTATTCTAGGGAAGATCATATCTTTTTAGATTGTCCTGGTTGAAGTCTGATATGTATGTTCAGTCACTTCAGTTGTGTCCCACTCTTTGCAACACCATGGACTGTAGCCCACCAGGCTCCTCTGTCCATGTGATTCTCCAGGCAAAAATACTGGAGTGGGTTGTCATGCCCTCCTCCAGGGGACCTTCCTGACCCAGGGATTGAACTCACATCTCGTGTGTCTTCTGCATTGTAGGCAGATTCTTTACCCACTGAGCCACCAGGAAGACTGAAATCTGATATTATCAGACTTTAAAAAGTGGGGGAGGTATATTTCCTTTATATAACAAAGCCTCCCCCTTCTACCTTTTTGGGCTGCTCTTTCTCACAGAGGTTACAACTCAAGGTCAGTTCCTTGACTTCTGTAGCTAAAGCCTCTGTCTGAAGTCCTCATGTCCCTGACTGTCCCATCACCTTCTTTTTCTTTCAAAGCTCTGATAAACACTTGTGCTAACATCATTCACCCTGCTTGTCAGCTTCTCCACTGTCTGTGATCTCCTCCAATAGTGCTCTGTGAGGGCAGGGGCATGGCCTTGTTCACCACTGTTCTCACAGTGGCTAGAACACAGCCTGGCAAACATTAGGTGCTCAATAAATGACAAAATGGACCAGATCCAGGCTTCCATTTCTTGAGTAGATGTCTTAGGTTGGGTTGCTCTAGAAGTCAACTCTGAGACACGGATAGACGTGAAAGCGGTTTGTAAAGTTACTTATTAGGGAGCTTAGTAGGAAGCAGAGGAAGGGAAGGACAGGAAGCAAGAGCAGGAAGGGAGCCATCGAGGATGTGTTTTCATGCACTGGATTGTGGGCAGCTGTGCTGCAAATCTTCCAGGGAACCTCGGGAGACAGTGCAGAGTTTGCTGGTGAATCACCCTACCTGAGGGGTGAGGGGGCTGGACTCCCGCCAGCTCTTGGCTGAAGGTTGTTCCTAGGGCCTGCGAATGCCTCCAGCCTACTCTGCTCAGGCAATCCAGAGCAAGTCTTCAGTCAAAGACTTACCAGTGCTTGCAGCCCAAAATCCATACCTAATACTTAGTAGCAACCTTAGGCAAAGCTGACGACCGGGGAGTAGGCAAGAGGAATTAGTGCCAGGGCCCCAGTGGTTTGGAGGTCCTGCCTCCCCGAGAGGCATGGTATGGCGTAGGAAGCAAGAGTAGGAAGTGAAAGTGTTGGTCGCTTAGTCGTGTCCGACTCTCTGTGACCCCATGGGCTGGAGCCTGCCAGGCTCCTCTGTCTGTGGAATTCTCCAGGCAAGAATATTGGAGTGGGCTGCCATTTCCTTTTCCAGGGGGTCTTCCTGACCCAGGGATAGAACTCAGGTCTCCTGCACTGCAGGCAGATTCTTTCCCAGGGAAGTTCATAAGGTCAGGAGCAGGCTGGCTTAGGCTCTGGTCCTCTCCTGGCTTGGCACTCAGTGTTCCCCAGGGTTCTGTACCACTGCAGGTAGGAGAGGATGGGAAGCTACTTCAAGTGGGAATCTCTGCATTTCCTGTGATGTTACTTATACCCCAAGTTTCTGGGGACATTTAAATAAATTACAGAAGTTTATTTGAAAACAAATATTGTCTAGTCTACTAGTCCCGTTTATTGTAGTTAAAAAAATCTTTTGTTTTTTTGTAATATAGAAATTCTCAACTTCCTCTAGCTTAATCTCTTGATCTTTCCCTTGTAATTTCTTCTATTCTTTAAAAACCCAGAAAATAATAAACCAATCTAATGGTATTTTTGGTTGGCAATGTATCTGAAATACACGTTTAAAGATCCTAGTTTTAAGCTTATATATCTTCAACTCACACATAACTTAATTTCCTCTTTACACATGAGTTCATATTTTTTTCAAGGTTAGAAAAATTACAAACATCTCTTAATAGTTTTAAAAATTCCAGTAAATTATTATTGGAACAAATAGCTGTTGTCTATTATGTTAAAAATGTTGTCATAGATGCTTTGAGGAACAAATAAGAATGAGATAAGAATACTCCTCTATAAGGAGTCTTTAGTTGGACAGGACATAGGACAAGAATTAAAGTTTTCTGTCTATATCACACTTACCATAATATACATCCTCACAAATATAACTCTAAAATTACCCCTGAACACTACCATTTTTTTTGTTTATTTTTTTATGTATGGTTTAGTGGGTCTTAGTGTATTTTAGTTTACTATATTTGTAAATTTGTATGCTATCATCATTAATATATAATTCCAGAATATTTTCATCACTCCAAAAGAATTCCACATCCAAATGCAAACTAGTACAGCCACTATGGAGAACAGTGTGGAGATTCCTTAAAAAACTGGAAATAAAACTGCCATACGATCCAGCAATCCCACTGCTGGGCATACATACTGAGGAAACCAGAATTGAAAGAGACACGTGTACCCCAATGTTCATCGCAGCACTGTTTACAATAGCCAGGACATGGAAGCAACCTAGATGTCCATCAGCAGATGAATGGATAAGAAAGCTGGGGTACATACACACAATGGAGTATTACTCAGCCATTAAAAAGAATACATTTGAATCAGTTCTAATGAGGTGGATGAAACTGGAGCCTATTGTACAGAGCAAAGTAAGTCAGAAAGAAAAACACCAATACAGTATACTAACGCATATATATGGAATTTAGAAAGATGGTAACAATGACCCTATATGTAAGACAGCAAAAGAGACACAGACATAAAGAACAGACTTTTGGACTCTGTAGGAGAAGGTGAGGGTGGGATGATTTGAGAGAATAGCATTGAAACATGTATATTTTACCATATATGAAATAGATCACCAGTCCAAGTTTGATGCATGAAACAGGGCGCTCAAAGCCAGTGCACTGGGACAACCCGGAGGGGTGGGAGGGGGAGGGAGGTGGGAGGGGGTTCAGGATGGGGGACACGTGTACACCCGTGGCTGATTCACATTAATGTATGGCAAGAACCACTACAATATTGTAAAGTAATTAGCCTCTGATTAAAACAAATAAATTAATTTAAAAAAAAAGAATTCTACACCCAGTAGTAGTAACTCCCCATTCCCCTTGTGCCACAGCCCTTGGAAACCATGAATGTACTTTGTTTCTACAGATTTACTTATTCTAAACCTTTCATGCAAATGGAATCATATAATATGTAACCTTCTGTAGCTGTTTCTTTTTCACTTAGTGTAATGTTTCCAAGGTTAATTCGTATTACAACATTTATCAGTCTTTCATTTCTTTTTTTCATTAAAATTAAAAAATATTCAAATATAATTTAAAACCCATATAATTCACCCCTTGAAAATGTACAATTTAGTGGTTTTAATGTATTCACAAATTTTGCAACCATCATGGTCATCTAATTCCAGATATTTTCCAGAAGAGAAATCCCACACCCTTTAGTATTCTTCATTCTTTTTGTGGCCAAATAATATTCCATCTTAGGGCTGTAGCATATTTTGGTTAACCACTCATCAGGGGATGGACATTTGGGCTTTTTACACTTTTTGGCTACTCTGAATAATGCTGCTATGAACATTCATGAATAAGTTTTAATGGAGATATATTTGTTCAGTTCTGTTTGGAAATATCTGGGGTATGTGGTAACTGTATGTTTAACATTTTGAGGAACTGCCACCCTGTTTTCCAAACTGGCTGTATCATTTTACATGATGCACCAGCAATATGAAGGTTCTAATTTTTCTACAGCCTTGACAACACTTGCTATTGTCCAGTTTGCTTATCACAGCCATCCTGGTGGCTATGGAGTCGTAGATTACTGTGGTTTTGATTTATCTTCCCCTAATGACTATTGATGTTAAGCATAATGACTGGTGCTAATTGGCCACTGTCTATGTTCCCTGGCTGACCAATTTTTGAATCCTATGGCCCATTGGGTTTTTATCTATGTAATTGGCATACTCTGCCTACAAATGCAATTTTGAGTAGAGTATTTAAATAGAGCTGAAACCTGGAACTTAAAAATAATTTAACATTTGCTCTGCCATGACTTTCAAAGATTTATAATTGAAAACTAGAATATAAAAACTCCCCCAATACTCAGTTTATTAAGACAAACACACAAACTCTCAAGTCTCACCTTTTTGCCCACCGATAGCAGGCTCTTCCCTGGCCACAGCAATTCAGGCCTGGTATTCTGTGTCCTCCGGATCTTTTCATTATCATACCTTCTCTGAAAGAGACATCGAGTTAACCCAACATCTTTAAACTTCCAGCTCACACTTAGCTGATATAGCCTCATAACTGGGAACTAAATAAACTGTTCTGTTCTTCCATGCCCTACCGCTCTACATTTTCTGCTTGCACTGTCAAATAGATCACTGCTATGTTTACTAGGCTCAGAACTCCAAGCCAGTCTTTAAAAGCACCTGGTGGATGTAGGCCTGTTGGCGCAGGGGACAGCATACTGCACACACAGCAGGACCTAAGCATCCCGGCTTCTGGCTCTAAATGCTGAGCATTCTCCCAGCCACCATGACAGCCTGAAAAAGACCCCGCATGTTGCCAAATGCCGGCACGGGGGAGGTTCATCTGCTATGGAGATCATTGAGAATGCTCATCCACAGATTCCAGGGTATTTCTGCATCCCTTCACCTACAGTTCTAGGACCAACTCATGTCAAAGAAGTAAAGCAAAGCTATTACTTCAGAAGGAGAAATATCCTAACTCTGAAAGATGTGAAAAGAAAAAACAATAATAATGGCCAACCAACCAAACAAAAAAAATATTAAAAGAACTACCAACAATGTTCTTGACTAGAAAAGTTAAACTCTTTGTAAGCTCTCATATCATGAAGGATGTACTCAGTCGCTCAGTTGTGGCCAGCTCTTTGCTACCCCATGGACTGTAGCCCATCAGAAGATAATCATTAAGTAAATTTCAATCTTGTTACATAACATACATTTTACACAGCATTACTTTTAGTCAATAAAATAAATGGTAAATAGCTAACTTTTATATGTGATAAAGAAGGGATCTCGTATATTTGATTTTTAATGCATTCTCGCACACATCATATTTGTTATCTCTGTAAACACCCACTACTGTGGGGTAAGAGGAGAAGGAGTGTGGAGCAGTTGGCACCTTTGTTTAATGTAGCAAGATATTCTGTTTTGTATAAATAGGTCCCTCAGTTGCTTTGACTCTGCTGGGAAGAAAACAGTGAAGCCAGGGGAGCTCCATCACCCTGGTACACCAATAAATCAAAAGCTACAATGCTCATCAACTTTTCGTACTCCTCCTTAGAGATCAATACTGAAACTTACATGCCCTTTGGTCCCAAATCATGGATGAAAGACAGCTGGCTTATATCAAGAAATTCTGTCTGAAAAGAGGCCCAAAATCCATATGTTAGAAAGCAAAAAAAGAAGAGGAAAAATTCAAGCATTCAAAAAATATTATGTACCTCCATGTATAAGCACATCTGGGGTACTCTACAGATTATACAGATCACAATGGCATTGCCCTGAAAAAGTATTTTTTAGAAGGATATACACAATTAAAACACAATCAAGATAGTGACGTGTGTTCTAAGATGTAGAGACAAAATGCTCAAGAAGGTCATGGTGAGACCTGCCAACAATAGCAGACCATGTCAATAACAGGCTTAATAGAAAATCAAAGACAAAAAGATACACTCCTGGCATTAGGAGGCAGAGGAGAGACCAGACACAGAACACACTCCACATCAATCAAGTTCTGTGGGAAGAACCGTAACAGTTACATGTGAAAGTATTTATTAATAGAGATACAGGGAGAGGATGACTGCTTCCTAACTAATGGGACATCACAGAGGAAATGGCGTTTGATCTGGGCTTATAAATGGGATTAATAAAATGAACTATAACAATTTTCCTTTGAAGTTTTGTTTATGTGATTGTGACTGCCTAATATTAACCTTGTAAGAAAAAATTACACATCTCTCAAAGCTGTCAGTACTGTGAGGTCCAATTGATTTTCTTTCTTAGGGTGATTGGAAGAAGTTTTTAAAATTCAAAAGGATTTAAATATCTTTAAAAACTTCAGATCAAACATATTCTCACATAGCACTTTTTATAAGGATTTTGAAAGTCAAGGTCTTTATATTTTATTTCTTATATCAAACATGGTGATTCGATACCATACATTTAAAAATTCTGATTTGTGGAAATGTATTCTAATTGGAAAATATAGAAATACATAGGTTATTAGAAATGATATTACAGACTTTAAGCCATAGAATTCGAAATGTCTTGAAATCCTAAGCCAGAATTTCTCATTTTATCTCTAGGGAGCAGAGAGAAAAATACTAATCCTAGTTTATACTGGAAGAAACTTCTCCAGAGGTGTAACTAATTTATGCAAAGTCAGAGACTAGCTGAACAGAAGAATAGGAAATGAAAAGCAAAAATCAGGGAAACCATTCATCTAATACTTGGATATTTTCTTATGCACATATAGCTATTATCAAATCATTGACAACAGGAATATTATTTGAAATAATTCAGAAACAGCAACTTCAGAATATCATACAAAAGTTGCTAAATGTAGAGAATTTCATCTAAATAAAAAAACACACATTAGCAATGTGGAAAATTTAAAGCTGTGTATTAAGAAAAAAAATTCAAATTTATCCTAATGTTTTACTAAAGAGAAATTTGAATAAAGAACTAGTGCTATTATATAGGGAAAAAATCCTTGGCAATAAATATCCTAATATAGATTTATGGGATTGAAAACAAATGTGACCAGGTCAATTTAGAAACAAACCTAAATAATACAATTTGAAATTTAACAAACATTGTATTGTCCAGATGTCTCAATGCCTCTTCAGTGATAAAAATTCCATTCTCAACTTGAGCAAGCAAATCTCAGGAATAAGAATTTAATGATTAATTTAGTCTGACAATATTCCATTGGGCTATTGATCTCTAAATAATGTACTAATCAATATCCTTTGTCTTTCCAAAGGAACTTGTTAAATTTAAATTCTAGGAAAATAGGGGACCAAAGGGTTCCCATGCCAAAGGACAAGCAACAAACCCAGGAGATAATAATATCTCAAAATTTCTGGGGCTTGTAAAAATATAAATTAATTATATATGATTATATTAAAATGATTTTAATACTTCTATATGCTTTTTGCAGACAGAAATTTGAATATGTCTCACAATTATCAAAAGAGACACACGGATGCCAATCTAATTTCACAAGTATCAGGCAGAGCCCTGCAAGCTAGTCTCCAAGTCAGATTATCATTAGTGTGAGAGGAAAATAATGTTCAGACAGATCCTATGCTTGAAGCCTTTTGGAGAATACTGCTACTGGGGAGAATAATCTAAGTAGCCCTTAAAAATGAGGGAGTTCCCTGGCAGTCCAGTGTTTAGGACTTGGTGCTTTCACTGTTGGGGCCCTGGATTCAATTCCTCGTAGGGGAACTAAGGTCCTGCAAGCCATGAGGCATGGCCAAAAAACAAAATTGAATAAATATATGTTACTTCTCATTTTTTTTTATCAGTTGTAACTAGGTTTCCCTTTCCAAAGGAAATGTTTAGAAGACACTCTGGACTATCTAAATACAACATGGCTCAGCTTTTAAAAGATTTTTATGATTGGAAAGGAAGTTAATATGAACATTTGAATACAAGTAAACATTTAAATTGCCTGGAGAATCCCAGGGATGGGGGAGCCTGGTGGGCTGCCGTCTATGGGGTCGCACAGAGTTGGACACAACTGAAGCGACTTAGCAGCAGTAGCAGCAAACATTTAAAAATCAACATTAGACTCCCATTTTTAGTAATAATAGAAGTAACATTCTTATTCATTATGTTTTTTCAAAGAAGCACATTCCTGAGTTCTAGAAGGGAAGAAATATTTCCCATCAGCCTTCTCTTGAGAGTCTCTGGTTGAACCCAAATTGCTGGCTTCCCTGGGAAAACTCTTCTTCAGGATTGTGAAACCACAGAAGCTCCTCTAAGACCATCAAATGTCACAGTGTACGCTGCTGCAGAAGGTTTTCCAGTCCCAGGTCATTTGTGTGTAAAGGGGACCAGCTGGGTGCATGCCCTGCCCGTCTCCAAATAACAGAGGCAGGCATCTATAGGGCAGCAAGAAAACTCCGGAGAGTCAAGGCACTCTTGCTTCCTTTCCTAAATACAGAGGGCTTCACTCTTTCTGTTCACCTGTTCATGCCATTCTCTAAACCAGAGGCCGGATCATACCTGCACCTACTCTGAAATTCTGCATATATACCATATACACATGGTCACGCTCCACAGTAGTACAGTTTTACATACACAGGTGCAAACTCTAACAATCCAGTGCCCTCTCAATGATCTGAACCTTTGGATAACTGAAGCTAACCCTTTAAATACCTAACCCCACCTTCAAGGGCCTCTGAAGGCAGAGCTCATTGTTTTCTGATGCCTTCTGTAAAGCCCACTTCCTCCTGCTTGCCAGTTAAGTGCCTCCCAAACATAACCTCTGCAGTTGTTTCTAAGCCCCACCACCTCTCCTCTCTTTTCTCAGAATTCTCGAGTTTTTCCTCTCCTTAGCGTTTCCCATGCTTCTCACTTTCACATGAAAAGACAGGCCTGTTACAGGCATCACAGGCCAGTCAGATGGTAATTACAGTACAATCTTTGGGTATTCAACTCTGTTCAACTGTCTTCATCACTTACTGCTGCTGCTGCTGCTAAGTCACTTCAGTCGTGTCTGACTCTATGCAACCCCAGAGACGGCAGCCCATCAGGCTCCACCGTCCCTGGGATTCTCCAGGCAAGAACACTGGAGTGGGTTGCCATTTCCTTCTCCAATGCATTAAAGTGAAAAGTGAAAGTGAAGTCATTCAGTCGTTCCCGACTCTTAGCGACCCCATGGACTGCAGCCTACCAGGCTCCTCTGTCCATGGATTTTCCAGGCAAGAGTACTGGAGTGGGGTGCCATTGCCTTCTCTGACTTACTACTCAATGTTTTTTTTCTTCAGTGTTAGAAATGCATTTTGACATTTTCTCCTCTGAAAGCCTGAGGAGTGAAGAAGGTTGATTTCTAGATAATCTAGTAGCATTTCTAGATAATCTTTAGTAGTATTTCAAGTTCATTTAAATTTATTGTTATATTAACTATCATAGTTGATATTTTAAAAATAGCATCACCCTAAACTGGATCCTGGCTGTCAAATCAATTTTGTTTTCCTATTTTTTTAATTTTACTTTTTTGTTGAAGTATAGTTGATTTACAATGTCATGCCAATCTCTGCTGTACAGCAAAGTGATTCAGTAGTATACATATAGACATTCTTTTTTAAAATATTCTTTTCCATTATGCTTTATCACAGGAAACTGACGATAGGTCCCCATGCTATACAATAAAATCAATTTTGTATTCATTTTATTTAGTTTAGTTTAACTTAAAGAATAATGCAGAAGTGGATACAAGCACTTGTGTTAATAAAATGATCTAAAATGTAGCCGACACTTTACAATTTTATAAAATTACTTCAGAAATTAAATCACTGAAAAGTACTTACTGTTGCATGATAGTTTCTATACATGGGCATTTTTAGTAACTTTGTCAAGTAATCTTCCAGCTGTTTCTGTAATACATATATTTCAGATTAAAGATACCATCATACTTAAAGGAAAATGTAAGCAGTTAATGACAATGGCATGATCCTCCCATCTTCAGTAAGTCATTCAATTATTCCTTAATGTTATCACTGGACAAGGAACATTGAACACGTCTCTTTCAAAGCATAAAAGTTCCAGATTACCAAAAAAAACTGACATTTAAAAAAATAATTTTTATTTATTTTATTTTTGGCTGTGCTGGGTCTTTGTTGCTGCCTGGGGTTTTCTCTAGCTGTGGCAAGCGAGGGCTCATCACAGTGGCTTCTCTTGTTGCGGAGCACAGACTCGAGGGCACATGGGCTTCAGCAGTTGCAGGCCCCAAGCTCTAGAGCACAGGCTCAGTAGTTGTGGCACACAGGCTTAGTTGCTCTGAGGCATGTGAGATCTTCCCAGATCAGGGATTGAACCCATGTTTCCTGCGTTAGCAGGAATATTCCTTATGACCGAGCCACCAGGGAAGCCCCCAACACTGACACTTAATTGTTAATTAAATTTAGAAACAAATTACTCTTCTGCCCTAGGCAGCACCATATCACTGAAACCGAGTGGGCAGAAGTGTCCCCTGTCCCGAGGTGTCTGTACTCTGTCCTACTCTTCCCAGACCCTCACTGCTCCATCTATGGTCTTGGAATGAGATTTTACATATATTTAGGATAAGCCACTATAGATTCTGAAGCAAATATATGGAAATAGATGATTTTAAAAGAGTAGATCTCAAAGCCCTCAACTATGAGCTCAATCTTGACTCACAATGAAACCCAAAAGTTTCCTGTAGGGAGTGCAGCTCCCTCAGAACCCTCTTCCTTCTTGGGGGAATGCAAGCTCCCCAGGGCCAGAGTGGCTTGGGGAAGAAGCCTTCCCTAATTAGTTCCCGAGAGGTAAACCAGCCTAGGTGATGGATCAGTGGGTAAGAGAAGTTGCATCAAGGCCCACCTCAGCCGTCAGTCAATGCCATCTTTCTACAGTGCGGCAGTTTGCTCAGAACAACAGAAGAGCGAAGGGACTTACCCTTCTACTGAAGAACTGTTCTTCTTGTTGGATCATGTTTTCAGATGTGCGGGGCAAAGCTGGCATCTCTCGAGGCTCTTCTTTGACATTTTGTCTTCTAAACGTGTGTCTAAAATGCACACACACACACGCAATGTAAATATTTATTATTCTTTGAACCATGACTCTCATAGTATTTTTCATGAGATGGTTTATTTTTAGAAGAGTCTATTTAATAAAAAGAAATATCTAGCAACAATGGACTAGTTAACCAATAATATGAACCGAAATATTCTTTCTATCCAACCCATATACTGGGATAACGTTATAGTCAATTCTGGGTTACCTTCTGGTGGGAATGGGGATTCGGATAAAGGCTTTGTACTTGAGCAGTTCTCTGTGAAATTCTTGAAAGTGCTTGAACTTCCTCTTCACTTGCCATTTAAATTCCCCATGTGTTAATTCAATAGTGTAAAGATTGATGCTTGGTACCTATAGCGGTAAATAAAAATGGTTGATATTTTAGATAACAACAATATCTCTCTGTGTACAATAGTTAATTAAAAAGTAATGTGGAAGTATCTTTAAATCCAGCTTACTTATTTTGTGTAAGGAAGCAAAATGTTTTTTAAAAATGACTGATTACAGAAGTAATATTCTCTTAACTATTCATCTTATGATATATGCAAGACAAACTCTGACTTATATCAAAGGCAAACCTCCACAAATCTTATTGTTCTAAATACAAAGACACACAGACATACTTCTGAAACAAGAAGCCAGGTAAAAGAGACAATGAATGAAAACCCTAATTAGCCATCACGAGATTGTCCAAGCAGTGAACAGACAATGCAGGGGGTGAGAGTGAAGCTGAAGGAAATGAGTTCCATTGTGGAGCACAATCTTAGTGCAGTTTTGCTCTTCACAAATGACACCAATGCCCTCTCCTTCTGAAATGCCTTGAGAGGTCCATCCTGGTCTACAATAGCTCTCTGTCCTTTAGCTACACCAGTGACTAGGAAGGTACAGGATGATTAGAAGGAAAAGGACAAATGATCTTCCTACACACAAAATATTTCCCCAACTACTTAACTAGGATGAATTTCCACTTAATATTTTAAAAATATTTCTTCTTAAAATGCAAATATATCTTGGTGACTAGTGATTCAATCGGAAGCACTAACAGACCTGAGGGATTAAAGTTTTGATAAAGCAAAAAGTGTCAGCAGATGGAGAGAGATTTATAAAGCACAGAAGATCTTGACAGTTCCCATGGTGTGTGGGGAGTAGGGGAGGGTGATGGACACTGGACCACCTAGAGGACACTGGCCCCTCCTGGGAGATCCAGGCCCCATACGTGTTGACAGGTGCTGGGGCAAAAAACAGTAAATGTCTCCTCCTTTGCTAGTTTATCCAGGCTTTGGTATCAGTAACCCGATGGGCGACCAGGCCTGGTGCTATTCATCACCAATGTTTGGTATATTCTGCAAACTTCTAAAGCATGACCACTCTGTATAACTGTAGTATTAAAAAATGAGCCTGAGGGGACTTCCCTGGTGCTCCAGTGGTTAAGACTTTGTGCTTCTAATGCATGGGGAGCAAATTTGACTCCTGGCTAGGGAACTAAGATCCCACTGCCCTACTGTGTGGCCAAAAAATAAATTAATTAAAAAAAAAATGAGCCCAGAATCAATGTAACTTGTGCTTTTAGGTCTAGAATCCAAACATATCACTGCAAACATTCAATTCTATTTCCTGCTTTGCCTCCAGTTGGGATCCGTGACGATGACTATAGCCAGAAGTTAAAAGGACCTAGTTCTGGGGTCTAATATTATATGCTGCCTTTCACCTTGACCAACATTATAGGCATCATGCCGCATCGTGTTTCACAAAGAAGGATGCAGGAGAACTCAGAGTGACCAGAAACTCTGCATTTGAGTGAAAAATGCTCAATTTAAGATGAGTCAAATAAATGAGAACAATTATACAATTTATGCAAGCTGCCACATATTCTAGGATTATATTTCCCAATCTAACAAAACTGAATACTTAAAAACATTACAAATGTCAAGTTCTATCCCTCACACATAAAGCGAGAATTCTGGACAATTCTTAGCAATTCTAAGACAGTGTGGGGCAATGGCAACAGCCTGTCCCATCCTTTTTGAAGCATCTAAAGGTCTGAAATTGCCTGGTGCAGCCGTACTAGCTATGAAGCCTTAACCAAGCATCACTTCGGTCAGATAATATCTCAGCAGAATTACTGGAATGCTTTCGAATTGGAACAGTGTGAGAAGTTGTAATAAAGGGACTGCCCATGAAGGTGTGATAAGAGGAGGGAAATCTGGACAGTAACCTAGGACTCAGGAGGGCACACTTCATTCTGAAGGGACAAAGGGTAGGACCAGGTGCTGGAGCAGGAAGGAGAGGGCCACTTAAAAAGGCTACCTTGGGTAGGGGGGAGGTGCCTTGGTCAAGGGATGCATCCAACCCAGAGTGAACTGGGTCTGGGCTATCCATAGCCGGAGCCCTGCCAGAGGACAAGGGCAGGGGAGTCTCGAGAGGCGGAGCAAAGGGAAGGAGGAGGAACAGGAGGGACACGTGGGAGACCTCCTGCTGGGGAGGGTGGGTAGTAGTGTCTGTCCTTAGGGGGCTGTCATGAGAGTGAACAGAGAAGCGCCTACCATGAGCTGGCACACAGAACAGATTCAGTCATAGAAAGGTGTTATTTTTATTTACCTGGAATGACATTCAAACTACACGGAGTCAGTTCATATTTCCTAGTAAACTAAACACTAAGTAGGACAAGGAGGATCCTTAGCTTTTCCTACACAGACCAAGATTTAAAACAAAATATGAAATCAATTAACTCTTGAGAGTCTCTTGGACTTCAAGGAGATCAAACCAGTCAATCCCAAAGGAAGTCAGTTCTGCATATTCATTGGAAGGACTGGTGCTGAAGCTGAAACTCCAAAACTTTGGCCACCTGATGTGAAGAACTGACTCACTGGAAAAGACCCTGATGGGGGAAAGATTGAAGGCAGGAGGAGAGGGGATGACAGCAGATAAAATGGGTAGATGGCATCACCAATGCGATGGACATGAATTTGAGCAATTTCCGGGAGCTGGTGAAGGACAGGGAAGCCTGGCATGCTGCAGTCCATGGGGTCACAAAGAGTTGGACACGACTGAGTGACTGAACTGAAGTGTGAAATTAATATAATATTGGAAATCAATTATACTTAAAAATTAGGATCCAAAATAAAAATTTTAATATATATAAAAAAAGAATAGAACTAAACTTATTTTACTAACAGAAAAGTATGAGCAAAGAGAAGTCCTGGTTTGGTGGCTTGAATATTTATCTTCATGAATAATGTTAGGATATACGTAGTAATAATAATACACAGTATTATATAGTATATACTTGTATAATACAATATATTATATTCTGGTATTATACAATACCATATATTATTATTATTATTAAATAGCCACTCCTTTCTCCAAGGGATCTTCCCAACCCAGGGATTGAACACATTTCCTGCATTGCAGGCCAATTCTTTACCATCTGAGTCACCAGGGAAGTCCACATTATACAATACCATTTATTATTATTATTATTAAATCCTCATAACAAACCTATAAAATATGTACTATTATACCCATTATTCAGAGGAGGAAACTCAAACACAGAGATGTTAAGTAACTGGCTGGGGGTCACAATACAAAGACAGGAATTAAACCACATGGTTTGGCTCTGTAATCTGTGCATTTAACCTCCACAAGTTATCACCTCTCAATCTAAATGCTGGTAGGTGATATAAGGCAAATCATCTTAGAGACATTTCTTGGTAGGCTGTGTTCAGTGGTGTATCAAAGATAAGGACCCAGCTCATAGGAAGATGCTGAAGGAAAGCTGGACACCGAGGTGGCTGTAAACTAGAGGTTAGGATACGCACAGGTAGGTCAGGACAGAAAGTGAAAGTGAAGTCACTCAGTTGTATCTGACTCTTTGTGACCCCACGGACTGTTGCCTGCCAGGTGCTTCTATCCATGGGATTGTCCAGGCAAGAATACTGGAGTGAGTTGCCATTTCCTTCTCCAAAGGATCTTCCCGACCCAGGGCTTGAACCTGGGTCTCCCGCATTGCAAGGAGACTCTTTACCGTCTGAGCTACCAGGAAAAGCTCAGGTCAGAGCAACAGGCAAAACCACCAAAACGCAGGCAGCACAGGCCACCCTCCAGAGTCTGCCCCAGGCAGAAAGGTTATTCCCCACTTCCCCAGAGGCAGAAGTCAATGACAGCTTTATTCTGCCAGTCAGAGCTTAGCCGGAAGGGACAAAGGCCACCAGCCTGCAGCAATGTTCTCTACGCTCAGACCTAACAAGTGTGCAACCCAGTCAGGAATACAGCAAACACAACTACCCTAACAGCATCTCCTAGCCCAGTCCTCTTCAAGAGGTTCAGGTTTCCTTGTTGAAAACATTCTACTCCCAATGCCTTTCCAAAGCTTAAAGAGAAAGCACATGAATGAAGCTTAAGGGGTGGTGTAAGGAACAAGCCAGAGTGGCAGAGTACGTGCAAAGAAATCTCTCAGCACCACTTCTGGGCAAAGGCACTGACCGTGCAGCCTCCCAGATGTTTTCCTTTTGAGAGTCAGGTAGCATTATTATTTTCTTACTGAACAAGTATTAAGAAAGCTAAACTTTTCCTTGGTTTATAACTGGCATTCTAGGTGGAATAGCAATGCCCCCCGAGTCCACACTGAACAGAAAACTGGGGAGACAGGAAGAGTAGGAAAGGCACTTTGCAGTGTATTATAGTTGTAAACTGTCTTAATTACCTTAAAAAAATTTTTTTTCCAGAATGGGGGAAGAGGCATACAAGAATAAAGGCTAAATGAGAAGGATGCAAAAATCTGAGGTGAAGAGGACTCAGAAGTCATAAACATAAAGACAAACTGAAAGTTAAAGACATAGTCATAGCCAGAAGGAAGGCAAATGAAAGTCAGTGTGTTAAGTCATAAATATTGATGAATACAAGTTGAGTCCATATACGCTCTGACCCGTTTTGTAGATGTAAAGCGCTCCACTTCCAGAACTTGAACTTTTATTGGGCAGCCGGAGAGATACGTCTGTATATTAGGCTCCTTAAATCCTTGAGTCTTATAAACAGCAGAGAAAGGGATATACACTAAAAAATAAAAAAGTAAATAAAATTGTCATAAGAATACAATGATACTAGCATCACTTGCCTGTTACCGGCATCTTTTTTAAGAATCATAATGTGCTACAACAAGAAAACAGTAGTGAAACTCAGCTCAGTGCTGTGACATGAGCAAGGATGATCAATCACTTGCTCGTTATTTCAAATCTGTGTTCTGCCAAGAAACCATGATAAACTTTCTACTCACTCAGATCATCAGTCTTTACCTTCCTGTGTCCTGGGATCGCTGGGAGACACATCGCAGTCCACCTCCTCTCCCTCAAAGTGGAGCTCTCGCGTATCCAGATTTTCTATCAAATTACTCATGTCAGCAGCGATTTTCTGCAGTGCAGAGGTATTTACTCTTGGCTCATTTTTCAGTGACATGTTGGCTTGAGACAGAGTAAAAGCAAAGGGGCTGGGAAAGAAGAAAAGAGTTACCAGACTTACTATTGTGGTCAAATTTTAAAAGAGAATGAAATAATGCTGTTTGCAGCGACATGGATGGACCTAGAGATTGTCATACTGAGTGAAGTAAGTCAGACAGAAAAAGGCAAATATCATATGATATTCCTTATATGTGGAATCTAAAAAAAATGGCACAAATGAACATATTTACAAAACAGAAATACAGCCACAGATACAGAAAAACTTATTGTTACCAAGGGAGAAAGGGGACAGGGAGGGATAAATTGGGAGATTGGGATTGACATATACACACTACGATACATAAAATAGATAATTAATAACGACCTACGGTATAGCACAGGGAACTCTACTCAATACTCTGTAATGACCTATATGGGGACTGAATCTGAAAGTAAGAGTGGATATATGTATATGTATAACTGATTCACTTTGCTATACAGCAAAAACTAACACATCATTGTAAATCAACTATACTCCAATAGAAATTTATTTAAAACAAACAAACAAAAAAACCCTAAGCCCTATTCTAGTATTTGAATCCAGGCTTACATATAGCATATGGAAACAAGTCCACTAGCTCTATGTAAGCCCCAATTACCTCAAACAACCTTTAAATTTATTTTCCAGTTTAACATTTAAAGTATTCCTAGCTTGTAATTTAAATTGGAGTGAGATACTATATTGTATACCAAGTAAGTAAGCAAGCAAGAAAAAGAAACACCACATTGAATAAGTGCCAGTATTATCTTTCATCCAATTTTATTAAATGTGGTTAGTAAGGAGAGACTCAAGATAGATGGATTTGGAAATCGTTTTCTCAGTGAAAAGGAATTGATTCTTGACTCTAACAAAAACATAAAAGAATATCATCAAAATAACTAACTTTAAATATTTTCTACAGAAAATTTAGGGTATTTTACAATAATTTCAATATACAGATTTTAAAAGTATTTTTATGTAGTATAACCTTTCTATCAATACATTTCCCCTATAGGTGATAGAGGGCTTCTAGGGTGGCTCAGACAGTAAAGAATTTGCCTGCAATGCAGGAGACCCAGGTTTGATCCCTGGGTCAGGAAGATCCCCTGGAGAAAAGAATGGCAATCCACTCCACTATTCTTGCCTGGAGAATTTCATGGACAGAGGAGCCTCGAGGTCTACAGTCCATGGAGTCACAAAGAGTCATCCCAAGCAGAGTGTCTTCTATTTTTTTAAGATATGAGGTTTGGCCCTGACTTTACGTGAGTTGGAGAAGGCAATGGCACCCCACTCCAATACTCTTGCCTGGAAAATCCCATGGACGGAGGAGCTTGGTAGGCTGCAGTCCATGGAGTTGCTAGGAGTCGGACACGACTGAGCAACTTCACTTTCACTTTTCACTTTCATGCATTGGAGAAGGAAATGGCAACCCACTCCAGTGTTCTTGCCTGGAGAATCCCAGGGACGGGGGAGCCTGGTGGGCTGCTGTCTCTGGGGTCGCACAGAGTTGGACTGTACGACTGAAGCGACTTAGCAGCAGCAGCAGCAGTTACGTGAGTTACAGTGATATACGTGTCCTGGAAGGTAACCAATTAGTGTACCTTTTCTGAAAGATACCAGAAATGCAAGAATTACACTTCTCTCTTTTTAAGAAAACTGGTTCTATTTCATTCTGACATTTAATAACACAGGTCATTGCACATCAGTACCCAGGGAAGAAGAGTTCATAGAGATTTTATTTTTCATTTAAAATACTGAGATTTCAGCTGTGAGTGCTGTTGTTGGAGTTGGGTGAAAAATCCATATTGGTTGTAATAAATCTCTCCAGACCACACTCAAAAATAGGAGGGCTTCCATACCAGTAACTCCTCCACATATGTGCATTTATTACTGCAAATCACAAACATTTACTGAGTATCCACCACTTACTCATCGTGACATGGAGTGAATATGTAAAGATGAATAAGACTGGTCACCACCTACTCACTGTGAGATGGAGTGAGTGAATATGTAAAGATGAACAAGGCTGGTTCCTGGGAGGAAGGAGTTTCTAAAGCAGATGAGAGAAATAAGTTACATGGCCTCAAATCCATCCCTGGCCTCCCCCACAGTCTTGGCCTTCCTGAGAATGGCATGTGCTAAGTGGAAGACACTTAGGTGGATTCTCTCCTTCAGGAGCTATTAAGAAGTGTGGGGTGGGGAGCAGAGGAAGGCTTTGTGAAAAATGCTAAGATAGAGTCTTGGGCAGACTAGGGGAGCCCTTACTGTTACTCAGCAAGTCTCTAAAGCCTATACTGATATGTTTGGTAGAAAGAGAAATTGTATAAAAATACAAAGAAAGGAGTAGAGGAGGGAGGTTCTGATTTGACCAGATAAACAGACTCAATATGTCTAAGTCTGCTCCTCCATGTTGGCTGTAAGAAGCCTGGAGCCCACTAGTGGCCCACTGCTAACAAAATTCAGGACTATCTTTGTCTCTATCACTTCCCTTCAACTTTCCCACTTCTAATTCATGTTATAATAATAGTTGATGTATACTGATTACTTACCATCACCTGGCTTGGTGATAATCTTTTATATACCTTATCATATTTATCATCAATAATAAGTCTATGAAGGTTTGTTATTTCCACTTTGAAGAGGACAAGGGTTTGTCATTCTTTCTTTATTGACAAGGAAATATGGAGAAGCATGGAGAGATTGCATAATTTGATGATTACTTAGGACAATCTGTCCAAGGTCATATAACCAGTAAGAGATGGAGAAGGAATTTGAAACCAGGTCTCTCTGACCCAAAAGCTGATGTTCTTAACCATAGTCTTTATCTTTTGTATATTTTTTTGTAGATGCGTAAGTGCCCCTAAAATAGATGGAAGTTTTAGAAAATCAGTGCCCTTGAGCAAGTCCCTTTAGAAGCTGACTCAAATGTAAAGAAAAATAAATGAATTCCTCTTGCATCCTTCAGCCATTTAAATTCAGGACCTTGGTTTCCTTCTCTATAAATTAAAGAGGTTGAGCCATTTCATCTCCAGGATTCCTTTAACAATAAAACCTTAAGTGTAAATAAAAGATGCTATAAATTGTTCAGTCTCCCTTATAATGTAATCCATTTAACCCTTCTCCCATCCCAAGAAATTAACTGAAGTAGTTTTTCATATGAATATGAGAAGTCAGTGCCTCTGGTCATAATTAAAACATTTAATTCCTTCCCTCTCAATTCAACAGGCACCTATTAAATGCCAACAATGAGCCAGGGTTTGCTTTATTTAAAATACAAGGTAATGAAAAACTTAAGAGGAAATGAAACAAGGAAAAACAAGTAAGAAATTACATCATATCATTGCTACTTGTGAATCTGTCAAGACTTTAGGTATTTTCCATTGATTAAACAGTCTAATGGGTAACTTAGTTAACTTTCTCAGCACAGCAAAGGAAAATAAGGGTTGCTTCAAATGACTTTCCTTTTGGACAGTGTTAATATTAAAAGAATAAATGTTAATGTTAAAATGTTAATGTGTTAATGCTGTTAAAAATGCATGTTGAATTTAAGATACACAGAGAATAATTTACACATTGCAAGCTAATTGGGATAAATAGTACAGAGTTACTGGATCAGTCTAACAAAACATATCATGTTTCAGGTAAGGAAGAAAAACGGATATAAATCTGTGAAAAGCTTAAGAGTGAGAAAAGAAACAGAAAGGAGTCCTCTTACCTTTTATCCTCAAGTATTTACTATGCCCGCAGCACCATTTTAGCACAGTTATGTTATTTAGTACCCACAATGATCCTACCTGGTACTTATGACTAGCCTGAATAATTTGCATTCAAAATTTTGATTATTTAGTTAAATAATCTATCTAACCTTATTTCAGTCGTGTCAGTGTTGAATTTATAAAACAGATTTTTTCTGGCTCTGAAATCTTATGGACTTAGTTATAGAAGTTTGTAATTATTAATTTTATTTTATGGGCTTGAATGTCTATAAATTAGTCACTTATATAAGCTGAACTTCTGTAACAATAGATACTTTCTGCTTGAATCACCACCCCTCTAAGGGATCCCATTAGCTCCACTGTCCTTACAATTTTGGAAACAACATAGCCTGATACTCTCCTCGACTTCGTCTTAGTCTTTATTTTTATGGTTTGTAATATTTTACAAGGTTCCATGGAAATGCAGCTGACCCAAAGGCTTTGTAGGTTTGTTCAGGCTTTTTTGAAGATCTCACCATTTAATACTGGAAAAAGAACCAAACTATCTGTCCATCACTGCCTTCACTTGAGTGCATGGCTGCTTTGTGTTGAGTTTTTGTCCAACAATTGTACTGCTGGTTTTATTCTTTAATATCAAGCTGCAAGGCCACTGACACTCCTATGCTGTCAAATCATAATTTATTATCCCATATTTTCTTTCATCTGAAATAATCTATAATGGTGGGTGAGCAGTTGTTATAGCCTATTTTAACCAGCAACAGGATAAAGCCTTCAATGTGTACACTTGAGATAATGTAATTTATTTTGTTACCTCCTTATAAACATACTGCAAGATCATTATCTCTTTTGGTACCAAGTAGAGATGGAGCCCTTAGAGTGATAACAGCAGCTGTGTTTTATTTCTATTTGCGTCTGTATCCGGGAAGTAAATGGTTTTGCTTTTTTTTTTTTTTTCTGGTTTTAAATACTAGAATTAAACATCTTTGCAGGGAACATTTAATTATAATTACCTACACTTATCTAATGGTGAAATCAGAGAAATTTAGAGTTTTCTGATCTTTAATTTTCAACATGATCAGGAAGCAGAACATCAAAGAGAACAGATATTTTCCTTACCAGATTCGTGCATAAATATTGCCTTAGCTAAACTACAAGAATAATAATATTAACTACAACTATTAATGTTAAAATAAATATTAACATTAGCTAATATTAGCTGAATATGTACTACATGCCAGGCACTATACAAAAAGATGAATTGTATGCCCTCGGTGACTCCTCACAACAACCTTAGGAACCGAGTCCCATTGTCACTCCCATTTTTAAGATGAGAAATGGGCAGCTTGTCCAGGGGCACCTGGCTGGAAGTGATAGAGTTGGACTTGAACTTGCTTGGTCTGACTCCAAAGTCTAGCTCCTTAACCAGCCAGAAGTGGAACTGGGGAATGGCAGGATGGATGGACACTTGTACTCCTTACTTTGCACACTCTTAGAATAAAACAATGAAAAAAGGCATAGTAATAATAAAAATAAATCTCAACTTCTGTTTTGTGAAGATGATGGTGATTTACTTCCTGCTTCTCTTTCTAATTTAGAAAGTTGTCCCCATTTTTTTTTTCAATATGTGATGTTTGCTTACCAAGGAAAATAAATGCAGTGGATTTCTAAATCAAAAATCACAACAGATGAATATGAAGTGAATTATAATTAGATCATTTAAAACCAAATGGAGTCATGGGAATTTCTTGTTTTCCCATTTTTCATTTTGATAAAATTAATTGATAGGTCCCCATTGATTGGGAAGGTCCATAATCTGGAGAAGGAAATGGCAACCCACTCCAGTGTTCTTGCCTGGAGAATCCCAGGGACGAGGGAGCCTGGTGGGCTGCCGTCTATGGGGTCGCACAGAGTTGGACATGACTGAAGTGACTTAGCAGCAGCATAACCTCCCCAAACATATTATACAGCAAAGATTTGTACAAAATGATTTGATGCTCCCTGAAATGCAAAAATCATAAATGTGTTTTCAAGTACTAAACTCAATCTCTGGTGACACAGTAAGCCTTGGATAAAATTTTTTTGAGTTTAGCTGACTTTGAATAAACTAAATGGTATTATCATATTTTACATTCCAATTTATATATTTTGAGAAAATAACATCGGAAAAAAACCCCAACTCAATGTTTACTTAGATCTTTGAATTTTTTTGAGAACATCGGTTACACAAATATCACTGGAGGGTTTTTTGAACCTTGAACAGATAATTAAATGTCAGTGGTGTAGGGAATAGGTCAGATGACCTAAATTCATTCTTCCCTTATTATCAGTGTAATCTGGGCAACTAACAGCCTCCATGGGTTCTCCTCTGTAAAATGCAAACAGGACAGACTTGCTATTACTTACATGGTCCCCAGAGATGGAAGTTTATTTCCCAAACGCTATCCTCCTTTTGAGCTTCATATCTACTCTGGTCTTGAAGCCTCCAGAGCCCAGAAGTTTCCCATTTATTCATCCTTCTTTCTTGGTTTCATACCAAGAGTTTTCATTTTGATGAAATTAATTGGCAGATCCATACTACATAATCCCCCCCGCCAAACATTTTACACAGCAAGGATTTGTACAAAATGATTTGATGCTCCCTGCAATGCAAAAATCATAAATGTGTTTTCAAGTACTAAACTCAAACTCCAGTGACATCATAGTAAGCCTTGGATAAATATCTGGCCTAACACTGACTGCTTTTCTCCCTTGAGGTATCAAGATTGGAGACAATGATGCCAAAACATCTCACTCCCTGTGTCCACAGAACAGAAATTGGAAACCACGTTCTCTTTTCTTTTTCCCTAGCTAAAAACAAAAATGAATCTACACTTACAAAAGCAAGTTTTAGCAGGAAAATAATTTCTCAGTTCCCATAATTTTTCCCTAAATCCTTTGACCTCTTTGATGGCCTCTGTTCTCTGCCTCAGGCTTTCTCAGTCATTTCTTTTGACACGTTCTAGGATTAAATATTACCCTCTTTGCAGTGATATCAGCTTTTTTCTAGTTCATTTCTGTTATATCTTTGAGTTCAAATTGATATTTCATTTCCAGAGCCAAATACAAGTGTTAAGAGAAACCAATGTCTATTTCAAATATGAGTGAATAGGAAAATATTATCAGTCATGTATTGAGCACCTATTCTGAGCCAAGGGCTTCCCTGGTGGCTCAGTGGTAAAGAACCAATCTGTGAATGCCAAAGACACAGGTTTCAGCCCTAGGTTGGGAAGATCCCCTGGGGAAGGAAAAGACAACCCACACTAGTAATTTTGCCTGGGAAATCCCATGCACAGAAGATTCTGGTGGGCTACAGTCCATGGGGTCACAAAAGAGTGGGATACGACTTAGTGCCTAAATAACAACAACTCTAAGCCACGCACTAAAGGCACATTACATGAATCACTTATCCTCAAAAAAATCTCATTTAGAATCAAAGACATGGAACCATAGCAGCTTACTGAGGGTGCACAGATGTGAATGGTGGGGGTGGCCCCTGGCCTCTGCCTCTAGCTCACTAGAGATGCCCATCACCACCACTCTTACCTCTTCTCCTAATGCCACCAGTCATCTTGACTTCCTCCTGGCTAAGGGCAGGGCTTCCACACAGCCTCCATGGTGCAACCCCGCAGGACTTATCACAGCTCCAGCATTCTGGCTCCACCCACCACTGGCTAGACTGACAGAAGGCCTGCTTCATTCTGAGGCTTCTGAGGAGGCACAGTACCAGGGGCTGGAACCTGGCTTCCTCGGAATTTGTGCATGTGTGCTGGGGGAGGCAGGGAGAGGGGGCAAAGGGGCAATGGGGGACCAAGCCACAGAGTCTGTGAGAATGGAAGATGTACTCCACTCCCCTCTCCTCGCCTGACTGTGCTGAGCACACTGCTTCTGAACAGCCAACGTGGAAACTCTCCTATGCGACCAAACCACTGGCCAACTTTCGTGAAGCTGTGGCCAGCCAAGGAATGTACCACCTTCGACACTTGGCTGCCTCTCTTCTCTTTCCCTCTCTCGCTTGCTGCTCTCGGATTCTATTATCCAGGAAACTTGGCTTCAGATAGTGTTAGAACCAGTATGAACCACTGAACCATCTCCTCTCTTGCAGAAATTCATTTTACGCTGAAGTTAAAAGTAACAGTAAAAAGTAAACTCGAATGGTGCTTACCATGTGCCAGGCAGTGATACAGGCGTTTTGCATGCACTAATTCAATCTACCCTCACAACAGCCCTATGGAGACGGTTCTATTCTAATATCCTTTTATATAGACAAGGAAACTGAGGACACAGACAGCTTAAGTGACTTGCTCAGGGTCACACAGCAATCTGATGGGAGTCAGCTGCCTGGTTTGCTCTGACTTTGCCTTACTAACCTGGACTTTAGTACTCAGTTTCCTCATGTAAAAACTGAAATTAACAAGCAACTCTCTATATCTAGGACTTTACAGCAAGTACATTATTATAAGGAAAAGTCCTCTTTGAGCACCACTAAATGTCAAAGAAAAGAACACATTCTAAGGAACCCCAACCAGGAAATTAAAACCTAGCCCAAATGCAAAGGGTATTCAGGTGATGATTCTGAGCCAATATCTAAATAAGATTTGTTCCTGCCTCTATAAGTCACAATGTACATATCAACGTTTGTATTGAAGAGAAAACGTAAGAGGGGCCCTCCTGACTCCAAAGATTGTTAATAAGCTTACTAGATATGATGAGTGAGAGACTTGGTACAGCCAATAAACTGACTTAAATCCAGTAAGGATCCCAAAGGAAACATTCTTGTTTATAAAAAGAAAGGTAACTAACATTGCTATAAACTGTGGTCAGACTTCTAAAAATAATATCCTTCAACGTTAAATGAATACTCAAGTTTTTATGGTCAAGAATAGAATATGCAAGCATTGTGATGGGTCTTCAGGAGAGGAAGCTAACTGCACATAAATTTATAGAAACATACTCCATTCTGGCTGATAAATTATGTTAAATGATATTAACATAAACATTTTTCTTACAAAGGGAGATTAAGAACACCAATGATTCGGTGAGTGAGCAACAGATGAACAAGATAAACATTTTTCCACGGTAGAGTTAATCTCTATTAAAATCACTTTAAGACAAAATTTCTTTCACTGGCTCAGAACAGTAAACATTTTTTTTTTTAATGAGCACAATGTTGTTTTTGATGATACATACTGACCAAAAAACTATAGATATTAACTCAAGAGTTTTCATATAATCATTCATTCTATTTTTGTTGCTTCTTTTTCTTAAAACTGTTCTGTGTATCTTATGATGGCAGTGCTGTTTAACTGAAGAAACTATGTTCTCACATATAGACTTGATCATTAAAATTCTGTCCAGCTGTCTAAAAGGCTACGATTCCTTTTTTTCACTTCCCTCCAAAGAATTGGCAAACAACCTCCATTAGTGTGAGTCAGCACGGAAAGCATTTTCACTGATAACCCATGAATTTCACCCATGAAAAGAATGAAGTTGGCGAACACACATGTATAAACTCCTCTAGACATTCTACAGCGCTAACGAGCTCTCAAACTTTTGTCTTGACCAGTGGTAAACACAGCAAAATCTCAATTTTTTAATCTTCTATATACTTACAAAAATATTTGTTGAGACAGCAGAGTACCATGGAAAGTATGTGATTTTTGAGTCAAATAGCTTGAATTCTAATTCTCCTTAGGCTGAAAAACAAGGTATTTATGTCTCTTTGAAGTTTCCATTGCCTAGTGTGTAAAGTGGAGATAATACTACTAAAGTAAGGAATTACAAGAATTAAATGATGTGAGTAGCTCAGAGCTCAGGCCATAGTAAATGCTGAAACAATGTTAGTTCCTTCTATGCCCTTAGGTATTCTAAGAGCTACAAGTCTTCTGTCCAAACTCCATATATCAATTCTTGAACTCAGTTCCCTCATTAGTAAAGGAATTAGCAGCTAGAGTTGTATTCTGGGAATGGTCTATTTGTTTGCCACTAAGAACAACATAGAAAGTACTACAATTGTCTGAAAACAAAATGGATTAAGCTAATGCAGGTGCCCATTTCCCACTACAAACATGGAACTGCTGAATAAATTGAAGATCAATTTTTAAAAATACTTAGTCAAGGATAAAAACAGAGGCAGCAGCACCAAAAACAATAATGAGAAAAAGCTTCCAGTTTCCAAAGGTGAAGAAATAAAGTCAGATGGGTATCCTGGAACTGAGGCTGAAAAGGCCCAAAGGGTTTTGATCATAGATAAAAGGTCTCATAACTTTTCTGTCTCCATGTGACTGTAAGGAGACATGATCCTAGGACTATGGGAGGCAGGGACCTAGAAGTGAGACTCCTACAAAAATGCAGAGCCTCAAAGAGCTGCACAATCTGTTTAAATGAGACCAGAAGAAGCATACCCAGCAGTTCTGAAAAGGAACCGCATGAAACTGTGGAAACTACAAAATAAGAAATTTCATATAAAAGTCATTCAGGATCACAACTTCTAGCTTCTAGTAATACAGGTGTAGCTCTATTAGGTCAGCCATCCCACAGAAGATGACTCTAAATTCTGGACAAAACGTAAAACATAAGTGACTCAAAAACAACTGAAAGCAAGCAGAAACTGGAAAGGGATCAACACAGGGAAGAAACCGAAGGCACTATTTTTGTCCCAGGACACACCTAATTCACGCCAAGTGGGATGACTAAAACTCAGACAGAAGATCCATAATTGTACTGGCTTAAGAACCAGGAAACAGTTTTCATGGCAATTACAACAGTTTAAAAGTAAATTGGGAAACTGTGGAAAGGAGAGAGCCACACAAAGGGAGCACCCAGTTCTGCTTAGGCCAACCCTTGACCCATGTATTCAAGAGTACACTCCAAAGAACTCAGATAGTACTAAAATGACTTCAGTAGAGATTTCTGCTACTCCTCACCACAGGAAATATGGAGCGTGAAGTATGACTCCAACCAAGTTAACTGCCTCCTAAAACAAACAAACTCTTTGCAAAGAACATAACTAAATCCAGAGTCTATAATATAATCAATTACAATATCATCTAAACTTATTTGACAAAGAAGAAACAGGAAAATGTGATCCATTCTGAGGAGAAAAGTATATCAATGGAGGCCCATCCTGAGATGTAGAAATTAACTGACAATGATTTTAAGGCAAATATCATAACATGTACTAGGATGTCAAGGAAAATGTGTTTTTGATGAATGAACAAGTAGAAAATTTCAGCAAAAAAAAAAAGCCCAGTGGATGGGCTTAACATCAAAATGGCAATGACAGAATCAGTGAACTTGAAGACTGAGTCATCAAAATTATTCAAAGTGAAGAACAGACAAAGTGGTAGAAAGATTTCTAAAAAATGAACAGAGCCTCAGTGACCTACATGATGATACCAAAAGACCTAACAATTATGTAATTTGAGTCCCAGGAGGTCAGGCCAGAGAGAAAATGAGACACATACACAAAGGTTTGAAATAATGACTAAAAAAATTTATCAAATTTTGGAAAAGACAGAATGGATAGTTGGGTTATATTTTAAATAAGATATCAATACTATACAGCAAAGGAAATAAATGTATCAGCACAAAGTTTGGTGAAAAAAAAGTCAGCTTACAGTTTGTATTTAGAATTAAAAAACAAAACAATCCTGTATGTTGTCTATTAACATAAATGTATGTAGAAGTATGATGTAAAAAGCAATCAAGTAAATAACTATATGACAACTTTAGAAGCATGGTTGCCTTTATGGAGAAAGGGTGGGTATCCTCTATGCGAATAATCAGAGGTATAAAGAGGACTTAATATATCAGTGACATTTTCTTTCAATCTGGATGTTATAGGTATATAGGGTTTTTCCCCTAAACATTCCTATTTTTAAATACTTCATTTAAAGCAAACAATTGGAAAAAAACAACTGCCAAATGTGACACTTTACTAATATCCTTAATTCAATTATAGTTAATGACTTTTGCATTCCTTACAAAAAAAAAATTCACTCTTCTTTATAAATTCAGCCAATAGGTGTGATCCACTAACAGGGCAATATGCAAGATACTTTAAACTGCTTCACCCTCTGGAAAGCATATTTGTAGACTTCAACCTGATTTCCCTTAGAGTCAACAGTTATCATCTACGGTTCTTGGTCATGCTTGGGGATTAATTAAAAAAAACAGTAAAAATATGAAGTTAAATAGGCCCATATGGAACTGAAAGTAAACTTGACCTCTTTTGAGACAACTAAACTAACTGTCAAAACAGGGCCTTGATGCTCCATGGCTCTTGTCTATAAAGTTGGGGTGTCCACTATTAATGGTAATGATGTTCGGGTAAGGGAAAAAGTCATCAAAACTGAAGTTCTGTTTGAGTTTTTCTTTCTGGAGGAGCTATTAAAATTGCTTTGATTAAACTTTTAAAACAAGAAAGCTTTGATAAACTCATTTGAAAATTTCCCCTCCTTAGCTAAGCACTGGGTATCTAAATTAGGAAGTTCCTTCCTTTATTTTAGGAATCCAAGCTTTAAAATACAGTGAAACTCGTTTCACAAATTCTTCAAAAATATATAAGCACAGGTAATAATAATTATTAAAATTATGACCAACAGCCTTCTCCTTCTTTTAACACATTCTTCTAGACCTGATGTCATTTGAACTCCAGAAGCCTAGACAGGAGGCATTACTCTCATCTCCACAACCGAGGTGAGTGAGCTGAGACTCTGCCTGGTCTCTCAGTTACAGTGTGCATGGGCCAGGGCTTAAATATGAGTCTCAGTGAAATGACAGAGAACAGCTATTTCAGACTGAAAAGAGATACAGAGGAGCCTTCCTACTAGGGAAACACCCGAGTCCCTGGCCCAGTTACCACCTGGATTCTAGCTGAGAGGCAGCTTGGTAGAGTCAAATGAACACCTAAATTTGAATGTCCATGCCACCACTTATAAGCTGTGTGAACCTATGTGAGTAACTTATCTTCTTTGTGCTTTAATTTCCCATCTATAAAGTGGGGGGAGTAGTAATGCCTACCGCATTGGATTGTTGTGAGGATTAAGTCAGTCAACATGTTGCTCAGCTGGTAAAGAATCTGCCTGCAATGCGGGAGACCTGGGTTTGATCTTCCCTGGGTCGGGAAGATCCCCCCAAAAAGGGAACAGCTACCCACTCCAGTATGCTGACCTGGAGAATTCCATGGACTGTATAGTCCATGGGGTTGCAAAGAGTCAGACACGACTGAGTGACTTTCACTTTCACTTTTTTCATAAAATACTAAAAATAATATCTGGACCAAATTTGTGCTAGATACATGCAAGCTGCTGTTATTAAAAACTGGCCTTCTTACTTTTTTTACATAAAACAAGGTGAATAATGAAGTCAAGAACTGAGGATACAATCTTTGGACTGATGAAACCAGTGGATACAAACCCTGGTCAGTGACTTCTAGCACACATGAGAATCTAGTAGTTCTAGTAATTACCATTCTAGTAATGGTAATCATTTGGCTTCACATCCTTTGATGCACTGAGAAGAAGACAGAAGCTCAAGATCCCACAGAGAAGGCAGAAGAAAGACTAGAACTGAGGCCTCTTTCATGCCCCACATGCTAACACAAGTCTGTTTCTGGGCCAGATTCATTCCATATAATGCATCTGTGAACCATGTCCAAATGGGTAAGGAGTATGACCAGACAGGCAGGATAAGTTGCTATTGTCTCAGCTGCAGGCAGACTCTGTTCAGTACATGTGGACTGACTGCCTGCTTCACAGGGAAAGAACTAGTTTGGTCTTTGCTCAAGAAATAGCTGCTCTTATGAATGTCACTAAGGAACAGAGCTATTCAAATGACACCTAATTCTGCGACACCCCTGAGAAGCACATGGATTGCATTAATGCTAACAAGAAATGGCAGACAAAGATAGGCTGCCAAACCTCAGCGAATTGGAGAGAGTCAGTATGTGTCAGCCAGACTGGCAAGCCATCTTGCTTTCCAGGCGTGCCTCTTTGTGGGTTTCTCAAGCGACTCAGGATGATATAATTCACTCAACATGTATTTATGGAGCAACCACAATATGCTGAGCACCATGATGTGTGCTGGGGAAACAAAATGACCTCCCATAATTGACTTCACTGTGAAAAGCACACTCTCATTACTCTCCACCTCACCTGTGTATTTACCTCCTTCACTGTTAAACCCCCCGAATAATGCCCTTCCTTCCATATCTGCTATCTCCCATCTGTGCTTCTTTCCAACCCTCCTCTCATCACTCGATTAATCAAGTCCCTTATCAACCTCTCTTGCTTACTGTTTTATCCTATTGCTGTTTAAAATATTCACAAGCACCTCAATTACATATATGTTCCACTCAATTTCTCTCGCTGTGACTTGAGTCAAGTTTTTGAAGGATTTCTGTTACCCCGCTCAGCTAGGCTAAACCACACATGTTTCATGCTCTCTGACCTCTCAGCCTTCCAACAGGCTGCTCCCTCTGGAGTCTGCCTTACTGCAATTTCCTTCTTCGTCTAATTAACTCTTGTCACTCATTCTTTGTCCCAGGAGCCACCTCCCTCAGGAAACCTCCCTGTCCTTGCAGGCTGGTTCAGATGACTCTCCTCAGTGCTCCTACCACATCTAGATGAGTCCACTGAGAACATTTTCCACTTTGCCTTTGTCTCTATTCTTATCTCACTTCGCCCTTCTGTTGCTTGACGCCCTCCTGAAGAGTCTCTTCTCTTGGCTTTCACATTCCCACACTCTTCTAGTTTTCTTTCTGTCTTCAGCCACTGAGATGAAATCTTCTTGGAGGCTGTTCTTCATCTGCTCAACTCTTACATGTTGGTAGTATTCAGGGTCCCACGATCTTCCTTTCAGAGTCTCCTCACCTCTCAGGGGTGGTTTCATTCATGGCAATACTTGGTGACAATACATACTCCTGTTTCCTTTCTTTGGTGTTTTTATGGCTCCCAGGTGATACCACCGTTGAACACATTCCTTCCCACTTGCCCTCTGTCTCTTCTGGAAGACTGGGAGCTCCCTGAACAAGAAGCCATCTCTGTATTCCCAGACACTGGTGTCTACTGGCCTTGTGGTAAATCCTTCCAGCCTTATTCTTTTTCCTAAGCTTCAGATATATATACCCAACCACCTGTGAATGTCCCACTTGGATGAACTTGATATTCTCCAAATAGAATCGTCATCTTCCAAATCCCAAAACATTTCCTCGTTCTGGGCTTCCTTCCTGAATGAACTGGGAACATCATCTACGCAGCTGCATAAACCACATCCTGGAATTCATCTGCAGCCATACTCTTTCCCTAACACTCTCTATCCAAACAATAAGTCCTGTTAGATTCTAAATATATCTTCAGTCTAACCACTATATTTTGTCTCCATAATCATGACAGGTTTCAGGAAATGAAAAAAAGTACAGTGTAGTTGGGCATAGGGTTAAGTGCAGCTGATGCCAAGGCATTTAGATTTTATCTCAAAGTCTCCATCCGCCACCTCTCACTTCCCACTCTCGATGCTGGAGTCCTGGAGCTAAAAAGTATTCAATGACAATAATTTTGAGCTGTTCAAAATGGGATTTTGTAGGATAAGTAACATTATTTTCAATTGGTTATCTTTTTTACTCCCCAACTAACCAATGTGGTTTCCCAAATAAAAAAGATACTGGGCTAAACAGAATACTGGCGCTGCTCTCTTTATAAAGTTACTGTAGACAATAGCGATTTCCACATAAGTCTCAGGGACGTAAAGTAGTGCCTTTGTGGAACCATCAGAGCTCAGTTCTGCCACCTTTGAGAAACGACGCAATATTTAAGGTAAACAAGTTAAACTGGATGCGTATGAGGGTGAGGGTTAGGGGAAAGAAGGATAGTAGAGATGAGAAACAGGCTGGATCTAATGACTCACAGGCACAGCTGACACATGATCAATTCATCATTAAAATAGCACTAATATAAAGTTAATAAAAAGCCATAGAGTAATCAGGAAGTGCCTTAAGTTAGTAGTTTCCAAGAGTTCCTTGTTATGCCACCTATATCTGCCCCAAACTATAAGCATTAACCAAATTTGTTAAAGGTATGGTAATATGGAGGCGGGGTGGACACACCCAGTGGAAAGAGAAAAGAAAAATGTACTAGTAAAAATTTACAAAAACAACACTGTGAATATACTGAAAACTTCTGAATTGTACACTTTAAATAAGTGAAAATTATGGCTTGTAAATTATATCCCTAAGAAGCTGTTTTTAATAAAATCTGCCAAGACAGGAATAATAAGTAGAGTTGTAAAAATCAATCAACACATAGCAATACTCAAAGAAAGAACAAGTAATTTTCCTTGATCCTACAGAATAACCAGCAACAAAAGTCATTTTTATATTTCTTGTAACAAAAATAGGCAAACTACTACTTATAACCAAAAAAAAAAAAAGGTGAAAAGATATTGTCAAAACACTTAAAGAAAGCAATCTGTCAATTCCTACTTTGAATATTGCTTTAATTTCACTGTTTTCACTACCAGAAGACTCTGCTCAGTGAGATTATTATGTTTTCACAAACAGAATAATCACATCCAGAAGTTTCTGCCAAACTAGTATCCATGAAATTATAATATGTATCACAAAGAGAACTATTACAAGCTCAGAAAAGGCATGCAAGTTTCAATGACTAGGGAAACAATTCGATAAAGACAAGACAAATTCTCAGTCAGTGATCATTTCCTTTTCAAGATGGGGTTTGAAAGAAAGGCACGAAAGATAAATGAAAAGTGGCAACACTCAGCTCCTTGTACGCACACTTGCTGGGTGCTTTTTGGGAAAGAGGCAGGGTGTAATGTTTTTAGTTGCTCTCAGAAAGACAAGTTCGTTCATGCAAAGACAGAAGGTAGATACCACTCATGGCTGAGTCTCTGCTGAACACCTGAACTGTCACAGCATTGTTAATCAGCGACGCTTCAATACAAAGTAAAAAGTTTAAGAATTAATAAAATACAATAAAAGGCAGATACCAAAGTGGAAGGTAGGTGTATGCTCAGAATATGATCCACTGGAATAGAAATTAACTAGGCCTATCCTCTGATCTCACTCAGTTTTAGCTGATCAAGCAGAACAGTCCAGATGATATAAAACAAAACAAAAACCTACCCTTCAATTTTTATCCTCAGAGATAACTTGCTCAAACCCAAGGAACCAAACATAACTCACTTTGGGTTTTAAGTTAAAACATGTTGAATCCACTGTGACTCAGCACACAGGTGTCACTTAAAGGTGCCTGAGACAGCCAATGAATCAGGCACAGAATTAGGCAGGAAGAGCACTGGCCTCAGATTCAAAGTTTTAGATACAATCTCAACTCTGGGAACTCTCCAAAAACTGAATTCAATATCTGTTGAAAGGAAAGAGTTGCTTTTGAATTTTTACACACCTACATACCAGGCATATAGTAGATGCTCAATAAATGTCTTCTGAATTATCACTATAGAGAGCTAACATTGAGCAAGCACTAAGGACTTCATATGCATGATATCATTTAATCATTACAATAATCCTATAAAGTAGACTTTCATATTACTTGCATATCACAAATTCAGAAATTGAAGTTTAGAGAGGTTAGTAATGTGCCCATGTGACTCAGCTGCTGAGTGTCAGAAAGTGGACTGCAGGGCCAAAGCTGTTAACGTGCATTTATGCACTACTGCCTCTCTGAACTCGGCTGGGCATTGGCCAAAGTAATCATAGTCATTAACGAACATATGAGGCTCCTCCGATTTAATGTTTGTTTTATGGCTTGCTTTTTGCCACCACCTGTCTTCCTAGGAGCATTAACCTTGGGATCCTCGTTAACTCAAAACCCTGAATGGTCCGCTGAATGTAACCATCACCCTGAAACTTGCTGGAAATGCAGAATCTTAGCCATATCCCAGAAACAGAATCCATGTTTTAACAAGACACTCAATGATTCAGAGGGACCTCAGTTTGACAGGCACTGATTTAGACTAGCTCCAAAATGATATTAAGGCATGTTATGACAGGAGGAAAGTAGGCCTGAGAAGGAAAATACAATAGAAATGTTATAGTCAGTGAGAACAAAACCAGCTTGCTACAGCTGTGTCAGGACCTTTATTCACCTAGATAATGGCACACAGATATTTATAAAGGACCTAGCAAAATTGACTTAGCAGCAGCAGCAGCAAAATGCCTAGAGAATTGATGAGACAACAGCTGAATCTATAGGGAGTATATCTATAGTCTCCCACCCTCTTAAAATCGCCAAGCCTGTGCTTTTAGAAGAACATATCATGTGGCAAATAAAAATACACAAAGACTTTGGCAAATACTGAATCTCTCATCAGGCTAAGGGCAGAGCTGTGCTATGGACTGATAAAACTCAAGACCTGGATGATAGATATTACCACTCGATCACAATCCAAGAGTCAGTTCTTAACAAGGTAACTTTATCCTTTTGAATATTAACACATTTTTTAAGCACAACACTAACATCAACTTAAATTTGAGCTTAAAAATCTTGATTTAAATTTGAGCTATTTCAATATGGCTTCTGGCTTTCTTTTCAAAACACACACCTACATTTCTAGACAGAAAGTGGCCTATATTTTTGGCCAAGAAGTATAAGACAGCACCTCTTCTCTCATGAGAGAGATGAGTTGTGTTGTGCTGACTCAGAATCTAAAGAAGCATCTGAAGGAGCTAATTTTTACTCACTATTTCTTACTCACTTAAACAGAGTTATAAAACCCCAGTAGCTCCACATAACTAAAAGTCACGCACATGACTAAAAGTTATCTTAGTAGGAAGTGAGATATACAGGTCACTTTTGTCTTTATTCCCACTTTTAAAAGAAAAAAACTACAGTCCTTTCCTAGCCGTAACTCTATGCTTCCCGCACTAAATGTGCCCCACACAGGTGGAAATCCATTCTCTTCTTCAGTTCTATGCTCTCAGTCATTTGAAATCTACTAGGCAGTTTCTTTTCTTTCAAACTTTCAACTATATATTCTTGACAATTTCTACTTCCTCCTGTCTTCATCTAGGGAGAACTAGAACTATCAGAATGGATTTCTTGCTAAGTAACCATCCAGATATCTCCTGGAAGGCTTCCTTTCACCAGTGTATCTGAAAAAAGAACTGCTTTTAATACTCAACTCTTAATTCTGTTACCGTAAAGAATTGTCCTCTGAATTCAGAGATTCTATACCAACTCCATCAAATAAGTCAGGGTTTTACAATAAAGACAAAGAGAGGATTTGGGCATGCTCAAAGTCAGAGGGCAAGCTGGAAGCAGAGCAAAGTTTAGAGCAGTGCAGTCAGTCCTAAGGATTCTGATTCAGAGTTGAGTCCAGAGACTATAGAAACAGGAAGACATGTACTAACACCAAGAAGCATTGAAGGTGTAACCCACAGGCCTGAGTCAGTCAACGATGGGGTGTTTAGAGGCCTGAGGGGTCCCATGAGAGAATCAAATATACAAGAGTTTCCTACAAGAGACCCAAATTCCCAGTCTCAATGAGGCCAGCAATGGACCATACTGAAAACCAGCTACAACTGTGCTAACCCAACCTCATTGCCAATGGCACTGTTCATAAATCCACCCACTTTGGAGCATAATTTAGTACTATGTTTGTAGAGTCACAAAGTATTTATGGTCTTTGATCTGGTAACCACATGTTAAAAATACAGAGAAAGGGACATACAGAAAGTGGTTCACTGCTAAGGACAAACGCAGACATCTGCGTTTACGTTTAAACACTCACAGGTACAGACAGTGGTTGCCCAGGTTAGCAGCCGTTTTGTGCAAAAGCCCTGGGGATCTGGGATGAACCAACTTCACTTCAGGGCTCCTGAGGAGGAAGTAACAAGAATGGTGGGAACACATGCCACAGTCAGCAGAGTTGGTCTGAATCGGTTCTCCCTTCTACAGACAGCAGTGAAAGGGAAAGCGTTAGTGGCTCAGTCATGTCCGACTCTTTGTGACCCCACAGACTGTAGCCTCGGAGAAGGCCATCGCACCCCACTCCAGTACTCTTGCCTGGAAAATCCCATGGACAGAGGAGCCTGGTAGGCTGCAGTCCACGGTGTCGCTAAGAGTCAGGCACGACTGAGCGACTTCACTTTCACTTTTCACTTTCATGCATTGGAGAAGGAAATGGCAACCCACTCTAGTGTTCTTGCCTAGAGAATCCTAGGGACAGGGAAGCCTAGTGGGCTGCCGTCTATGGGGTCGTACAGAGTCAGACACGACTGAAGCGACTTGGTAGCAGCAGCAGCAGCAGATGGTAGCCTGCCAGGCTCCTCTGTCCATGGGATTCTCCAGGTAAGAATACTGGAGTGGGTTGCCATGCCCTCCTCCAGGGGATCTTCCCAACCCAGGGACTGAAACCACATCTCTTATGTCTCCTGCATTGGCAGGTGGGTTCATTACCACTAGTGCTGCCTGGGAAGCTCAGTACCCAGAGAAGCAGCCAACAATTCCAGCTTGCTGATCGGTCTACACTTGGACCTGACTGAGGCCACAGAACAACAAAGGCAAACCACGGATACTCAGAGAATGGGGACCAGGTTGAAGAAATCTGAAAACACGACATTATAAGGAAGGGTTGAAACAAGCTGGAGTTTTTAAACTGAACAGAAATGAGAATGCGGGTATCAGCATACATTTCCTCTGTGGTTTCAGCGGACAGAACTGGAACACAAGGGTGGATATTCTAGAGAAGCTCCTGTCACATCCACATAAAGGAGAACTTTCTAACACTTTGAGCTCTCTAGGAGTGAAAGAGTCCTGGTGAACGGAGAGCTTCCTAAAATAGGAAGTGCTCCATCAGTGCCTGGATGGCACCATGTCAGCTGGCTCCAGAAAAGCCTCCTTCTTGGTCTCAGAGGCTGCAAACCCAGGCCAGACTTCTGGGGACCACCCTGAGCGGAAGTGGCCCCCTCAGGCTCCACCAGCTTGGGCTCCACTGTTTAGGAAAAAGCTAGCACAAAACCATGGAGCTGGCAAAAAGCAAAGGGAGAAGAAGATGGATTCACTCGGGTTCCAGCATTGTAGCAACTCACATGGGAAATAAAGATGCAGTTTAGATGAAAACTGACAGACTTGAGCTCAGGCGGCAAGAGGCTGTGCCAGGGCCTGACCTGCTAAATGTTCTGGTTCAAACCTAATGAGTCCATTTAAGGTGCAGGACAGTTTTACAAATGATAGCAAAGCCTTGGTGAGATCCACATTCTTTCCTTCAGATGTAGGCCTTCTCGCCCCAGTTACATACCTTAAGTTAAGCCTCTATCCATGCTTTAGGGAATAATTTTTATCCATAGTCTATGAAAACCTGCTAAGATCCCAGAGTAAAACAGATGCGTAACTTTGGACTGTAACTTATCAACATTTATGAACCCTGGTTTAAGCTTATTGTGAACTTTGTGATTCAACTACATCATCAATGTTGCAATCATTTCATCTAAATGTCTCTGATGAAAGGTGGTGGGTGTTAACCTTTTGCAGCAAACAAGTGCCTTGTTTACATCAGGTGATCAGTGGATACTTCTACCAGGTGAAGTAACCGACCTGCTGAAGGGCCTCAGTCTTACTCCCCAGATGATGCTACTTTGGGTCCAAGAGAAGCCATAGGCTATGGCTCAGTCCTCTGTTAGTCAAGGTTTACCTAAACTTCTTTTGTCAAAAACATTTCTTATAATTGAAAACTCTGTAAAACCAGGTATAGTTAGGAATTCACATAAGATCAAAATTCTCTCTTCCACAGTGTTGAGCAACTACCATGAGTCAGGTGGTAGAATGGAGTTTAGGAGCACAAAGGTTAACAGCTCTCACCAGAAGCTCACAGTCCAGGGGAGGAGACAGGCTTTTAAGAGCTAATTCTCAGAGTGTGAGAAGTGCACTAGGAGCTCAGAGGAGGAGTTGCTCAGCCTGAGGTATGGGGAAGGTTACTGCTGGAAAGGCACACTGGCAAGGAATCTCGAAGGCTGGGTAGGAGTTCACTGAGCATGCGTGTATGCATGCTCCGTCATTTTAGTTGTGTCCAACTCTTTGCGACCTTATGGACTGTAGTCTGCCGTGCTCCTCTGTCCATGGGATTCTTCAGGCAAGAATACCGGGGTGAGTTGCCATGCCCTCCCTCCAGGGGATCTTCCTGACCCAGGGATCGAACCCAGATCTTCTGCACCAAGGTGGATTATTTACCACTGAGCCACCAGGGAAGCCCTCACTGAGCATAGAAGAGAAAACATTCCAAGAAAAATGAACAGTGATAGTATGTTGGACTACCTAACCTAAAGAACAATAACATTATCCTTGCGTGTGTGAGCAGCAGAGTGAGGCAGGGTGAGGACCATGACAATTGTTTTCAGATATCTGGGGCACAATCTGATTAGGTGTTTGCTTCTCCGTGTAGAAGGTATTATAAGAATTGGAAAGCAGGGTGCCTATGAGATTGTACATTTCAGTTTAATATATACAAGAACATTCTTTAAAGAAGGACTATTAACAAAGAAACTGGCTGTCTGGAGTAGACAAGTTTACTTCATAATTATCTAGTTTTGGAGTCACTTTGGGTTCTAATTGTAGCTTAGCTCATGGTAAGCACTTAATAACCAGTGGCTATCCATAATGTGAGATGGAGAACTCATCTTCACACTGTGAGTATCCACACAAAACCAAGCTATCATATCTGGCTATGTCTAACACTTGGGGTGTAAGTCTAGGTAGACTAGAGACCATCAAGCTCCCTCCCAGGTCCTAGCCTGGGACTCTTATTTGAATGTCTCTGCCCATTTCTGATCTGGCAATATTCCCTCAGCTCATCAGGAAAAACACTAAAGAAATGTCCATTCATAACCTGCTATCTATAAATGTTAGCTCTTGTTACTATGGTTATTATTTCCTCAATATAGTCCTTCTAGTAATCTTATCCCTGGCTTTTATTCCTGTGAGAGTGGGTGTATGTGTTTAATGGTATGCAAATATTCTTGCAAGCCAACTCAAATCCTTAGTAGGAATAGATGATGTCAGAAAGAGTGAAATAAAATAACTTCTATAGTTTATTATAAATGACACTATAACAACAATAGGTAACATTCACTTAACACTCATTGTGCATCAGGCATTCTGGGAGGCCTTATATATAAATTATTTCATTTAGTACTCAGAAGAACTCTGAAAGGTAAGTACTAGTATTATAATCCTCACTTTATAGATAAGGAAATTGAGTCTTACAGAAGTCCAGTTTTCACTCAAGATTCCAACCAACAAGCAGTGGTCGAAACTGACAATTTTGTAACACAGCCTACAACGATCACATATTAATAGATATGTACTCCCACATATTAAAAAATTTTGAATACTAAATATTTTTATTTAAATATTAAATATAGGGACTCCAGAAAACAAGAATAAGCCATTTAATCTAGTAAATAGGTGACAACAGTGAGTTCGTTTGGTTTCACCGATCTTACATTTCAGGACACTGCTGAGAAGACAGGGGCCATAGAGTAACCAGGTCATGTTCACTGAAGTGGTCTTTGATCATCATATTAAAATTTCCAGCTTTCTCACCTGTATGATTCTATTCAAATGAAATGTTCAGAATGGAAAAATCTAGAAAGGCAGAAAGCAGAATAGTGGTTGCCTAGCGCTGGGGGAGGAAGAGAGCGGGGGAGAGAGAATGGGTTCAAGGTTTCTTTTGGGGGTGCCAAAAATGTCCTAAAATTAGGTTATGATGATGGTCATTCAGGGCTTCCCTGGTAGTTCAGCTGGTAAAGAATCTGCTTGCAAAGCAGGAGACCCAGGTTCAATTCCTGGGTTAAGAAGATCCCCTGGAGGAGGGCATGGCAACCCACTCCAGTATTCTTGCCTGGAGAATCCCCATGGACAGAGGAGCCTGGTGGGCTACAGTCCATGGTGTCACAAGCAGTCGGACATGACTGAGCAACTAAGCACAGCACACATGGTTATACAGCTCTGTAAATACACTAAAGGAAACAGAATTGTATGATTTGAAGGGGTTAACCCTGTGATGTGTAAATCACACAGTACACAATTTCAATAAAGCTGCTAAAACATAATCCCCAGGGTTCAGTGTCCAGTGATCTTCAGTCACTCCCTGTGGCCGCTGTCTTCCAGAATAGACATGGGAACCAGATGTGCATTAAGTAAGCCTTTATCTGAGAACAAAATGTTCGAACAACAACGATGAGAATAAAGACCACACCTGTGAAGCTGGTCATTTTTCCTTGGAAGCCACACTGAGCCTTCAGCTTCTTTCTCCAGTGTTATGAGGTTAGTGCTGAATGGTATTAGCTTTTGATTTTTACCAACCCAGGGAAAATGGAAACATAGTTTCATTCCTTATTACTAAAATGTTTGTAAGACAGAAATATTAAAAATAGCAGCAACAGGGGAATCAAATGACCTCTAAAAGCCCCAAAAGATTCCAATCCAGTTGACTAGAACCTTGGGATCTCAATCATTCTGGGCTTCCGGGACCTCATCTGGAATAGGACGAGGAGGAAGAATGAAGTCAACTACTCCAAGGTTCTTTTCCACCTTCAACATTCCAGTCAAATCATATCTTCTAAGGACTGTCTCAGTGTGTTAATCGTCCCATTGGGCATGCATGTGTGTCCCCCGTCATTTACAACTCTTTTGCAACACCATGGTCTATAGCCCGCCAGGCTCCTCCATCCATGGGATTTTCCAAACAAAAATACTGGAGTGGGTTGCCATTTCCTTCTCCAGGGGATCTTCCCGACCCAGGGACTGAACCTGTGTCTCCTGTGTCTATTGCATTGCAGGTGGATTCTTTACCACTGAGCCACCTAGGAAGCCCCATGTCCCATTCTAAACACCAGCAACAGCCCTTAAACAAAGGAATTGTTATCAAGACATCTGGACACACTGGAAATCATGAGTGTCTTTCTTGGACTGATGTCTCAAGTATTTAAGTGCACTTCTTCCCACAGCCCTTATTTAATAAACTATCTATCTTATAATTGTATTAGCTATAACATCTAAGATTTTAAACCTGGTACATAAAAATCAAAAGGCAGTTTCCTAAAATAATGAATGCATGCATGCTAAGTAGCTTCAGTCATGTCCAACTCTGTGACTCTATGGATTGTAGCCTTCCAGAGTCCTCTGTCCTTAGGATTCTCCAGGCAAGAATACTGGAGTGGGTTGCCATGCCCTCCTCAAAATAAAGGCAGCTGTATAAATGCAGAAAAATAATTGCTCCTCAGAATAAAAATATCCTCTCCTTTATAGAAATTTATCTGGCCTCAACTCTAACCTAATTCCTCATCTATTTTAATTTTTATTATAAAACATAAATTCCTCTTAAAGGAAACCTTAAATTTACAAACTATTTGAGGAAATTAAAATCATTCTTAGAGCTACCATCTTAAATAGATTATGGGTGATGTTAAGTTACTATTAAATTTTTGTATATCTTGTCTTCATTTTTCTTTCCATGAATAATTTATATATTTTTCAAATATAAAGGGACTGAACTGAACTGAAACATAAATATTAACATGCAGAAGAATATAAGAAGAAAATTAAAACTGCCAGAAATTCCTACCTTTAAAATAATCCCTAAATCTCTATTAACTTGAGGTGACCATCCCTTCTGCTCTCTCCCTAAGAATAACACATACAGAGATATATATATATTTTTTTTTTTTTCACACTCAGTTTTCTTTTTTTTTTTTTTTTTTGCCATTCTCCCAAGTCTTCCCACCCTCTCCCTCTCCCACAGAGTCCATAAGACTGTTCTATACATCAGTGTCTCTTTTGCTGTCTTGTATACAGGGTTATCGTTACCATCTTTCTAAATTCCATATATATGCGTTAGTATACTGTATTGGTGTTTTTCCTTCTGGCTTACTTCACTCTGTATAATAGGCTCCAGTTTCATCCACCTCATTAGAACTGATTCAAATGTATTCTTTTTAATGGCTGAGTAATACTCCATTGTGTATATGTACCACAGCTTTCTTATCCATTCATCTGCTGATGGACATCTAGGTTGCTTCCATGTCCTGGCTATTATAAACAGTGCTGCGATGAATATTGGGGTACACGTGTCTCTTTCCCTTCTGGTTTCCTCAGTGTGTATGCCCAGCAGTGGGATTGCTGGATCATAAGGCAGAGATATATTTTAAACATGGCCAAGTATGAGAGACACAAATAGTTTGAGATCCAGTGTTTTAACTTAAATATCTGTCACCACCATTTCCTCCCCTGATAATTTTTCCTAAATAGTAATAGCAACCTAATGATCCATTATGCAATTTTCTTCTAGTGTGCATTTCAATTGTTACCAACTTTTCATGATAATAAATAACACCTCAATGAATATTTTTGTAGTTAAAGCTTTTGCACTCCTATCTGGAAAATTCTAATTATTGCCCTAATCCTTTTGTGATTTCCTCTATTGGGTTTTGGCTTCCTAAGTGGCTCAGTTGTAAAGAACCCATCTGCCATCGCAGGAGATGCAGGTTCGATCCCTGGGTTGGGAAGATCCTCTGGAGAAGGAAATGGCAAACCACTCCAGTGTTCTTGCCTGGGGAATCCCATGGACAGAGGAGCCTGGCTGACTACAGTCCATGGGGTTACAAAAAAGAGTCAGACACAACTTAATGACTAAACAACAACTGTTGATGTTAAGAAGAGAAAGTACTTCCCAATCCAATGGTTAGAATTATTGTTTGATTTCTTTTTTTAAATTTAACTCCTTAACCTATGGACTGTATTTTTAAAGATTCCAAACTTATTTGTCACATGTTTAAGCTTTGGCCAAATCTAGAGTAAGCTATTTGCACAACATTTTAAAATGCACATTTATGTTTTTTAAGGAAATACATGTTTCATATTCTTGGCTTTCCACTTAGCTTCAGAAAGCCTTCAGGAATGACAAAACAACCAGAACTTTGATTGTCAGCAGGAAATCATACTGGTCAGGAACGAAGAGGACACCACTCATTCAGGCCAAATAAAAGCTAAACAAGTAAAAGGCCAATGTTTGAGTCTTAGTGGTTTTATTATTTTAGCCTTAAAAAGTCTCAAAAGTTCCAAGATTAGCTTATGCAGTTAAAAGACAGTTTTTAAAACTGTGGGCTTATTCTCCACAGGGACTGGTCACCATTGCTCTCGTTTACTGACCACTGACCAAGCTCTGCATTCTGCTTCGCCACTGGTTCTCTCCACTCATCACCAGCAGAACATGTGAGAAAGCAGAGCACAAGCTCAACCCCCAGCCAATGGAAAAAGAACACAAAGGACATGCCTTACTGGTTGATGGTGGGTCAACAGGAGCATCTTTGAGTAGGAAGGGCAGCACAGATAATAGTATTTCATGGCTGCTTCTTAGTAATAATAAGGATTGGATTATATTTCCCAAAGACATCAACTTCTCACTCCATTTCTTCCCCACCACATTGCCTCTCTGAGGCACAACAATATTACTGCCAACTAGTTGTTAAGACTTGGGACAAATTATGTAACTTCCCTGGGACAGTTTCATCAACTGTAAAGTGGGGATAATAAAGACAATTGATGTCTTAGGGTTGTTGTGAAGATTAAATAAGAGGCTGACACAAGGGATGGCCCTTAGGAAATGCTTTTTGAGTGTTAGCTGTTACTATCACCTTCCCTCTACTACTCCTGCCATGATTACTAATATCATCACCTCCAGAAATGCCAGAAGGTCAAACTTAATTTGGGTTCTTTAGAAGGAAAGAGGGAATAGGGGATGTCTATGGTCAGATCAGCCCTGGGAATAGAATCTGTCCTCAGCCTTTGCAATCCCTCTGGGAAGTTAGTACATACTGTCATTACTAAAAGAGTGAATTCTGAGGTGGGTGCTCTCACAGCATCTCTTGCCTTCTGTCTGAGTTGCTGATAATGTAAGCACAAGACCCATTCACGTGGGCACCTTCAATGTAGCAGGGCTGGAAACAAGAATTCAGTGAGTTAGGCGTGAAAAAGGCAAAGGTGGCCATGTACGAATTTGACAAGACCAGAAACTAAGTCAACAGCTGACAGCTCCCCAGACGTGCACACTGAAGATCAAGCTTATGGGCAGGAATAGAGACTGTTCATCTGGGACATGAACAGACCCGGCTGATAGGTGAACATTTATCAAGGTTCAGAAGTCAGAAAACCAACTCCTAATATCACCATTCCTCCTGATTATTCATTTCTTTCCTCTGAGTTCTTATGTTCTAGTGACATCCACCGTTCCCAATATTTGGGGTATGGGCCAATTTGTGTTGAAATAATCTGTCCTAGGATTTGTCTCCAACTCTGAATCTAAGCTTTGTTTTAAAAGGAAATAAGGATCACATGCTTCTGGAACATAAACTATGTTCATAACCATCTGAGATTTATGAGGCATCTGGAGTACTTCTGACTGTTAACAAGAAAGCATGTTGGATAAAATTTAATCGGCTCAGAGTTTAACCTGATATGGAATGGGAAAAATGCCCGTCTCTACTTGATTTTAGTCAAAAGGCAGAGATGTAACAAAACTAAACCAGTCTTGCAAGATGAGAACGAGAATTCCAATGTGTGTGCTAAGCCTGGAATCAGGAATAAGATTTGCTTTGATCCCAAGTTACAGGTTTTGTGCGCTCCCTTGTACAGTCTTTTTTTCCCGTCATGTTTGGAGGAAGCTTACTGTAATGGATACTCTTTAGGAAAACCCTAAGATGTGGTTTTTACAGAGTTTCCTCTCTTATTCTATCCTTTGTCACGTTGGTTTTTTTCTGTTTCTAATCAGTAGTATTTTGTTTTGTTATTATCTGTAGAATAAAAAGCTGTGAAGCACTTGGGAATATAGAAATTGAGACATAAATGTG